>NC_137820.1:32361887-32479387 GCF_963921795.1 Nannobrachium achirus | reverse complement strand
CAGCTGCTGCTCAGCTTATTCTATACACAGACTTCTGATGGACAAGTGGCGCAGTAAAGCAGCGTTTCTTCTTTTCAGGAGGCCGATTCTCGTGGCAGCAGTACAGGTTCTTATTTGCCAAGGTAAACACAGAAATCCAACAAACACAATATGGGCGAAAATAGCTAAACAAATCATAGTCAACATATGCAGCTACAGTGGGTATCCTCATTAGGCCACGCAAAGCATTTGACATAATACTAACTGCAAAATACATCCAATTATTAAAGGAAAAGTTTTTTTTTTACAACAAGGGTTCATATTTTCGATAGTCATTAGAGAAAAGAAAAGATAAGTGTTAAAATGTTTTCATTTACTTCTTTCTATCGTTTTAGTGATTTTAACCATTTTGATTTGCATGCATGCCCACCAGGTTGGGGGCATGCATGCAAGTGGCAAAATGTATTTTTAAACACAATAAGCCCATTCCCAAGATGCACCGTAATCTTTCATGGGCAGATGTGACTTATGGGGGCTGGTGTAAATAGTAACAAAGAAATTGCCGGCTTATTGTGTCTAAAAATACATATTTAGCCACTTGTACGCATGCCCCAGCCCCCCACCCACTGAAATCCAAAAACTAAAATCGCTAAAACGATAGAAAGAAGTAAATGAAAACATTTTAACACTTATCTTTTCTTTTCTCTAATTACAATCTAAAATATGAACCCTTGTTGAGAAAAAAAGAAAAGAAAAAAAAGTTGTCCTTTAGAAGATAGTAGTACCTTTAGGAATTTAGTCCAATCCCTGCAATAATTATTACATATAAAACAGTCACATCTTCAGTCAAATAAACCAGACATTTTTTACAAAATGAGTCAGTAACAATAAGGAAGTGATTCAAACTAAAATCATTGTTATGAGCCGTGGTCCAATAAATGCAGAAAAAAAACAAAAAAAAAAACAAGCTGAGTTGTTGTTTGAAACCGGATAGGAGTGGGACATACAGAAGGGCCATTTCACGCAACTTCACACATCCTGCCATTGGCAATACAGTCGATTTTCAGGGGAATTGCAGAACATTGAGCTTGTAGATCAGCTATTTTTGCTATTTTTATGACATTCTCTGACTTCGAAGTTAAATCTACCTTTGAAGGTGGATTCTGCTTTACAATGGGAATACAGAGGTTTCTTGCCATTTGCGAGTTTCAACAAAAATACGCTAGATTCTCCATAAAAATTAGAAAGGCAAAACAGGGAGAGAAACCTGTGGAAAAAATGCATTTGCAGGACATTTTCTGGAATATACCAGTTAAAGGGATATTACACTTTCAAAGTCATTTTATCGTCTAATCAGGCTTTTATGAACACCCTGAACAGTTTTTAATTTGCTTGATTCAATATTTAGATATTTGATGTAAATGTTACCAGGCCCGACACGCCCAGGCCCTCTCCACATACACACCCATTGTAACTTCAAACTCCATTTTAACCATGATAGATTCATTAAAAACACCCGTTGTTTTTTCTGTTGACTCATACTACCCTCCTAATACGTGAGCAGGCCGTGTTTTTTCGATAACTTTTTTCATTAATTTTTAATAATTATTTGGGAAAATGAAAAATATTTAATACAAAAATGGATTATTAAAAATAAATGAAAAAAGTTATCGAAAAAACACGGCCTGCTCACGTATTAGGAGGGTAGTTTGAGTCACCAGAAAAAATAATGGTTGTTTTTAATGAATTTATCACGGTTAAAATGGAGTTTGAAGTTACAATGGGTGTGTATGTGGAGAGGGCCTGGGCGTGTCGGGCCTGGTAACATTTACATCAAATATCTAAATATTGAATCAAGCAAATTAAAAACTGTTCAGGGTGTTCATAAAAGCCTGATTAGACGATAAAATGACTTTGAAAGTGTAATATCCCTTTAATACCAAAGAGTTGAAACGGCACATCTGTACATTTAGCAATGAACTGAATTGAACTATAACCTGGCTACAACCACCAGAATACTAGCAGATAACGGTCGGGTCAGTGCATCTGTGGAAAAAAGCAGGGAGGACATTTCCGCACAAAACAAAAAAAAATACCTAATCAATGGTGAAAAAATAAAATACAAATAAAAAGAGACACAATTGAAATTACATCCAAAATATCTTTATTAAAGAAATAAGCACAACTAAATTAACATAACCACAAGATCAGTCAATATAGGTGAGTGTCAGTGTGTCAGCAGGATCAAGGTGTAGATGGAAGTGTACAGTGTATGTGCAACATGTAAGATGTCAACTAAGAAGACAAGCACATGAACTGAAGCCACCTAAAGGGGAAGGGGAGAGAGGTTGAGTGAGGTGAGGCACTTGTATTTATAGCCTGGACAGAGGACACGCCAAACCCAATCTAGCAGGCCATCCCTCAGACTCCACCCTGCCAATCAGCCTTAGCAGCAGCAACAACAACAACAAGCAGCAAGGTGGGTGAGGGTCGTCACAGCTGTCACCTGCAGCTTCCCATCTTACCATTAGCCCCTGGCTCCACTGCTACAGGCATGTTGCTGCAGCCAGCACCACTAATGTGGTGAGCCATAGTCAGCTATTCAGAGAGAGAGAGAGACAGAGAGAGAGAGAGAGACAGAGAGAGAGAGAGAGAGAGAGAGAGAGAGAGAGAGGATGAGGAGGAGGAGGGGCAGTGCCTCGCTGTCAGTCATTTTGAGTGATATAGAGTTGATAGGCCACATCATAGTCTTGTTATGAGGGGCTGCATGGTGAAATAGACCACTAGGACATGATGTGACATCAGAGGACCAGAGAGGATGAAGAGGAGGAGAGAGGCACACAGAGGAGGAAGGCTGGAGGGGAATGATGGCAGCTATCTGGCATGACAGGGTCATCGTGGTGGCATGGAGAGAATGGAATGGAGAGGCTGAACTGAAAAGAGACAAAGTGAGAAGCAGGGAGATGAAAGTACACGTTGTGTCCATCTCTTTGTTGTGGTAACAATGACAAGATGAAAGCACATGTTCCTTGTTGTCCCTTTGCTTTTTTTCTTTTTTTACTATTTTGAAAAACATTTAAAAACACTTCAAATAGCAGATCGACACGTTCGCTTGTAGATCAGCTTTTTGAACTACTGTATTTAAAAATGTTTTTCAAAATAGTAAAACAAAAAAGGAGAAGTTTAGGTATAAGGGGTTAGGGACAGTTGTGTCCATCTCTTTGATGTGGAAACAATAATAGTTAAAACATCAAACTAAATCCACCAGGCACACTGCCAAAGCTGAAAGGTAGCACACTATCCCAGAGTGAAAGTGTACTGTCCATGAGACACCAGTAATTATATGTAGATGATATAACTACAGCTGGGCTTGGCGGTTACAATTCATCAGGACAAACATCCATCTTCAACCCTGGGGCAAACCTATCAACCTCCCGCATGACAGAACTACCATGGGATTTGAAATAATCTGTTTCTTGTTCCTCGGTCTCATGAACATGATTAGAACGTCGCTATAAAAACAATGAATCACTTTGGAGTTCCCAGTCCCCTGAAGAGGAAGCCACCCTTTGGAAATGTAATAAATACCACTGCATGAAAGAGTAAGTTAGCCTGATCATGAATAATAATAAAACATTGAAAGTTGTGTGATACTGTAGATTACACTGAATGGATGCATCCTGTGGAAATATCTTGCTGAGGTAGAATGAAACAGAAGATTAAAAGGGCATTGTATTGGGGTGAAATCTTGCTCCTGTCAGGAATAGTATTTCATGATTGTAATGGAATAAATGTAGGTGTGTTTCATATGTATTTAAATGCTAATGCACACATTTAGCGAGCTGCAGGCACACTTAAAATTTCGTAGGAGTTTTCTTTTCTAGTCTAGTTTTAGATTTCACGAGGTTCACAGTCAGTTTTGGTGTTCCTTGGAAAAAATTGCCCTATTTTTTTACTTGGAAAAATACCTTTAAAAAGTAACAAATCGACATAACAGTCGTGGGCTTCAGATCTGACATTCTCCATCAACAGAACACAATGTGAACGGCTAGACCAGCGGATCAGCCGAGATCGCCAGGTTGATCACTAAATAGCTCGGGGACATTCTGACCAATCTGATCCCCTCTCCGGCACCCATGACTTAAACAGCAGTTCTCTTCCATACTTGATGAATTATATAACACAAAGACTCAGCCAGCAGTTCTGTTCTCTGTTCGATGAATCATAGCAGGAAAAGCAGAACACTCCTCTCTGTAACTCTCTCTCTCTCTCTCTTCTCTCCTTTTCTCTTTCTGTTTCCTTCAATCTGTCTCCTTTCTCTATTTGTCTACCTTTCATTCAGTTTCAACTATAGTTTACCCTGGTAGTCTCTCACAGCCTGACAAGACGCCTTTTCATCCGATAACGAGATGCACACAGAATGCAAGCAGGAGATTCTTCTGAAAAGACTATTCTGGAAAAGTTGTCTGTTATATAATATTTAACGGAATCATTTATATTGTGAAAGCACTGCTTTTACAATGTCAGAGACGCACACACACACACACCTTTACGGTCATCATGTGTGAGGTCTGAGATGATTCATGGGCAAGTCTGATGCAGTCGTGGAGGTCGAGGGGATAAAGGATTAAACGAGATGTCTTATCTCCTTCAAACACTTGTTTTTTTTAAAAGCTCCATTTTCTCTGTGGTGTTAGTAAATGGATCTCCTCTACTGTGAGAAATGAGAACATTAACCAGGACACAACCCCGCTCAGCCCTCTGAGCTGGTCATGTTCACATCTCACGAGCCCTGACACTCCAATGCATCATGGGAGGGCTTGAGCTTAGGTTAGAGGTGGTGGTGCAGGGTACAGTATGTCTCCAGAGCCGAAGGAGGTATCTACCTTGCTATGTCTATGTGGGTTACACAGTATGTCTCAAACCCTGACAAGAGCTACGGGCATTTCCATTAGTGGAGGGGTTCCTAATCTAACATAATACAATCTTTACCAACAACTGTACTCTCGCTAAACAATTTAACGCTGTAGAAATATGGTCTAAAACACATAGAGCCAGAGAGCCTTCATAATCACTAGACTAGAGCAATAATCATTTTTGTTGCAATAACTCAAGGCTAATAGAAACGCTGCTTTCTAAATAACGAGGCGGTGGTGGTGAAGCTAACATTTATCTGTCCTCCGCAGGCCTCTTCTCAACACATGGGGCCGTTAACTGTCACATGTTTAATAAACTGCATCCATCTGTTTTACGTTACTGCTGCATCCATGCTCCTCTCGGCTCTGACTGCACGCAGGAGCTCCAGTGGTGGGAAATGTACTCACACTGAAAAGGTAATAATGCAATGTATAAATACTCTGTTGCAAGTAAAAGTCCAGAATTCAAAATGTACTTGAGTAAAGGTACAAAATTAAATGTACTTGATACATACTGGTAAAAGTACCAAATGTAGAAGCACTCATATTATGCAGAATGTCCCATTTCACGAGTTTTCATTTGTATAATATCTGCTGCCATATAGGGATCATTTGTGAAGACGCGATTCATTCAGCACAAAAGAAGCACTCATGGAGATGATTTCTATGTACTGTATGTTCCATTCGACTTGATGTGTGTGCTCTTTAGACTTCCCATCACTTCTCACCATGCACTTCCACTCTATCTAGTCTCAGTTCTGGGCTTTTATGAAGGCTATTTTATGGTTTAATGCTTGTAAAAGTACTGAGCTCTCTCTCTCTCTCTCTCTCTCTCTCTCTCTCTCGCTGTGTGTGTGTGTGTGTGTGTGTGTGTGTGTGTGTGTGTGTGTGTGTGTGTGTGTGTGCGTGCGTGCGTGCGTGCGTGCGTGCGTGCGTGCGTGCGTGCGTGCGTGCGTGCGTGTGTGTGTGGGAGCGTTTGAAATGGGCCATATTCCTGTCTGCAATCTTCATTGATATAAATAGGCCTACAGTACATGTAGCACTCTAATTGGTTTGACCTGAGGCAGGCATGCAGGGAAGACAAAACGATTAATGACTGAACACCTCAGCCTCTTTTTTAATTATCATTATCAACTAGAATGATCCTTTCTGATGCAGAGGAACACAGCTCACTGAACAGAAACACTGAAGTCATGGGAGGGATGCATCTCCTTTGCATGTAAGTGTACCTGCTTAGTTAGGAACATTACTCATTAGGCTTGGTCCAAAAGGTTACATCATGACAAAACATTAGGTAGTAGGGTAGATATTGTTTTGTTGAGTGTTAAATAGCTCTATATATTCTGCTAGCACTCATTGCTATAGAGCAGGGGTCTTCAACGTTTTCAGGCCAAGGACCCCTTAGTTGAGAGAGAGAGAGATGAAGCAGGAACCCCCACAACCTGGTCATAGATTCCATATAGTTTCATCGTTTGACAGCACGATCATCAGAGTATTTTGGATTCATGTCAATTTGTGTTTTCAGATATTTAACCACTTGAACCGTCGATAATTAATAAACTTGACCTTTCACTCTGCTCTTTTTCCCCTCTACACGAAAGCTCTTTGAAAATCGAAAATAGCGCTGCGAGGCGTTGTGAGCTTGTAGATCTGCTATTTTTGGCTAAAGTTCTCAGAATATGTATGCTAGGATTCAAGTGGTTAATATAAAAAAGGAGAAAAAAGGTTTCTATAACACAAAGATTTGGAAGACCCCCTGTAGTGACTCTGAGGACCCCCTAGGGGTCCTGGACCCCCTGTTGAAGACCCTATAGAGTGAAGAGAAATGAGCAGACAGAATTGCAACTGGAACACTAACTTTGAAGCTGATAAATGGGTACTCTCTCCTGATTGTCTGAATTTGGCAACCCACCTAAAAATGTAATAGAAGAGTGTTAACATTTTAACAACTAATGGAGCTGATGACCATTCAATTATATATTTAACTTGGTTAAGGATGTTTTGGGATTTGGGTTTTTATTTGCAATAGTATTTTTATTTGGAAGATTTAATGGAATTGCATTTTAAACAAACCATTAGTAGGGCCTATTAAACCATTGAAATTACCTGCTGGCCAAGCTGCACAGCTTTATCTGGATATTTCCTAGACATGTTGGGCAAGGTACCTACAGTAGGATGTATCCTAGACTTTTGGCTTTGTACAGTAAAGTCTTAATACCATAGAGTATGTCAGAGGTTTCGGGGGTATTTTCCTCCCACTGCTCTCAGACACACATTCCAAGAGTTTTCTGCCTTTGAGCCAAATGAAGCGCAGCATATATGTGTGAGATGTGATGTGAGAAAGATTTGACATTTTATCCCTCACCAGAACAGAAGTAAAATCCTCAGTGTTCACGTATTTCCTAAACTCTGTTTTTCTAAGTAAACCAAATGAAGCATAGCCAACATGTGAGGTGTGAGTGAGATTGAAATGTTAATCGATGTTTAAAAGACAACGGTATCCCCGCTGCGCAGGGGAGAAGGTGTCAGAGTGTGGGGAGCCCAGAGGGGAGAGAGTGGCAATTACATCTTTGGAAAAGAAACCTTGGTACATTTGATCTGAAGTCCGTTTGTGTGGAAGGTGGTCTTACTGCTGTCATGCAAGTGTTAAGCAGTCATATTTAAATGCAGACTCCCAGGAAGCTTCCTCGCAAAAGATGGGGACTCGATCGGTAAGAATCTTGGTTGTACCAAATGTACCAAAATTTAATACAGCTTTGAGACACAATTGATGACTTGCCTCAGCTATTACCTAATTTGCCTCCAGGCCATGAACATGAAAAGGAAAATCATCAATCAAGCAAGAATTTAACACAACTCAGCATTACATGTTTTACTTTGAACTGTACCAAGCTATACGGTACGTTCAGCGTTAAGTGGACTCAACACTCATTGAACACTCAGGGAATCAAACTGTTCTGCAAGCGTCTTCCGACTCCCTCGGTAAAGGTACTTTCAAGTTCAAGCAGCTCTCCCACAGGAGCACACACAGGGAGAGAGAGACACTGAACAGGTGTTTCTGTCAAGAGTTTGTCGCAAATAGTGTCTGACAGAGGTGTCACTCACGAGCAGCTCCTGATTTATCAAAGCACTCTGCAGGCAGATGGTGCACCACATAAACACACACACACACACACACACACACACACACACACGCACACACAGCATAATATCATCACTGTCAGGCAGAAACCTTGTATCTCCAAGTTTCAAATGTGTACGTTTTTTTGTAAAGTAAAGCCCTAGCTGCTTCATCATAAGACTGTCGCACAAGACTAGGTGAAATCTCGCTACTACTACGTGTCATCATTTCGACATAACGGAGCGTCGGGAGGGTTAGCGACTCACCCCACAGAGGTTAGGGTTAGGGTATGGGTTAGGTTTGGGTGTCGAAAAGATGACACGTAGTAACAGCGAAACGCTCCCACAAGACTAGCGGTGTGAGGCGTTGAGTGCTTGTAGATCAGCTATTTTCACTAGTTTAAATCGTTTTTAAAATGATAAATACAAAACAAGCGGTTTTGGACGTGCAAGATATGAATGCAGACCCCAGATACGTGCACACTTGTTGTAGCCTGGTTAATAAACCAGACTGCACAACACCACCCCCTGTTGGTAGTACGAAGTGTGTGATAGAGTCTGACGCTTGCAGTAAGGCTACACTTGTTGGCCCTCCAGCTGGGGAGGATGAGAGCTGTGGGACTCCTGCAGTCTCAGTGGTGTCTAAACACATTGAAGACTGACAATCAATGAGTCTCAACTCCATTCCACACTCCCTGACCGTAAGCAGTTCACACTCACTCTGGGCTGTATGTCCGTGAGGAATAAAACGAAAGTACAAGGGGGCCCGGGTTTACACAGATTGAATGCAGATTGTTTTGTCTTTGTTCAAGACTCTGGCAGCTTCAGGGGGGATACAAAATCTCCCTGATCGAGTCCTAAGCCCCAAGCTTTGAGACGCCTCAGGCGCTTGCTATTCCATATTGTCACAAACAGTCCATTACTTGGGGGTGGTGTTCTTCATCATAATTTTTGCCCTGCTCAATAGCTGCTGACGTATGTGTTCAAGATGCATGGTCTGGACATATTTTCCAGTAAGTGTAATTACTGAAGAAGAAACAAAGCATGCATCTCTCTTTCGCTCTTTGCGCATTGCGCTCCTCACATCCGCTGAAAGATGCACACCAGTTGCACAGATAAACCCTAACCCTAAAGGTCGTTGCACACTGCTGTGTTTTTTCGGCCGAATATCGGAGAGAATTTCGGAGCACATAATGAAATAAATCAACCTCACGTCATGTCAATCACGTTTGCACTGCCTCCTGTTTCGTATTTATTTTCGAACCACTGGGTCCCTTGCTCTCTCTATCTCTCTCTCCTTGCCCTGAAAAATGCATTTCGCAACGACAAAACGCAGCGGTGTGCAACCAGCTTAAGAGTCTAAATATGTCCCACTAGTTACACCCACTAGAACAAATTGGCTTGAACTGATCAACACTGACAATTCCTACAGCCACAGTCTCACTAGTGAGGCAAAAAAAGAAAACATTATTATTGGAGTCAGGGTGGCGCAAGGGTTGTCCTGCCCATCAATGTTGAGACTGGGGTTTGATTCCTCCATGGTTCCTCCTACCAACGTCCAAGCATTCAGTGCCAAATTTAGGATACCCATATGGTTGGACTGCACAAAGTGGCATTGTGAGGCCTACATAAGAAATGTTGTTGTGTGTGACGTCAGATATCTGGTCAGCTTATATAATGTGTTGAGATGCTCTTGAGATTGTCCATTTCCTTCGAAAGACCTGCAGGTGGATAAATAGGAAGAAGTGATCTCACACTCGAGTGTAGCTGGCATAGTAGGAAAGCTACACAGCTAGGGTGCTTTATTAGGACAATCTTTACTTCCAATAAGATGTCACTCCTTAAAGTGGATAATGCAATCAAATCCAAGGTGGATGCTTTCAGGGAAAGGATCAAAGGAGAAGCAGAGGACCTTGTGGCTAATTTCTTCCCAAGGAAGTTATTGGAACTGGATAACTTCCTCAAAGATCCCTGTGTAAACATCACCGAACTGAGCGAGATCCACTCCGAGATAAACCTGACAGCGACCAGCCCTGTTCTGCTCTCAAACGTGGATTCAGATTCAAATTCAGATTCAGATTCAGATTCAACTTTATTGCCAGACCAGAAGTTCACCGGCGTAAAACAAGTTAAGAAAATAAAAATAAAGAAAAAGGGAGCTGTGGATGACAAGACGACTGGCAAAAAGGCCTTAGTCATGCCCAGTGGGGTGATGAAGAGCAACGATAAGCTCGTAGACCTGATTGAAAAGGTCAAACCAGAGATCAGGACACTCATAGAGAAATGCAACACGGTTAAAATGTGGGTCCAGCTGCTCATTCCCAAGATAGAGGACGGCAACAACTTTGGCGTGTCAATCCAAGAGGAGACTGTAACTGAACTCGGAGTAGTAGGGCTGGAGGCGGAGTCTTACCTTGATCAGATATCAAAATACTACATCACACGTGCAAACCAGATGGCCAAAATTGTCAAATACCCACAGGTGGAGGACTTCCGGCGTACAGTAACAGAGACGGACGAGAAGGAATACATCAGTCTGAAGATCATAGTTTGTGAGCTAAGAAACTATTATGTTACTTTACACGACATGATCCTGAAGAACATTGAGAAGATCAAAACACCCAGAAGCAGCAATACGGACTCACTGTACTGAATGTCCATCTGACTGCTGCAGCCTCCACCTCAAGTCCCTTTCTGCCACCTGCCTCTGTCCCCACCAAACCACAACAGAACCCAATAGAGAAAGAGAGAAACAGACAGACAGACGGTGAAGAGTCCCAAAAAACTATCATCCGTGAGTGGGTGCCGGGTTGGCATGCCTACTTCAGGGCTGGAACGCAAGTCCACAGACCTGTTTTTGTAGATCTGTAGTCTACTACCATTGATGAAGTACGAACTGGGACCTAACGATAGTTATTCCATCCAGAGAGCAGCTGACCAAAGAGGATGCTGCCAATATCTGTGTTCAAAGACAGGGACAGAGAGGAGGAGAGGGGGAGATGGGAAAAGGAGAAGGAGAGAGAGAGGGAGAGAGACATTGACTTGACAGCTACAGAGTCATTTGTATACTTTAGTTCAACAAGACTTGTTGCATTTTGGCTATGTAGGAAGCAAGCTGTCTAGAAATCGGTCTACCTGTGTGAGTCTTTTTTTCTGGAGTTATTCTCACAAAAAGCCTGTCTTTTTGTACTGTAAATGTCCTTTACAGTACTTTACACAGTTACATGCAAACAGCTTAAAATGTAGTGTGGTTGTTGCCCCATTACAAAGTTGACTCTATATAGGCACCAGAAACAGATTATAATTAAGATAAATGCAAGTGAAATAATTTTTGTTATTTATTTTTTCTTCATTTTGTTTTATGTAACACATTTATGTTCCATTCCGGCTGTTATTGGACCCTGTCTTGTTTAAGATCTTTTTTTCCTCCATTATTTTCATTTTCGTTTTGTTTTCACAGTGACAATGAAGAGACAGACAGGATGCAACAGAGACCGTCTGGTTGTATTAAAAAACGTGCCCAGCGACAGGGAAGGACTGATAGGCCTTTCTCACCTTAAAGCGTGGCACTCTCAGAAAGCAGATTTTGCAGCATGTGAGCGACGCACAGCACAGAATAGCCAGCTGTGCGTTTCCAGCGTAGCGTATAATATGAAAAGCAATTCAAAGCATACGTTGCGCTCAAGAAAGAAAAAAATAGTATTTGGTGGACACAGCCTTATTCATGAAGTGTCTGTTTGTGTCCAGTTTTCCCTGATCCCAGAACTTGCTCAAGCTGGTACATCAAAGATTAACATTTTAAAGAAAGAAATACATTCCTTTTTTTTTTTTTACTTAATGTTATGTCATGAACTCTGATAATGGGTCATATTTGGGCAAAATTGAAGGGCAGACAGAAACAGACATGGACTGTGGAAATCTTGGACTGTAAGGATCCATTTGTAGACTCAGAGTTACAGACCCATAAGGATCCATTTGGTCAATGATTTAGCTAGGCCCCCTCGAACCCCCACAGGGACCCCTGGCGGTCCCCATACCCCATATTGAGAACCAGTGACATAGGCTCGCCACTTTATTCCCTGTGCTCCACGCTGGCTTATCTGTCTGACTGCACCAAAGGTTTACTGTTTGTGCCTTGCAAGCCTTTTGTTTTGTTTCAGCATAATTATTTTCTGTACTGGACATGATTCAATTTGTAGGAATGAATGTACTACTTGCAGTTAATGCTTTACCATAATGCAATACAATTGACACACACTGCATTTGATAACTTACGGTATCGTAAACTTGTACATCTTATTTTTTCCCCCCCACCATGGCTCCCAAGGGGCAAGCCTACCAGTACCACATCTATGTATGTACTGTACTGTATGTATGTTTCTACCCCGAATTCTTGGCTGGCACAAGAAGTCGAATCAGACAGACAGAACAAACCAAAACTAGAAATACCGTTCCTATGAAACAGTGTGGGTTCGCATGGCGAAAGGCCCTGCCTTTGTACTGTCTGACGTTTTTTTGAGGAGAATAACCTTAGTATATAAAGATTTGGGAAAACATACTGGCCTGGGAGAACATATACGCTTCCGGCGAGCCCACAAATCTTTACTATATAAAGATTAGGGAGAACATACAGTACTACAAAAGATTTCATGTGATTGTTTTTGTATTTGTATTTATATCAGGTCGCACTTGTTGGTGGTGATGTCACCAAGAACTCTAATCCATCATCGGCTAAAGGCCCTTTTGAGGAGAATAACCGTTATATAGTATAAACCAGTATATAAAGATTTGGGAGAACATACTGTTCTCGCTTTTCAGCGAGCCCACAACTAGAAGTGTGGTTTCACTGACGCGAGTCCTGAGGAATCCACTGGGAACTGAATTCCGTCTTACCATTTATATTATATATTGTGATGTCAAGTGAAATATGACCAATCTTGACTGATTGGACATCATATTGTCCAAGATATCCATCTTTACAACCCGGATAACATCAGTCAAAAGGTTAACTATTAAAGCAGGTTCACTTTGCTGGCAAAAGATTCTCTGGCCTAGAACAATAGTGTGTTGCCTATAGCAACCACACTAATAATAATTACGTTTATTTACACAAAGGATATTATCTACAGTAGGAAATGTACACATCCCTCCTCAGACGGACTTTCGATTCAGCTCAAGCCCAAGCAGTAATATAAATGTTAAGACAGAATTAATTTACCATAGGAATTTACTGGGAAACGTTTTTTCAAAAACCTCAAGTATACGAATTTGTAACGAGAAAAATACAAGCAGACATAAATAACGTGTAAAGCTGAACAAGTTGAGGTTTGAACGAAATTTGTAGCTTGAAAATGTGAACTAGTAGGGTGCAAAAAAAGGTTTCTAAGGACAACAGAGTGTGCTTGCTAAAGCGAGCTCACAAATAACAATTTTGTGCAGACACCATTGTAATCCACCCATGGCTGTCCTGAAAAAGGCATTGTATGTTTGGATTTTGGACTGAGGTTCCGTGGAGGAATGGAACCCCAATGGTAGGTTTAAACTCCTTTGCCACTTGGATGCCCACAATAAAACGTTTTCTTTTTCTTTTGTTAGCCTTATAGCTTTAGTTAGAGGGAGTGCTAAGGACGGCAGTGTCGGTCAGGTCAGGTCAAATCACTGACTCTGGTTTGGCGTAGATAACAGGGCATTTAGACTGTTGGTACTAAATGCTTGCAGGCAACAATTAATTACTGCTTCACCGTTGACCCGCCACAATGAATTAATTATCGGGATTCAGCTGATTGACATAATAATTATTTTGTGTGAGGAAATTACCAATGCAGTTTTTACTCCTTTTCTGTGTAGACACAGGAACTCAGTTTGGCTCCCCCTTTTATTAGTTCACTTCCTCCCAGGGTGCTTCTGTGT
Organism: Nannobrachium achirus; assembly: GCF_963921795.1. Lineage (NCBI taxonomy): Eukaryota > Metazoa > Chordata > Actinopteri > Myctophiformes > Myctophidae > Nannobrachium > Nannobrachium achirus. Next base: position 32,465,462 of record NC_137820.1, on the reverse strand, counting down.
TTATTCCTACAAACAGTGGGAATAAAGGCAGTGGTGCTGACATACCTGCTGTTACCAGAATACTTTTTTTTCATAGTATAGACCTACTTCACCATTCAAACGTCTGATTACACATGAACATTTCACATTCAATGCATTGATACCCTTTGAAGCGGGTGGTCGTGCGAACCGCTCCTACATTTCACTTTGTGTGTATTAGTACGGATCTCCATGTATGGATATCCAAAATGGTCTGACGTCAAGGACAGAACAGCCCACACAAGGAGATATGTACATGTGTCGTGTTTGCCCCGCTCACTTCGCACAGGTGCAAATCATTTTCATTATGCTAGGTTGCTACTGTGGCATACAATACATCACATTCAACTTATCTCTCATTCTGTAAGCATTTGAAGTACGTCATTTGCCCCATATATGCCCCATTAAAATGTTGACTTTCCGTATGAATAGTGTGTGGGTCCCTCTTATACCTACAGTATGGCAAAAAACACAGGGTCCTTTTTAACCCTGGCTCCCCTGAACTTTTTTGAAAATTGAAAATAGTTTATAAGTTATATAAGTTAGGTAGATCATCAGCCTTCCAGAAACATAGCTACAAATTGCAGCTCAGCCAATCAAATCACAATGCAATTTTGCAATATTCTACCACTAGCCTATCATTCCCACTTCACCAGTCAAAATTAAGCGAGCTATCTTCCAGACACACAATTCCCCCTCTAAAGTTAGGCGAGTTTCTGCCTCATTGAAGTTGATCCATTAGGCACAGTTGATTAATGAGTAATGGCTTAGCTGTCTGGCAGAACAGCTGCCTGTAAAGCTGATAGGTGAGGCCTACTCTGCCTCATAGGCATTAAAAGTAGGATCTACTCAGTTCAGACTATTACGCCTATAATAATACCCGGAGTTACTGTGGGTTGAATTTAACGATTCTCAACCTTGTTGCTTGGAGGAAGATAAGCAGAGGCACAGGCAATTGCAGGCAGGCAGGAACGCAGACGGACAGAGATGGTTCGATCAGAGGTTCCAGGTTTATTGTAGGAGATGCAATGAAGACCACCGGACAGCCTGCCGGCTACCTGGAAATGCACACCAATACATACAATTCTATCGTCTTTTAAAGCAAAGTCAAAGGCGGACCCCTTCATTTGTCCAGACAGGTTGAGTATATTAGCAATCGTCTTCTGTCTAAACAACAGGTTATCAACACCTCAATGGGCCACTGGCCTCCCAGCTCCTAGATTAACAAAAGGAATGTATGTTAATGATGGTAACACCCTTATGCCTGAATAGATGAGACAGGCAGCTGCCACATCAGCTCAACTCAAGACTGTAAACACCATTTGTTGAGCCTGTAGAAATTATACAGTATATCTAATTCATGGCAATAGTTGGTGAATATGAGTTTCATAGGATACGACACTGTGAAGCAGAAAGACACCGTTATTAACTGATGCACATTATGAAGTTGTCTGGCAGGCAGTGAATCTCTACTGACTGACCAACAATGACGGTGAAAAGAAGAGAGATGCGATAATTCAACCTACGTTACCGGTTGAACTATCACATAATCATTATGTTCTTGAATAGATTTAATGTTGTAATGTAATTGACAGCAGGCTGTATTAAATGTTCTTATGTGATATTGACAATGCTTCAGGACAGAAAGCGGCAAAGGAACAGGTCTTGATTGATTTGGGAACCAACACGGGAACAGTGATGTCGTGATTTGATTTCATATGAAATTATTATCATATTAAACAGCTGTTTCCAGCTATACAGCGTAGTTACGGCGGGCCCCGGTGCAGGCTATTTTGGACGGGCACTCTCATTCCTCAGTGCACACTATTATGAAGCACAGTGTACATACAGATTGTGCATGTGAACTTCATAAAACACGCATGAACCTTACTGTATATTACTGTCAGTATCAGTAGGCCTACACTTTTAAATTCAACATTACCTGTAGGACATCCACACACAACAACATGCTGACAAACACATGTGCTGTAATAGTATAGGGCTCATACTTTAGCCTGATTTCAGACTCTGCGCTGGAGCTTGAGTCTGAAGTTGTCCCTATTCTATTTGATTTAAAAGGGGAGGGGATTTAAAATTTGAAATTCCCAACCACAAGAGATCTGGTGGGAGGGGTTGTGTTTGACTTGTGTACACAAAACATTCCCCTCCCCCTGTATGACAGGCATCAAGTTGTTGTCTTTGATGTTTCATTGATTAGAGAGAAGCACTAACGAGCTAGTATTTACACTTGTATGGTTCAATCAATGACTGCAGTTCAAACCCCTTTGAAGTTCAAAGGGAGCAATTAAGAGCGCTGGTGAGCCACCCCTCCCTCCACTGTTTCTGTTGATTTTCAAAAGTTAGACCCACCCCTCCTCCGTCTTGCATTGATTTCATTGGTCGGTTTCGGTCGGTTTGCCAAGACACCGATAGAAAGAGACGCGTCATATGACAAAACCAGACCAAGAGAAGCAGTCCACTCAGAGAGTGGGCGGGTCTATTGGCTGGAGCCAGGCAACTCATACTTGGCAGTACTTGGCAGTCAGACAGGTAGACAGCCCTCTCTCTCTCGTTGACCAAAACTCCATTGTTAACTGTTGTTTCCAATCTGTGGACTTCTACAAAAAATAATAAAATAACATTGAATTAAGGCCTAAAGTTCTAACCAAAAAAAGCAAGTAAAGGCTGAACCGAAGTGATTTACGTTATGTCTATCTTGTCAGCTCACAGCGCCCACCTGTGTAAACTTGTTGAAATAAAGACTTGACATTGTCCAATGTCAAGCAGCAGGGATGTTGCTGCTGTTGCTCCTGAATATCCCTCTGCGATCGATAATGTCTTATCTTATCCCTCACTCCATCTCTCTTATACCATGCTGGTTGTCAACGGTGTCAAGAAATGCTTCCTGCACCCCACCGTGTATACCGGTACGTCTTCAGACATGATTAATCACTTATAGACCATCTTTAATTACTGTAAATTGACAAGGCATGTGACGAGTGTCTAGTCCACAGCAATCCCATAAGTGATCCATTTTATCAGTCCCACAATGCACCGGGAGCGTTCATTCGCTAGAGTGAGACCGGAGGGCAGAGGACAGGAGAAGAGTTATGGAGTTAAGAAGAGTATGACATATTAGTTTACTTCTAAACAGTGATGTTGACTGCTTCCATCTGGGGTGCGCTCACGTGGTCTTTTTTGTTTGAGACAACTTATACGACCTTTGCGGGGGGGGGGTTAACATGTATTGACTGTATGTATGACTTTGAAGAGGGCGGGCGAGATAAGAAATTGTAAACGTTCAATTGAATCTATCCTTCTATCCATCTATCTGTTTCTGTTACTCCATTGAAGGTAACAATTCCTGTGAAATGCACAGAATTTTGCATTGGATTTAATTTTTTTCACAAAGTGAGGAAACGGGGATTCTCAAATGTTTGCCCTAACTTCCTGCATTTACAACGGTTCCATTGAGCAAATGAGAGAGCCGCTAATCAACCTTTTAAACAAGGCAACACTGAGCCTGCCTTGGTGCTTAACAACCTGAAACAGGGACCAATGTTGATTAATGATGTACACATTTCAGCATGCAGAATAACCCTTCATAAGTCAAGTGTTAGATATCTTGACTTCTGATGTACATTCTTGTTTATGTAATCCATCTTTGACTCTGTAGGAGGCCGTCGGTGAGTTTATAATATTCATTCTGATGGGCTAACCAGTAGTCCAATTCTTTTCACAGTATTGGTCCCTTCAAAGCTGATACTGTACATGTAAATCTGACCTCGAGTTGTCAATTTCTCTATGTATGAAGTTGCACAGGAGGAGAGGTGGAAGGCAGTGTGATAAGGAAGGACATGATCAGAAATTACTACATTAGAGGGTCATCCCAGATTATAAGGTTTGGGGATAAAGCAAGAGATTGAGATTGTTTGGATATGAGAAAGGTAGGGATAAGGGCTATATTGGGGGAAGGATGCAGAAAATGGAAATGTCAGGTGAGAGGAGAAGAGGAAGGCCAAAGAGGAGGTTTATAGATGCAGAGGTAGGAGTCACAGAGGAAGATGCAGAAAACAGTACCAGATGGAAATTGTAGATCCACTGTGGGGACCCTGACCGGATTTAGACTAACGAAAAAGAAGAAAAGAAGATGTTGATGTAAGCATAATATATTACAGATACAGAAATGATTACTTGTCGGATCTCCTCGTTTGAGAGGACAGGTCATTCTCATTCGATCTCATTCAGTCTATTGCCTATCTGTTGTTCAAAGGTCCAGAAAGTGATCTTGGTCATGGCATATTGTTTGTATGCTTAATCCGCAAATCCACACTGCCGCACAATACTTGTCTTGTGTGTGCTTCCCAAATAGGTATGTGGTGTGTGCGCTCAAAGCGTGTCCAGGCGTATGTCTGGCATGCGATAGGTCCATGGTGTCCGCATACTGTATGTGTACACATACACTAGTGGCCATAATAGTGGCCATAATCTAGATCTATAATGGACTGTGTATGCAAAGTGTAAAAAAAAAATCAATGCACATTGAAAGGGGTAAAAGTAGCCTCTGCTACTTTCAGTAGGCCTGATCCCTGAGGAATATTGGCGGCAGTTTTGGAAGCAATTGGACTACTGGTCTGCAGTCGAAACACGAATGCACACATTTCACATTGTGGCTTTCCAATTGTTATAGTAGGGTTCAATGTACAGTACAGTACATTGCGTTGACTGTGCAATACATTGATTCCATGTACCGTGTAGACAGTGAAAATCTGTATAAACTCCAATGTACGTATTGATTGTAAATGCCATAGATTCAGTGTACTTAAATAAATTAAATTACATTGCAACGTTGCCTCATCAGGTCAATTAGCAGAAGGATGAGTCCCTCATCTCTCTCTGATGAGTGCAGGGTTAATTGAGGTCAAGGTTCGGTTTAAGGCTGCAGTTAGTCAGAATTCAACGAGAAGAGCAGGGCTAATCCAATCAGGTGCTTCATCACACCTTCAATTACACGCCAGTTAGATGGAGACTGGGGAAATAGCCCCCCATTATTACCACATGCCCCTATGTTAAGAGAGAGGAAGGCACATTATGTGAGAGTGTGCGCGTTCTATCGCCATCCTGTGCCTGCAATCTTCTGCACTTTCAAAGGCACATTTGGGATGCTTTGTGACTGTGTGTGTGTGTGTGTGTGTGTGTGTGTGTGTGCACGCGTGTGTGCGTGTGTGTGTTGTGAGCCCAGGTGTTCCTGTTAAAGTGTTAATTATATTAGTGCAGATCAAATGGGGTTGGTGTTCGCAGGGGAGTGCTGGTGTTGGGGGCTTCCCACCGGGGCTACAGGTCCAAATACCTCTCAACAACCAATTAACCAAGAATTAATCATCCCATGGACTCAACAGAGGTGCCCCTGGAGGAGGTTGGGGATTTGTCTTTAGAGTCATAATAGAACAAGAACAGTTAGTACGAGTGGTAATGGTAACTTGGTGAGGTGGATGTTGTTTAGCTCTGGTCCATAGCGTTAGAGGAGTGTTCTCCCTAAATCTAAAAGAAAAATAGGTCAAACGGTGATGTCACAAGATGATGGGTTTCTGAACATCCCACAGCTCTCCTAAGAGGCTTGGACCAAGTAGAAAGAAATGGTGCTATTTTATTAAGAACATTAGTGAGGACCTATGACACGAAGAGAGGTTGAAAAGTGGCAAAGTCGTCCTTTAAGTAGAAAAAAAATATATATATGCTTTTTCTACCACTGGTGACAACCACACATTATAATTGCAATGCAACAATACAGAAAGTTCAGAATTATTCTTGATTTGACCATATACTGTAAGTGCTTGTACACACTCATATTTCATTACAGATGCAAATTAACATTAAATTATTCACTTGACACCACCATCATCGTCGTCGTCGTCGTCATCGCCGTCGTCATCGTCTTCATCATCATCATCATCAGCATCCTGATTCAGCCCCATGTGCACTTATATTTACTATCCAAATAGTCTTACCTGTACGCTACAGTTTTTGTTCTTGCTTGCTTTGGAACAGGAAAAAGGGGGTTTGGATGATTCAAATGAAACCAGGACTCTCCTGGAGATGATTTCCTTTTAAAGACCCAGTGAAATGTTTCAGTCTGAAAAGGAAGCCTGTGTGTTTCTGAACCAATCAGAAGGGACCAGCCGTTCAGGCAATGGGAAAGTCTGAGTCATGTGATGCTTAATGTTTTGTTTGTAGCCCTCAGTAGCAAAGCAATGTGACACGTTCTTGTACAGAATGTGTGTTACCAAGTTGCTCATTATTCTAACCTATAATGTTTATACATATTTTATTGTGCTCATTAAGTTTACAATGAGTAATACATAGTTTGGAAGTCATCTTGAATGAGATTCAAAACGGAGTAGCTCTAAATTAAAAACAGCTGTGTTTGGAGGAATGCCAGCAATGGGAAACAAACAGGTGAATGTAATCAAAGGTTAATTTATATGCAAGCGGACCGGTCATCACACAGCACGTTTCTGTTCACAGGAAATAATTAAGAATGGCCTATTTAGGGACCTTTGATATAAAGAATTTTTTTTCTATATTTATCTAGTGTTAGGAATGCCCATATGATTACCACGGATAAGCTCTAAAAGTGTGAAAAACATATTTTTCATTTCACTGGGTCTTTAAATAATCTCAAACCACTCTGACCGCCAAGTTGTGTGAGCCATGCTTACTGTATGAAATGGCAATTATATTGCCATAGTTCTTTTAACAGAGAGTAAAGAACTCGCCCTGCCCACATTCAGAGAGCTAAAGTCTGTCTGAAGTCTGTATCACTCCTTCATCTCTCTGAGGAGACAACTCTATCTATCTTCTGTGAGGAGACTTGGCTTATAATTACTGGTATATGGCATCCCATCTGAGTATCAGTCCTGCAAAGAGAGTTCCGTCTGTGTGTCTGTCTATATCCACACAAACACTCCCATCATCTCCCATCTCTGATTTATTCATCAGCTGTCAAGGACTGCCTGAGGATAACAATTAGTGACTATAACAAGCAAGCTGCTCATTATTATCAGCTCTGACAATAACTTAATAAAAGTGAAGAACAGTTCATTAACTTACCAGAGTTATGACCTTGAAAATCTTTTTATCATTTTATGACTCCCTCTTCAGTCACAGTTATAGTCTGTATAGGCCCATAACAAATAAAGTAGCATTTTGAAATAGTACACTAACATTTAACCATGTGAATCACTATTCTGGGGAAAACATTTAGCTCCACAGTACCTGCCAGACCTCCTCAAGGACGGCTGTCGCTCTCCATTCCGACATGTCGCCACTCCGAAATTGACTTCTTATTGTCGGAGTGGCGACACTTCCATAGGGGTTAAGTTTAGGGTAAGGGTTAGAGATAGGGTTAATGTCGGAATGGAGACATGTCGGAAAGGAGACATGTCGGAGTGGCAGGGTGTAATCCTCATGACTACTCCCTAGAGCGGAACCTGAGATCTGCTGACTTGGGGCTCCTCAAAACTCCTCCCAACAAGCGGAAAGTTGGCGATAGAGCATTCAGTGTGGCAGCCCCAACCCTCTGAAACTCTCTCCCCATGGCGATTCGCCAAATGCCAACATTAGACTCCTTCAAGTCCGCACTGAAGAGACACTTGTTCATGCAGGCTTTTGGGAATTAGTATATTTATTAGTGTATTGTTAAGCGTCCTTGGTTTTCTTGAAAGGCGCTATATACATGTAAGTTATTATTATTATTATTATTATTAACTACAAAAAGTGTTGGGGCCAGCAATGTTCGGAATTCAGTCAAAATAAGGTCCGCACACTGGATTATGCTCAGGATTAAAATGTCTTTTAAAGGATTAACACAGCTATTAGTTGCAAACAGCAATTTGGTGACAGAGGCACAGGTGTTATGAGAGTCAAACAAAGGGTTAAATTTGTTTCTCCTTGCTATGCCGCAAAAATGTGGAACGCCCTAGTTGGGTCAAAAATGGCAGTTCTGTGACCGTGGAGAGCAAAGGTCCGTTTCTCAATGGATTTGTCATCTAGGAGGGTTATTAAACAAATTTAGCTGGGGTGTCTTTTTAAAATGGCTGGGAAAATGTAAAGACACTCTCTAAGACTCTACATTATCAAAAGGTCCAGGGTTTAAATCGTACAAATGGCTGATCTTCTTTTTGAAGAAAAGCAGCACACGTCATAGGACGAAGTATAGCCAGGATTTAATTGTGAGACGTAACGAGGAGGAGATTCACACACCAGCGCTTCATATGAACGCAAAAAAAGACGAGCCGACGGGCGACCATGGACACCCGCGTGAACGAGCCACCGTTCACGGACCTCCGAATGAACAATGACAATAACATTCTTCAAGCAGAAATACAGAACATTCAGTTCACGTTTGCCCAAAATATTAACGTGTCCATGAACGATTGTTCATTGAACGCGTTCAGGTACAACATTGGTGACCAGTGGTGCTGTTGAGCAGCCAAGACACACATATTCTCACACACACGCACGCACGCACGCACGCACACACACACACACACACACACACACACACACACACAGGGTATAACTTAATGAAATTAACTGCTCAAATCCACCGCTCACTTTCAATGTTTCAACATAGATTCAATATTTCTGCCTAACCATCTTACCCCCTTAATTTGATCATTCAGCACGTATGAAAGAAAACTAATTAAAGCCCTACATAATGTAGAACAAAAAAAAGTTTGAAAAGAAGATTCTACAACAGGATAAATGTGGGCCAGCCTATTCATTTCAGTTTCAAATCCATCCATTCCCACCATCAGGTTTTGACAGCCATGCTCCCTTCCCGGAAAGAGAATATAACTCTAACTCCAGGGAGTCCGTCCATTTTTTCTTTCATTTGTTTCTTTTCTGCTCTATTGAGGTGTTCTTCTAACAGAGAGTAAAGAACCCTGTGCCACGCCCACGTGCTGAGAGCTAACGTCTGTCTGACGACTGAAGTCTGTTTCACCTCTTCATCTCTCTGTGAAGGAGCCCACGTGCTGAGAGCTAACGTATGGCTGATGAACTGAGGTCTGTTTCACCTCTTCATCTTTCTGTGAGGAGGCAGAAGACAGCCTGGCTCATACTACACACATATGAGTATCAGTGACTTGTACTCCTGCAAAGAGAGTCCAAATAAAAAAACAGTGAAGCCCCTTGATGAGTGCATACATTACATTTTCCTCAGATTTTTGGAGGGACAGCGAGTGCATTTTCCGGCAGCGGCACCTGCCGCGACGTCGTCGGACTTGCCGACAACAGCCGCGGCAATGATTCCTATGCCGTGGCAATTATACCTAATCCGTGGCAACGCCGGACAGACCGACAATCGAGCTGCGTCAGCCGCTGTTGCCGAGCCTATCCTCCCCCCCCCCACCCCCACCCACACACACACACACACACACACGCAGGCACGCACGCACGCACACTCCCCCCCCCCCCCCCCCCCCCCCCCACCCCCACACACACACACACGCAGGCACGCATGCACGCACGCACACGCACGCACCATGATCAGCTAGTGGACCAACGTGCTCATATAGTCAATTATGTATAAATAAATGAATGAAGTAGACTGGTGGTCGCTTGCTGACCTTCCGGATCTGCTGGTGGACCACCGGGCCCGCCGGGCGTCACCGGCAGCCGCCGCCGTCACCTGCCGGCCTCACCGGCAGCCGCCGTAGCCGCCGCCGCTAGCCGCCGTCACCGGGCCTCACCGGCAGCCGCCGCTAGCCGCCGTCACCTGCCGGGCTTCACCGGCAGCCGCCGCTAGCCGCCGTCACCTGCCGGGCTTCACCGGCAGCCGCCGCTAGCCGCCGTCACCTGCCGTCACCTGCCGGGCTTGCACCGGCAGCCGCCGCTAGCCGCCGTCACCTGCCGCGCCTACTGTGTGTGTGTCCCTCCCTCCACCTCGCCTCTCCACTTCTATCTATCCATTTTACGCACAGCTGTTTTGCGCTGCACGCATCTATCCCGAAACACACACACACACACACACACACACACACACACACACACACACACACACACACACACACACACCGCCCGGGAACGACCCACGGAGCGAGCAACGAACACCCACCCGTCCGTCTCGCCGCCGCCAGAGATGGATCTGTCTGTCTGATCCCCCCCCCCCCCCCCCCCCCCCAGATTGTCCATAGTTTAATAGTCTGTTATTTGTATTTCTTTCGCCTGGTCTGGCCGTTTAATTATCCATTTCTACCTTAATTCTCATATCAGCCATATTCCATTTTACGCACATTTTACCGACCTCCTCACCCGAATATAAATATAACCTTCATTTTTCTTTGCAGCTAAATTAACTAAAGGTTCTCCTTAATCGAATTCATCATAGATATGTTTATTTTTCAACACATGTTCTTCATTATTATTATTTAGGCATATGGTTTCTCTGCGCTTGTCATGCGTAAATCTTTGGATTCATTCTGTGACCAGCATTCTGCTTATGTACTATGCGGATTTTATCGATAACAGGTTGGGTTATTCACCACCTCGGCGTCAGGTTTATTATTAACCAAAGCCATTTCCGAACATAATGCCTTAATGACCCAGTTAACCTATAAGATATTAATAATAATACCAGTAAGACTCCCTGTCAGGTAGCAGCGTGATGTAATAGCTTGCAGTATGATGCCCTCATCATGAAAGACAGTATATGCAAAATCCCTGTAATGCTCCAAGAAAGAAAAAGGACATGCGTTTCTATAATACTGACCAGCAGCCAGCAAGCCAGCCATGAGTGTGTGTGTGTGTGTGTGTGTGTGTGTGTGTGTGTGTGTGTGTGTGTGTGTGTGTGTGTGTGTGTGTGTGTGTGTGTGTGTGTGTGTGTGTGTGTGTGTGTGTGTGTGTGCGTGTGTGTGTGTGTGTGTGCGCGCATGTCGTGCAGCCTATATGTTTTGGCCGACGATTTTGACCCCATCCCCCGCAGTGTTTTCCACAGTCAGTGAGAGAGTGTAAAATGAATCCAAACGTCCCCCCCTTACGGGTCCATTTGGTTTCGTTTTAAGCCTACCCGCACAAGAATTAAAATGTCCATAAGGGTCCATTATAGGTTGTCTACTCATTACCTGGGGACCACCTGGAAGTTCCAGGCGATCGCCTGACCTTACCAAAACACTGACATAATGTCTGCTGGGTAGTTGGGACATGATGCTGCTCTGTTGCGACTGGATCTATCTATCTATCTATCTATCTATCTATCTATCTATCTATCTATCTAGCTATCTAGCTATCTATCTCCACTAAATTCTCAATTAATTAAAGTCCTGCATTTTTAAGTGATGCTCTGCTCATTTAATAGGCTATGTAAAATAAAAGAGGAAACTCTATTGTCATGTTGTGAATCTCTGCTCATTTATTCACATTTATATTATAATTTCAAAGCGTACAATGCTCGCATCTGTATTTCAGTTATTACATAACTTCCTTTATTTTTATTTTTCTTTTTTAGCGGCCCACGGCGCCTCCGCGGGTTTTTTATGTGTAATAAGACATGCAATAGCTTACTAGCTCTATAGGACCAGGTGATAGGCCTACAGTTAATAACATAAAGTGAATATGAAGTGTAGGCTATGTCTGACTATGCTATCACCATTGACAGCTCAGGTTGGACAGCTGCAAGGACTGAGTCCCAGCTGGGCGTTCAAACAAACAATTAGGTTACAAAAACCTATAATGCCCAATTTTGACTTCAAAGGAGTGCATGACACTGCAGACAATTAAGTGGCCAATTTGGCCTCTCTTTCTCTCTCTCTCTCTCTTATGAGCATGCTGGTCCACTGCTGATCATGGTGCGTGCGCACGCGTGCCTGCCTGCGTGCGTGTGCATGTGCGTGTGTTCGCTCCTTCTGGGGAGAGAGAGAGAGAGAGAGAGAGAGAGAGAGAGAGAGAGAGAGAGAGAGAGAGAGAAAGTGAGAGTGAGAGTCGGTCCAATCATTGATTGGCCACTTGTCTGCGGATCCCGTCCTCTGAAGTTTGACGCCCAGCAAGGAGTCAGTCCAGCTGTCAATCAGGATATAGGCAATAGCCTAGGCACACTTCATGACTTTATATATTTATGTTATTAACTGTAGGCCTATCACCTGGTCCTATAGAGCTAGTAAGCTATTGCATGTCTTATTACACATAAAAAAAAACGCGGAGGCGCCGTGGGCCGCTAAAAAAATAAAAATAAAAATAAAGGAAGTTATGTAATAACTGAAATACAGAAATACATCACGCTGCTACCTGACAGGGAGTCTTACTGGTATTATTATTAATATCTTATAGGTTAACTGGGTCATTAAGGCATTATGTTCGGAAATGGCTTTGGTTAATAATAAACCTGACGCCGAGGTGGTGAATAACCCAACCTGTTATCGATAAAATCCGCATAGTACATAAGCAGAATGCTGGTCACAGAATGAATCCAAAGATTTACGCATGACAAGCGCAGAGAAACCATATGCCTAAATAATAATAATGAAGAACATGTGTTGAAAAATAAACATATCTATGATGAATTCGATTAAGGAGAACCTTTAGTTAATTTAGCTGCAAAGAAAAATGAAGGTTATATTTATATTCGGGGTGAGGAGGTCGGTAAAATGTGCGTAAAATGGAATATGGCTGATATGAGAATTAAGGTAGAAATGGATAATTAAACGGCCAGGCCAGGCGAAAGAAATACAAATAACAGACTATTAAACTATGGACAATCTGGGGGGGGGGGGGGGGATCAGACAGACAGATCCATCTCCGGCGGCGGCGAGACGGACGGGTGGGTGTTCGTTGCTCGCTCCGTGGGTCGTTCCCGGGCGGTGTGTGTGTGTGTGTGTGTGTGTGTGTGTGTGTGTGTGTGTGTGTGTGTGTGTGTGTGTGTGTGTGTGTGTGTGTCGGGATAGATGCGTGCAGCGCAAAACAGCTGTGCGTAAAATGGATAGATAGAAGTGGAGAGGCGAGGTGGAGGGAGGGACACACACAGTAGGCGCGGCAGGTGACGGCGGCTAGGGCGGCTGCCGGTGCAAGCCCGGCAGGTGACGGCAGGTGACGGCGGCTAGCGGCGGCTGCCGGTGAAGCCCGGCAGGTGACGGCAGGTGACGGCGGCTAGCGGCGGCTGCCGGTGAAGCCCGGCAGGTGACGGCGGCTAGCGGCGGCTGCCGGTGAGGCCCGGTGACGGCGGCTAGCGGCGGCGGCTACGGCGGCTGCCGGTGAGGCCGGCAGGTGACGGCGGCGGCTGCCGGTGACGCCCGGCGGGCCCGGTGGTCCACCAGCAGATCCGGAAGGTCAGCAAGCGACCACCAGTCTACTTCATTCATTTATTTATACATAATTGACTATATGAGCACGTTGGTCCACTAGCTGATCATGGTGCGTGCGTGTGCGTGCATGCGTGCCTGCGTGTGTGTGTGTGTGTGTGTGTGTGTGTGGGGGGGGGGGGGGGGGGGAGTGTGCGTGCGTGCGTGCCTGCGTGTGTGTGTGTGTGTGTGTGTGTGTGTGTGGGTGGGGGTGGGGGGGGGGGGGAGGATAGGCTCGGCAACAGCGGCTGACGCAGCTCGTCGGTCTGTCCGGCGTTGCCACGGATTATATAATTGCCACGGCATAGGAATCAATTGCCACGGCATAGGAATCATTGCCGCGGCTGTTGTCGGCAAGTCCGACGACGTCGCGGCAGGTGCCGCTGCCGGGAAGTGTATTCGCTCCTTCTGGATTTTTGGCCAGTAGAAATTAATTTGGGCCTTGCAGGCTTATGCATACCAATGCATGCTCTCACACGCCCTCAAATAAACACAATACAAACATGCCAGGGGAAAAACATTGGAAGCTATTTGACCCAGCATTAACACAGCTATTAGTTGCAAACAGCAATGTGGTGACAGAGGCACAGGTGTTATGAGAGTCAAACAAAGGGTTAAATTTGCTCTCCTTGCTATGCCGCAAAAATGTGGAACGCCCTATATGAGTGTAAATCCCTACCCTCCTTTAAAACTGCTCTGATGAGTCACTTACAGGTGGCTGCAACTCGAAACTGGTAAAAACTGTCCTATCCTCCCCTCCCCTCCCCTAACCTGACTGCGCCAGATGATAGCAGCAGTGCGTTTGCCTGGCTGCATACCGCTCTGCTTACTAGCATCTGGGACTGCTCCGGCAGACCCGATGTAAGGGCTGGGCAATTTTTTCAAATTCTTTAGCAGGTGATTGGATGGGGCCGTCTCTCTATCACAGTCTGGGACTCCAACCACTCATATTGGCTTGTCTGCATGACGTTACACCCAGAATCCGCCTCCTGGGTTTCCATGTGGTCTGCAATCAGACTCTATTGGCTCAGAGCCGCTCAGAGCCCGCCCGTAGCTGCCGCTGATTGGTCCGGCGCGGGGCTTTACGAGTGTTATCAACTCTCACCGAGAGATCTCAGATGGTAAAGTAGGGCGGTAGCCTACGCACTACTGCCACCATCTGACGCAAGTCAGGTTACCCCTCCCCCTGACCTTTCTACTGTGAATACCATTTATTTTTTATTTTGTTTTCTGGCTGTCTTATGATGATATTTTCTGCATAGTACTGTGTTCTATTTGTCTGTCATGTAATCTTGTATGAGATGTAAAAGGGACCCCAATTTAAACACGCCAAAAGCTTTCTTGTGGTTTTTATCCTTTTAGTAGACCTTGTACCAGTGAACTGTACTGTCCTGTACCTTTTCCTATGCAAAACTCTAATAAAATCTTCAATCAATCAATCAATCAATCAATCAATCAATCAATCAATCAATCAATCCCCACTGCCATTCTGAGATAAGAACTGTATATCCACACGTTTAATAGGCAATAACGTATTAACCACATGAATTCTGTATTCTGGGGCGAACAATTTGGTGGAAATAACTGATCTACAAGCTCACAGCACGTTGTTTGCCACGTGTAGATAGGGCTATTTTTGATAACGATAATTAGTGTACAGCAAAAACGGGAGGCGGCCTAGTAGTAAGGGACCCTAGGGTTTAAACCAAAATGCAGTCTTACGCTGCCTGTTAGCCCCTCTAATTAGTGTGGATCTGAGTCGTTCATAATAAATGCCTTTTTTGCACACTATATCTGAGGCTTTTTCTCATTTGTAGTTTGGCTATTTTTGGTAAAGATAGTATCGGAGCCCTGGGGAAAGTAGAGGTTTTAAGTCGTTAAAACTAAATGGAGCCTTATTGTGTGCCCCTCTCTAATTAGTGTGGATGCGAGCAGTTGTAACTTTGACTCTATCCTAAATTAAAATTTCCTAGAAGGGCGCTCGGGTGGGGCAGTGGTAAAGTCCCTGCCCACCACCATGGAGGTTGTGGGTTTGAATCCACCGTGGTGCAACCCGCTATCCGGGCGGAGAGGGTGATAATTGTCATGGCACGTACCCCTACGGGCTGGGGCGGGGGGTGTCCTTCTGGTGGGGGCTCCTCACTGGCAGGTGAGCCAGTAGGATACGACTGCAGTGAAACACAGAAATGTGTGTGGGGAGGAATAAATTGGCATTGGCCAGAAAAAGAGGGTAAACTATTATTGGCAACTCAATAAAGATTTTAAATAAATGTGTCTAGAGTGTGGGTGGACGGTGGACAGCAGACGACGTCACAAACGTAACATGCAGAGACTTGCGAGGCGCACAGTTGCTCCGATCTGCACCAACCCTTTTCAGGGGTCTGCCATCAGAATAGCCACACAACAGGTAGCGGGGCCGCTACCGGTGCACCATGTCTGGCCCCCCAGGGGTCCATTTCCTGGTACCACTGCATTCTATTTGAGGGGATGCTTCATTTGACATCCACCTGTTTGGAGTCACTATTATGTAAATGGTCTCTAGCAGCATCTGCTTGGCAGCAGGAGGAGAATACAGATGCAGGCAGGTTGGTATTTAGAGATGCTGCTCACGTCTTCCTACTGAGCAGCTACTAAACAACGTGACCACACCCACAGCATGCTACAACACTTCTCATTCTTCAACCGGATTGATTCTCACCAACTACTGGCAATCTGACTCATCAATATATAGCCACAATCACAGCTGCCTAAAATAGCAACAGTCTCAGGATCTGTGATTAGGATGAAAAATGAGGGAGAAGGAAATAAGAAACTAAACGATTAATAAGGAAAATACATTGCTTTCCTTTCTTTACTTTTTAAGTATAGCATCCTGAGTGTTCATTTAAATCTCAGGTCTAAGTGCCTGTTGTTGAGCTCTCTCATCTTTGTATTCCAGAAGTCAGAGGTCAGACACATATTGATTGATCTCTGACAGCTGGACTGTGGATCTCACATGGTTCTCCAAACACAGCTTCACACAGAGAAGAAGAACTTCCAAACATTGTTGACGGTGTGTTGAACAAACTTCACAGTTGGAAGTTTCATCCAGTTTAGTTCATCATGGATATTGTACTCTTTCAGAGACTCCAGGGGGTTTCTCTCTTCTCATCCTGTCTCTCTCCTTTTCTGCCTCTCCATTGCTGTCACCATGTGTTCTTGTTTCCGTTCCCATTGTGGGAGAATTCTTTTATGTATCAGCAGGGTTTCCTTTCTTTGTCCAATCCCTCATCCTCCTCTGCTCTTCTTCCAGGTAAATCATCCTTTGAATAGATGACATTATAAAGAGCTTCTGTGCTCTTTATGAATATTAAACACTATGCTGCCCTCACACCTACATTGCACTGCCGATCCGACCAATATGTCTGAGCCATATGTGTTGCAGTGTCGCTCCAATATGCACCAAACTTGACACAACATGATAATCATAGTCACCTAAATTGCTAATTTAACACTTCAAATGGCCATAACGCAGTGACTGCTCTGTTCAGTGCAACATAGGGCTGGATTTTAAGGCAGCATAGCACCCTTAATGTCATCTGTCATGTGTAGTTATAACCCCATGGGAAAACCCTTGGAACGCTTACATCAATGGGAAAACCCTTGGAAAAACACATGGTGCAAAAACGCAAGGATCTGTTTTGAGCTGTTTAGTAGCGGTGCTATTTAAAGTTCAATGCAAGTAATCAAGCACTAAGAGACACATTTTATACTGCAGGCACCATATTTTCCACGTACCCAGTAGATGTTTGCGTTGACTATTCAAAAATTGCAAATCTACAAGCTCACTTTTGTGGCACGCTGCAAGCTTGTACATTTTTGAACATGTTTTTAAAATCTTGAAAGTGTATGATACATCTTGAATAATCTTGAAAAAAAAAGAAGTTTGAGAACTACTGATTTCTTTTATTTCATTTTATTCAAATGCAGCACAACACAGAATCCATATCGATCTACTGTATTTGTGATCAATTCTTGATTCACACTGCTTCTGTCGTCCTATATTGACTGGTCATATTCTGCATTCTGTGGGTTCCAATCACTTCAGATGAATGCCCTGCAATCATCAAATATAGAAAACAATAAACCTGTTTCAGGTAAAGGGAGAATAACGCCTCTGAAAGCGATAACACAAAAGAAGGGGAGCATTCAATAGAAAACAAATTAAACCAGATTAAAGTTAACGTGAAAAGACATGTTGACTCTCCATTTGACAGTAATACAATAAATACCAATGAAAAATCTGAAAGACTTCATGACCTGAGTGTACACTTCTTTTCTACAGCCAAATGAAACCATCAACACCAATCCTGAGTGCTGACAGCCAATCTTCCACAATGAAAAAGAGAGGTAAGGTGTTGGGGATGGTGTTTTATAGGGTTAAGGCTTAAAGGGGAAGACCACCCATTTTCAATATTGAAATATGTCATTAATATACCTTAAAGGAGTTGTGTGGAAATAGAAAAAAAATTCCCCCTCTTCTGTGTTGCCTAGAACTGGAGGATTGATTTTGGGGTTTGCACTGTAAAGTACAGTACAACGGTGTGATGTCATCACATTGTGATTTGCAATACAAACCCCAAAATCAATCCTCCAGTTCTAGGCAACACAGAAGAGGGGGAACTTTTTTTCTATTTCCACACAACTCCTCTAAGCTATATTAATGTAATAGTTCAATATTGAAAATGGGTGGTCTTCCCCTTTAAGCATACCGAACAGTCGGTAGCGCTGTCACCTCACAGCCAGAAGGTCCTTGGTTCAATTCCCGCTGGGGATGCTGTGGGCGCTCGGGGATATGTTCTCTCCTCCGTGTCATCAGTGCCCACTGCCCATACCCTAGGTGGGGTTGGCAAAAGGGCCTTTCTGTGTGGAGTTTGTATGTTCTCCTGGGTCCCCTTGGGTAGGTACCCTCACAAGAAAACATGCAGTAATCCTAGTCTCTATACTGCCTCCCCCTGGTCAGCCGGGGCGCCTGATGGAGGGTAAAGGAACTGGTTGGAATAACGTGTTCCTTCCACGCGCTACGTCCAGCCGGGGAACTCTCCCCCAGTTTGGCATAGGGAGTGTAGCGTCCAGGATTACATTAGATAATTGACACCGGGTGTAAAAAGGGTTACAAAAGAGAATAAATTAAATAAATAATAACAAAATTACGTCGGAACTTGGGCAGTGCCTTGCCGTCATTTGTTTTGGCAGTTCTTGCACCTCAGCGATTTTCTAACTTGCCGAACACCTGCTAGCCATGCATTGTGTGCGACTGGTCAGACACTCTCTTGTGATTTATATTGTTTCATTTTCCGCAATCTGTTGGCAACGTTCCATGGACAGTTTTGAAGAAACTATAATCCTCACTGAGTCTACAAACAAGACCAGATGGCAATTAGCTTATGTTGCCAGAAACGTTGAAAAACGAATTATGTCAAAGCACCTCAAAAAGCAGATAGATAGATAGATAGATAGATAGATAGATAGATAACTGTACCCAATACCCATAGATCCAGTCACCAGATGAGAGAATATGAGTCCTGATAACAATGTACCTGCTTTAACAAAACCATTGTAACAAGACGTTGCATGGGGAGGGGGAAAATACACGAGTATTAAGCAACAACAACGTTTTCCTATGAATGCACTTCTTCATGGCGAGCGGCTGAAATCAAATCTCTCCTGAAGGACTGTTGGCAAATATTCTCGATGCTCAGGTCTCTGATGAGAGGGAGAGAAACATGAAAGGCAGGAAAGAGAGGAGGGAGGTTAATAAGGCGCGAGGGAGACAAAGTGTGTGAGAGAGATGCAGTGTTGAACATCTTTCTCCTCCTAATAAAACCTTACTTGTCGTTACCGAGGCCCTCATGGCCTAATGACAGTACAACATCACCAGAAAATTCTTGTCATTACTGAGACCCTCTTGTCCACTTAGCAGAGTCTCCCTCCATCTACGGCTGCACCTCCGGTTGCCATCCACCCCTCCTCTCTCTATTATTCCCACTCTCTCTTCATCTCTCTATTCCCTCATCTCTCATCCTGTTGTCCTTTCCTCTCGTCCATTTCCTCCCTCCTTCGCTCCCTGCCCTTTCAAAACGTCCTCGGGACACAGAAAAAGTCAAGGCTCTCACCTCTACCACAGTAGATTACTTCTGAATGTTGCATATTGAAAAGGTCACTTTAGTTTCTCTGTGTGTGTGCAGAGCAAATGAAATGAGCCAATATTTGACAATCTGTTCTCGGCATTTATCTTCTACTGCCACTTCACCTTATTGTGGACACATTTAAGATAAACTGTTGTTTGTTTAAAGTAACTAGTTACATTTACTCAAGTATTATACTTTTTACTTTTTACTTAAGTATAACATTTTACTTTTACTGAAATGTTAGAAATTGTCAGTACTTTTCCTTCTACTCCACTACATTTCAGAGGCAAATATTGTACTTTTACACCACTACAATTATTTGAAAGAGTTACTTACTAGTTACTTTGTAGAGGTTCTAGATCGGATATTCGGATATTCAAAAGTTTTATACATTTTACTATGTACTGGTAATCATGAATATCCATACAATTTGAACCCAAATAGCAGGCACGTTTTTCAGACATGTTCTCATTTACACACCACAGACACCAGATGTCTTGAAATTAGTTTATATCACATCAGGAAATATGATTTCACACTCACCAAAATATATTGCCATAAACCTCTTGTCGGGCGCCCAATGACTACAGTATATTTTAAATTCGTATTTCCTCCTTTCCATATCACTTCCCAGTTGCCACCTCACAATCATTTCTCTGTCTGTGGTCAATCATTTTCTCCCTCTTCTCTCTAGAACCCAGCATCTCATACGCTCTGACCGTCTGTGAGACTCAATTAAAACCGAGGGGGTAGTAATATTAACAAACACACACTTTTACCCATCATGCCCAAGGGGCTCAATTTATCTCAAGGAAGCTTGCAAAAAAAATATGGTGATTGACACCCCTAACCTTCATTGGGATGTAATCTTCATCTTTAGCACACAGAGATCTAATTAATTAGGAGGAATCTCATTTCCTCACTAATGCAACTGGACAGAGGGGCGATAGAGGAGGGAGAGAGGGGAGGAGGACAGGGGGCAGAGGGGGAGGAAGGAGGGAAGAGGAGAGATTGGGAGGGAGGGATCATATTTCATCAATGTCTGTGAAGGATGTCCACCTGGTTCATTCCAGGAAAGAACAAGAGCGCGTGAGGTAACTGGGTTCACACTAACCACCACACGGTATTGATTACCGGCGCTCACACTCGGGCAATTCAGAGACACTGCAGTAACATTCATTATTACGCCTGGAACACACTGGAAGCATCACCTCCGCATGCCGGCAGTGTCTCGCATGTGTCTGCTGTTCACGCTGCCTGTTTCGGCCTTCATCCTTGCACACTGAGCATTTGATAATGACGATTAATATTTCAAATGGTTAATTAAATTTTCTTAATTGAGATTTAAGGGTTGGAAACAAGACCGCAAGGACATTTTTGGTGAGTGTTATCCTTTTAGTGTTTGACTGTACTTGTGCTGTTTTTAGATTTCTGTCTAATAAAATGTTCAATATTCAATTCAATACAGCAACAATGTCAATAGGTGTGGAGTGGGCCTTTCTATTACTATCGTCAACTAGATGTGAATGAATTTTTAATTGAATTAGGACCAAGGCATTATGTAACTAATTTACATTAGTAGGCCTACATTAGTACGCTATAGCCTACTGTAACCCAAAACTAACTCTAACTCATTTTTAAAGTTTTTTTTTTTTTTTTTTCATTCTTGATTAATTAAACTGACAATCAGTTTAGATAAGCATTAAGTTAAATGATCGGTCACGTCCAATTTACTCACAAGCTGACATGGATGAACTTGACTGCAAGTGCCAGATCAAAACACTGGGCAGAGGCAGAGCGGTAAAAGAATAATAATACAATAGGAAAATACCACCAAATGTGAAATCACAAATCAGCAACATTAACCAACATAATAATGACAAGGAATCATGCAGGTACCCACATTCAGCATCTTTACGTGTAATGCTCGCTGCTGACCGTACTTCTAGACATGAGTACTGATTGTGCAGATAATTGATAATGCATTGTCCAGTATTTGTTGGGTGTTAGACAGGCTCTCGTAAGGAACTCAAGGGTTTCACTTTGCTTCTATAGAACTCAGATTAGAAACATATAATCCATGGGTGCCTCTCTTTGACAGTCGTGCTGCCATAACTATTGGCTAAGCTTTACAAAAAAGAAACGTTAAGTCCCATAATTCACCATGAAATAGCTTGTGTGGGGGAGAGTGATAGGTCTACAACATCACACATAAGACATGTCTTATTGTCCACATCTCTTGAGCCATTCCGTGATGAATATTCTATAACAAGATGCCACTTTGAGTGTCATCAGCAATTATTTTCTTTTCATGTAACAAAAGAGGACATTTTACTATTCAACTGTAAGTTACACAGTTCACACAAAAGTCACTTTGGTACAACAGCAGAAGGCCTGCTCCTACATCAGCTTTAGCTGTTCCCTTAAGTTTCCTGGCTGAAAACCGCTACTGATTAATCAACTATGAATTAGCATCAGCAACACTTGACACAACGTCTGTCTGAGAGCAGCCTGGAACACTCTGTAGCAACTCATAATGTAATAACGGCTCATAATGTAATAAGGGCTCATAATGTAATAAGAAAAATTTAATAAAAACTCATAATGTAATAATCAGCTCATAATGTAATAAGAAAACGAGCGCATAACGTAATAATGGATTTTTCAATAATGTAATAATGTATTTTTATTACATTATGAGCTGATTATTACATTATGAGCTTTTATTACATTTTAATTATTACATCATGCGCTTGTTTTTTATTACATTATGAGCTGGTTATTACATTATGAGTTTTTATTACATGTTTTTATTACATTATAAGCCATTATTAATTTATGAGTTGCTACACACCCTGCCAAGTTTGTTGATGAAGAATGGAGCAACTATCTGCTAAACATGCAGCAAATGAATACATATGGGGATCATTTAGCTGTACAAAGAGCATCCACAATGTTCAACATACAGTTTGTGATTGTATCGACACTGGGTGTTGATGCAACATCGATAATATCCCCATGTGGTCAGTATGACGACAGTCTGCCATTGCTGGTTCTGGGCCACTTTGCCGAAGGTCATGGGGATCATTATGTAAGCCTTGATGGACCAGTCACACATTTGATTCAAAGAGTCCAGGAAGCAGAGGAGAGTTCACCACTTCGATCTGTCCCTCACTCTGGCCCTAAGTCTAGCCCTCACTCTGGCCCTGACTCAGTCCCTTACTCTGGTCTGGCCCTAAATCTGGCCCTCACTCTCGCCGTAAGGCCCTCACTCTGGCCCTGACCCGGTACTTCACTCTGGCCCTAGGTCTGGACAGATCGAAGTGGTGCGCTCTCTGAATCAAATGTGTGACTGGTCCATCAAGGCTTACATAATGGTCCCCATGACCTTCGGCAGGGGTTGACATTACGGTCTAAGAGGTACTTGCCCGTCAGGCAAGTACAGGTCATGTTCTACTTGCCCAACGGTCATGTACACTTGCCCAAAAAGTAAATTGTCCATTATAAAATGATAGGTAAGATTTTAATTACCACTCAATTTAACTCAATAACAATTTTGAATCATACCATAAATACCTCCAAATCCAAATACCTAGGTAGTTATGATTGCTATGGTTTCACACTTCGTCATTTTATATATTTTTGTATGGCCACGTTCAGGTGTTTAGAAAGATATCTTGTGTTGTGTTTATAGACGGTCGTGTCCCCTCTCAAATGAGCAATTGCCCGGTCGGGCAACCTGAAAGCAAACTTCACCTGCCCCAAAGTTTTATTTACCTGCCAGGGGCAGGTGGGCAAGCCTTAGTGTCAATGCCTGTTCGGCAAAGTGGCCCAGAACCAGCAATGGCAGACTGTCGTCATACTGACCACATGGGGATATTATCGATGTTGCATCAACACCCAGTGTCGATACAATCACAAACTGTATGTTGAACATTGTGGATGCTCTTTGTACAGCTAAATGATCCCCATATGCATTCATTTGCTGCATGTTTAGCAGATAGTTGCTCCATTCTTCATCAACAAAGTTGGCAGGGTGTGTAGCAACTCATAAATTAATAATGGCTTATAATGTAATAAAAACATGTAATAAAAACTCATAATGTAATAATCAGCTCATAATGTAATAGAAAACAAGCGCATAATGTAATAATTAAAATGTAAAAAAGCTCATAATGTAATAATCAGCTCATAATGTAATAAAAATACATTATTACATTATGAAGTTTTATTACATTATGAGCCTCCTATGTGGAGGTTCTTAATGTAACACAGTATTACATTATTACATTATTGAAAAATCCATTATTACGTTATGCTCTCGTTTTTTTTTTACATTATGAGCTGATTATTACATTATGAGTTTTTATTACATTTGTCTTATTACATTATGAGCCCTTATTACATTATGAGCCGTTATTACATTATGAGTTGCTACACACTCCTATCAGCTTTGGGGACAAGATTGTCTGGCAGGATGTTAAATCACTTCATACAGGAGAATAAGCCGCTGAAATAACTGCATGCTATTTTGATTGGCTGAACCACAATCCACAAATGGCTTTCTGCCTGGAAAGCACGATGGGCAAAAACTCTGCTACAGTATGCTCCCATACTGTAGCTATACATACATCTCTCACCTGCAATCTATCCAGATTGAAATATATATGAATGAATGAATGAATGAATGAATTAATGAATGAATGAATGAATGAAGTGATAACCCTTGCAAGCAGCAAAATGCAAATATGTGAGGTTTTAGTTTTTTTGAGGTCCTCAAAAAAACTAAAACAAAGACAACATCAACTGTGCCGCAGGAACTAATACCAGCTACATACATATTGCATAAATACTATAGCAGTAATATCTTCTACTCAATCTACTGTATCTTCACTACTATAACCTACCGGTATAATTAGTATCGGTAGTTTTGAGTATTTTGCTTGTGTTTGACATGATGGTGAGATACTTGTTGCACTAACTAGCATTGACTGTTAAGGTCACTTTGATTTGGGCACTATATTATATTGATAGTTGTGTGTGTATGTGTATATATATATATATATATATATATATATATATATATACCTTTTGTCGGAACAGTCCTCTCTCTCCCTTTTTCTCTACCTCTCTCCCTCTCTCTCTATGAGTCTCCCGCCTCAACCAGGGATGGATTAACCCCCGCGAGGGCCCCTGGACGATAATATTTTAGGGCCCCCCCACCCTTCACCATAACCCCCCCTCCCGACCGACGCGCACTACCCAGCTCGGATGATCATCTGTGGGCCAAGAAAGCAACTGTAGACAACAGAGGAGGGGCCCACACATTTGATTTTTAATTAACGTATACATTTAATAGTAAATTGTCAATGACCACACGGCCCAGTTCCCCCAAGGGCCCCTTAGAGCCAAGGGCCCCTGGCAACGGCCCCACCGGCCCAATGGTTAATCCAGCCCTCCCTCGACTGGCTCCGCTGCTGTCACACTGCGATTTGTGTATTACTTAGAGTCTAAGTAATACACAAATCGCAGTGTTTGTGTCACTGCCAAAGTTTGCGTGTGGGCACGCATGCACGCACGCACCCACACTGCAGGTGCGGTCTTGCCTTCTTTGCCACATACACTACCTTGTTTATACTCAAGGCCAGGTCCTCATATCGGTGAATGCAAAATGAAAAGTTGTGTCCTACAGATTTCATTTTTTTTTTATATTGTGATACATATTGCATTGTTAATGTGATAATATCGTACTAGTAAGACGCCTCAGGGCGACATGCGACCTCGCCCTTATTCTTGGCCATCTGGCCAGTGATGTATATCGGACCAGTTACCCATATATGGAGAGTGGAGACCCCTGGTACCCATATATGGAGATCCATGTACTGTATATGGAGATATGCTGTGAGAGCTATTTATTCGTTGTGAAAGGCCTATATGTCTATGACATGTGACATAATACCCTTTTATGCCCATACATGGAGATCCCTGTCTGTAGAACCAGCCGTTAGTGTGGTATGTGGCCGATGTGGTCTCCATATATGGGCATTCCCATATGAAGTCGTGTTAGATATGGGCTTAATATTGATGACATCAGGGAACTCCATATATGGGCATAAAAGGGATTCTGTTAGTGTGACATCACAGTGAAGCCAGAGCGTGGTGTCAGAGCGGCAACCCCATTCTGTTAAGAGTGGTTCCCCAGACATCACAGTGACGTCAGAGCATGATGTCAGAGCGACAAACCCATAGAACCACAGTGTCAGGCGTGACAGACATACATACATACATACATACATACGGACAAGCTGTGACTGTTCGCAATCATGAGGTTTTTGTTATTGTTTCATGCCTAATTATTAGACACGAAACTAAAAACACATCGACAAAAAAAACATCAATCTTGATCTGAATCAATTCTCAACAAATGAAAGCTGCATGAACACAGCCCACACAAGGCTCACATCACATCCCATGTCTCCTGTTATTGCCAATGGGCATCTCTATGGACTCTGAAGAAAACCTGGCGTGTGAACTGTGTGAACCTGCTTATCTTTCCAATCTCCAGATCATAATGAGAGAATTAGTTCAGAAAGTCAAGCAGTAATGAAATCTTATCAGTGTGGTTCCTATGTGCTGTATTATTTGCATATAAATGACATCATATAATAACTCTCTGGGGTCTCTACCTAGGAGGAGTAAATATTTATGTATTATTTCTGTCGCCATGGCAACACCGGGAAACAAGTCGCTAATTGAAGTGACGAAGGCTTTATGTGACGACTTTGACATTCAATTACTGTGCGTCTCTGTGATCAGATTAGGTGCTGACCCCAGACATGTTTGAAAACAGCATTTTGCAGAGTCGTGGACGTTGTAATTTAAATGACTGTTTGAGGATGAGGTTGAATGAAATCACGATGACCCAGGAGCGATTGGATGTCCAGAGTGAAGCGTTAGAGAGAGAAGACAAAGGAGAGATGATCAGAGACAGATAGACAAGTGAACAAAGTGTTACGTTTAAAGTCTTTGTTGAACAAACAACAAAGTGCAAACACGGAGGCAGAGATGCAGTTGTAGAATATAGTTGTAATAGCCAGCGAGCAACAAAAAGGCAATAGTCCAAAAACAGGAAAGAATTCAAAATTAGGAGTTGGCCAATACTTGGGCCTAGCTAGGCTGGCAATGGCGAGGCAAGGTCCACCAGATCAATCAGGTTCTGGTTACAGAGGAAACACAACCAGTTAGTCAAGGCTCGAACAGAAACTGAAGAGCAGAGCTTATATAACCTCAGCTAGATTGCTGAGACGCTGCAGCTGGTGAAACGCTGCACGCCCGCACCCCAGTCCCTAGTCACCCAATCAGACATGGACAGAAAATGGTTAGGAGGTCCTGAGAATGGGACGTCGAGGTATACTCCCCTGGCTGGGTCATACCAAATAAAAAATGTGACCCAGTGCCTCTCTACTTGGCACTAGGCAGGTTTGTATCGCGTAGCCGTAGCCTATAATTCCCTGTGACATACTGAGGTCACATCCAGGTGGTTCACTTGTACCGGTACATCATGCCTGGGGAATGTACTCACGCTACAGAAACAGGATGATAGGCTCCTGCCCTGTGGGCCAAATTGGTTCCCAAGGCTACTTACTTACGTCCTCTTTATTTACCCATCCTAACTATTAGGAGCAGTGGGTGCTGTTAATACAGCGCTCAGGGCTCGGGAAGCAGTTAGGGGCTAAAGGGATAGTTTTTTCTATCGATTACTCTCCCCATGGAGACTTGAATTCATGGATATTCTTTTGTTATTGTCGCATTCCTAAGCCAATAATTTGATGACCAGCAGTGGTTCCCTATGGCGACACAAAGAGCCTGCTTTGTACCCTATGGAGACACAAAGGGCCCTATTTTCGTCAAGGCCATAACCTTTATCCCTAAACTTCTTTTCCTTTCTTTTTTACATTTAACATTTTTAATAGTTCAAATAGCTGGTCTACAAGCTCACAACGTGTCGATGTAGATCGGCTAATTGAAGTATTCTAAAATGTTTTTTTCTTTTTTTTTTCCTTCTTTTTTTTCTTCAAAATAGTAAAAAAGGCAAAGAAGTTTAGGGATAACGGGTAAGGCGCTGATGAAAATAGGGTCAAATAGAGGCCAATATAATCTCTTCAAATTATTGGCTTAGAGCTTGGACAAAAACAAAAAATATACGTATATATCCATGAATTAAAGTCTCGATGTGTGAATAATGTGGAAAAAAAAGAGTAATTTTGGACAAAACAAATCAAATACGGCCGCTCCCCAAATAAACAAATGTACCATAGTAGTACTGTTTTAAGAGTAACCTACCTGTGTAAGCCTTGCCTGTCATTTATCATAGACTGGAATCACTCTGATCAAGCCAAATAAGCTATAGACAGCAGGCATTTTGCTCCTGGTCAAATGCCATCAAGAAATCACACTGGCAACAAGGTCGGTGACACCAATAAATGAACACTGGACTACTACTACTACTACTGCTGATCAGTCTTGACTTATCCCATCACCTTCTATGTATCTACAGATCACTCCATGAGAGACAGAAACTAACCTGTAAATATTCTAGCAAGGAAAAACAACACAAAAACCACACAAAAATAAATGTGTTTATGTAATGACATTCAGTAGTCAAAAAAGAGTCAAAATATTGTCCTCGTGTCACTATAACTGGTTATAATGAGGATTTATGGAAAGTATGAAAACTGTTTTGTGTGACATTGCCTGTCAGGTATGAATCTTGTTATTGCATCGGCTGTGGTTGTTAAGCATCACTTCCCCCCGCTGAATGTCACCTTCAGAGTCTTCTTGTTATTGTTGTAACTGACTTTGATTGTTTCACATTGGTTTCATGTACTGTATTCCTCTGACAGAGAAAGTGTCTTTAACAAGCACTCAACACATCAGCAAGAACAGGATTAAAAAGAAGACATGCACACGCACATGTACCCATGCCCCTGCTCAAACACACACACACGCACGCACACACACGCACAGTCGCACAAGCGCACGCGCGCGTGCGCGCACACACACACACACACACACACACACACACACACACACACACACACACACACACACACACACACACACACACACACACACACACACACCATGCACACAAGCGTGCATGGGTGTCTTTGTATGCATGTGCATGCACACACACAAGCATGGTTGCTGTCGTGTGGAAACCTTGTAGGCCTATGCCCAAAAACGTTTGTTCTGTATTTATCATTTTTAACTCAAACTCTGCCCTCAAAATACCCCTTTGTACCCCTTCTCTGCCATGCCCGTAGAACCCGTAAATGTAATAAAAATTAATAAAAAAAAATGTTTTTATTTTTTTAAGCGGAACTAAAATAGGCCGGAACTAATGCTCCGTGATCGGTTTCTACACGGACACATTATTGAGCGGACAACTTAACATTGAGTCCCTTGAACCGGAAGCGGATGTCCGTCCTCTATTTTGGCCCGTTAGCTTTCTGTCTAAACTCCGCGGCTTACAGATGGAGAACTTATTGATCAATTGAAAAAATGTCAACGGATTCGAGAAGCTGATGGAATACGCGAACACACGATGCATAGCAGTGTCCGATCCACGCACGATGGGAACTGGACGAGCGCCCACGTTAACAGGTAGGAGAAGCCGGCAGTGAAAGACATAGAGAAATCTACGGGCTTTACGGCCGTAAACTACGAATGAGTTAAAATGATTTCAAACTAGTGAAAATAGCCGATCTACAAACATACAACGCCTTGGCGTCGGGAGGCATTGTGTGCTTGTAGATCTGCTATTTTCACTACTTTTGTGCAACACTCTTGTTTAATGAAGTAGAGCTTTTATTTTGAAAAAGAAAAAAAATCACATTTGAAACATGGAGAAACGAGTTCTGCCTGACAGTCAGTGATGATATACACACATCAGACAATCGTTTTATGTCCATGTAATTCCTGTAATTCACCTGTACACACGCACCATGGAGAGGCGCATGCTGGGAGCTAGGTGCTGTTTTGGATATTCTCCCTCTTCTGGGTGGAGTGGCAGTGGTGTTGCCATTAGCGTTTACCATTTCTTTTTAATGTATTGATAGACATCTGATCTCGACAGACACCCGGTCTTTGGAGGGTGGGCATGATGTGGCTGAATTGGATGTCATGACAATGTTTATATTTACTGAATATTGTCGCTGTGGGGGGTTTTGCTAAGCTAACACACCTGCAGAAAACCTGCCTGTTTGGTGTGATGGCGATAATTCACTAGCGTTTGCACAAAGCAGCTTTTTTGGAATGTTGAGGCTCTCATCTCTTTTCTTACCCAGCGTGTGTTGTAATAATGGAAGAGAGCCTCCATGTCTCAGATAAAGTGGAGAGAAAAGCAGAGAGCGAGGAGATAACTGTGCAAATCAAGAAATAATTTTACACCTCAAAGAAGAAAATCAACCTGATTTCAGTGTGTCAAAATTGATTTTCCAATTTTCTCGGGATTGCTTTGGGGTTGCCTGAGGCAGGGGATGTGTCGATCCAAACACACAGCTCACACTGAATTATGTTCAAAGCATTCAGAAGAGAAAGGGACAGTGTTTTCTCATCTCTTTCCATTCTGTCACTCACTCAGTGAGCTCACACAGGCACAAATACAAGTCTACCCAATTCCAAAAAAGTAGGGCTATTACATGGAAGATAGGGTGATCAAAGTCAACTATCTGATATAGTCTGTCAGTCCTACTGCAGACTATCTGGCTAGTGACTGACTGAGCATTCGAACGGTTCTTTTTCAACATGATCACTGCAGCCAGTTGTTATTTACAGATGTATATCGCCCTGCTCTTAAATGGCAATCTTTATTAAATGCTCTTAAGTGGTCTTAAACAATCTTTGTTTGTGGACCCCAGGAAGAGTAGCTGCTGCTAAGGTAGTAGCTAATGGGGATTCAAATAAACAATGTGAGCAGAGAGCAATGTATAAGCAGAGCCTGAACGCCAAGATCAAATATAATATTCACACTTGTATTTACATTGTATCAAGTTCTCAAGCTATTGTTGGTCTCAATCTATTATCCATAATTGTGAGTTATCTGACTGAACTATTATCTTTTCCATCAGCGTAGTAGGAAAATTTGACACCTGCAATATTACTCAAAGCTATTTAAAGCATTCATATCATAGTTTAATGTAATAGCAACAAGTTTGTAGACGGAATATCAAACATGACGACAAT
Organism: Nannobrachium achirus; assembly: GCF_963921795.1. NCBI lineage: Eukaryota > Metazoa > Chordata > Actinopteri > Myctophiformes > Myctophidae > Nannobrachium > Nannobrachium achirus. The sequence goes on along the minus strand of NC_137820.1, from coordinate 32,434,693 downwards.
GTGATTCTGACAGTTTGTGGGTGCTCACCTGAAGATATGTTGACTTTGAGGGACCTCTAAATGAGAACTTCAAAGGTTATTGTCCATGGAAAATACAGAGACAGGAATGGATTTATTGGAGCCACAAACAGGCTGACATTTTCCTCAAAGCCGCCCCCCGCATATTCAGAACATCAACCTCTGTGGTCTCAATAAATCTCAGACCTACAGTATAGACCAGAGGCCGTTCTCCTACCTACTCTGTTTTTATTCCATGGAGAGCCAACCTGTGATTGGCTCATGTACTGATGACAATGACACTAGTCCCAAATATACAAAAATGTGTAATGTGAGCACATTGGCACCAATATAATAATAATAATGCGAACCATAAAACAGATCCGCAATCCAAATAAACAATTTCACAGTTGAATGTGTAATACTTCCATATAACCACATTTAGCATTTCTCAAGCTTATTATTGTCCTTTCTGGCTTGTTTAACAACCTAGCTGTCTGGGGGAAGTAATTGAACAACTGAAGAAAATGAATTAAAAAGGATAAAATCACAAGAAAGCCCATAGGCTTGTTTCCATTGTGGTAATTTTGGGGAGGGGGGGAGGGAGTAACTAACAATACATTACAAATATAAAAGTTAAAACAAGGGCAAAAAAAAACTTTTCTTTGCCCTGCCCCCTTCTTTTTGGGAAAGGGCGGCAAAAATATGTTACAAATACAAAACAAGGACCATTGTATAGGACACATTTCAGTAGAGCAATTAGAGTGACTTCAAACATGTCTGGACTCATGTGAGCTCGACACACCTCATCAAATCAACACAAACAGTGCTGCCTGTCACCGTGTTGGTTGTCTATTAAAGCAGTCTGCTGTAACTAGAATAGCAGCCTGTTGGCTGCTCAGCTAGCGGTTCCGGATGGGAGGTTTTTCAGCCAGGCTTGTTGGACACATCCAGAGAGCTGGTGGATGTGTGTATCACCTCAATTAAAGCATGCTCTGAGTGTCTGACAACAGCTAATATTTCTCTTCCACCCAGCGACTCCAATCGATGTTCCGGCATTCGTCACCCTGCTGAAGTGAAGAAGCAGCGTCCTGTTTTCTCACTGCAGAATGAAGATGCTTTCTGTGCTTCCCCATTAGAAGGATTTAGAGCTTAAATCGCAGAGAACAAGTAATTTGAGCTACAAACGCTGATGTTCACATACTGTACATATATAAAAGTACAAACACACATACTAGGCCTAGGCCTAATATTCAGCTACCTTTTTGTCTCCACTCTTGTCAGTGAAAACTTGAATCTGTGTGTGATTTTAAGAAGGAATGAGGATTGTTGTATGTTCGAAATAACACAAAGCAGTGAAAACAGACAAACTACAAACAGGCTTTCTTACAGTAGTTCCACAAAACTGGAAAAAGACATTCCACACAATGCAGGAACAATAAACATACATATTGGGAAATTGTTTCGGTTTGTCAGGCATGGGCATCCCCATGGGGTTATTTTACTGTAATTTAACAACATAATAACCAGAACAGATAGACAAAGAGACATTCATGGATTTAAAAGTAACTTTTATTTCCCCCCCTGGACCCAGGGTATGGCAGCTGCATACCCCTGCCATACCCAATTGACGCCCCTGGACACAGGATAGTACCGTAGGTAGAAGGTATAGTAGCAGATGCAATTTTTTATGGTTTAAGACCAACGCATGTGCGCACGCACACACACCATTCTTATTTGACCTACATAGTGAACAAATGCCACCAAATACTAGCACTGAACCTCTGTTTCTTTATGAGCGTCTTCTTCTCTAATGGTGCTTTGTCACAGTGAATTAGTCAAACCGCCCTCGTCTGCAGGATAATTATGCAGTCCTATCTCCTTCATTACTGAGGCTCTGTTCCACCTCATACCTTGAAAACAGCACTGTTAGAGGTGAGCCAGAGCATGCACTTAAATCATTTACACAGCGACAGCACCAATAAACGGGATATGTGAAACTTCATGTGAGCTGTATGTCAAACTATAGTTAATGACCGGGTGTTTATCTGTGTGCTTGAATGTGATGATACTTCACAATGATCCTCTTAACCTTCACTGGTTTCATCAAACACCAGTAAGATCAAGTCACAATGATCCTCTTAACTGTGGTATCTTCACTGCAAAAAGAAACACACGCACGCTTTATTGTCCTTAATACGCTTTATCTTAAGACTTTGCAAAGTGACAATAGTGCAGAACACTATAGCGGGAATGACAAACAAAGTCACGCTGGTGGGACACATTCATAATGTACCGATAGAACCCAAAGTTGACATGTTTAACCCCAAACACCCGTTGGATAGCATTCCTGGCCAACTGCTCCATCTACAGGCATGACTATAATAATAAATTCCACTACAATATTCCACTTTACAACATTAACCTTCACTGATTTAATCAAATACCAGTAAAGTGTATTCACTATCAGCAAGTTTATTTGTATAGCACATTTCAGATCAGCCACAGAATAGGAGCAGCAGGTGCAGTATTGCGGTAGCTGAGCCTACTAAACTAGACCAGGTCACCTGGTTCTGCCAGACCCGCAATGAAAATCAGAATGCAAGGAAGGGGGGGGGGGGGGGGGGGTGCGGAACATTTTCAACACTTAATAGCAAGAGCTTGTAGATCGGCTGTTTTCACTAGTATGGCACTGAACTAACACATGAACACACAGGATTGTATAGGCTCAGCAGCTGGAAATGTTTCTGAGCTTGTAGATGGGCTGAGGAATTTATAGTGTCAGCAGCTCGTCAGCCAACTCAACTCAGCTGGTCCTGTACAGGTGACGGCACTCAAGGCAATCAGCCGAGCAAGGGAAGGGAGGGGCAGATGAGCAGTCAGAGGCAAACACAGGCACACTGAGGAAAAGAGGGACCGACCGACCGACCGACAGACCGACAGACCGACAAAGCCTTTTGTAGGCCGACCCCCTGGGTCTGGCAAAAATAGACTTAATTTCCTAGACTATACTGTTGTGACGAAAAGAGAGTTGAGACGGAATTTTCCTCTGATGCCACCAGATGTCCAAATGTTTCACACCTTTAATGTACAGCTGAAGCCTGACTCCAGAATCTGAAGATGTGATGGAATGTTACTTTAACTCTAAAGCTTAATTAATCATCCCGGTGTGTGTGCCTTCAATCACTTGATTCTGGGGTTGCTTGCTGCTTTCATATGTTGAAGTTTTCACAGAGATACAGTATGCCGTATGGATTATCTCCACAGATACTGTAGGCTATACTGTAGGTTGGCCAAACCGCTATAGGAACTGTACATCAGCACAATTAATTATCAGAGTGTACATGCAAAAAACAAAATATTATTTAATTTAAAGCAGAAATAAGCAGTTTTCTGCTGACATAAGCAGGAATCATGCAATTGCTTTTGTTTTATATATATATATATATTCAGGCGGCTAACAATGCTCCCTAAAAAATCTAGTCTCTGTGGTGCTTCTAGGAGCCGCAGTCTACCTCCAAAACTATTATTTTATCTGTAAGAAGCTCTGTCATTAGCAGCTCATTGGTGCATGAACCAGCCGACCGGGGCTAAAAGGATTGACAGACGGGTCAACCAATCTGAACAAGAACAAGAGGCGGTCCTGATTGGTCTGTTATTTTGGATGGGCACCCAGTTTAATCAACCAATGACAGAACTTCTCACAGATAAAAAATAATAGTTTTGGAGGCAGATTGTAGCCCCAGGAAGTGTCTCAGACACATTTCTTTAGGAAGCATTGTTAACCGCCTGAATAAAATAAAATTAAAATGTATTTTTTTAAATAAGCAATTGCATGATTCCTGCTTATGTCAGCAGAAAACTGCTTATTTCTGCTTTAATTTATCTAGAAATAAGGACATCTTTCTGTCCGTCTCCTCACTCTCTCTTTTTTTTTTAGCTGCTTCCATCTTGACATCATTTCCCTCCTTTTTGGTAACTAGCCTTTTCTCTAGCACCACCACTAGGCCAAAGGTCCCACTTGCACACAAATATATCAGAAGAAAATGTAATGAACAGATTGCATTTTGTGTATTCGTGCTCCCTGGAAGATAAACCGTGATTATCTGAGTGACCCTGTGCCCTTTCCTCTAGAGCTACCCTCCCTCAGGCCAAAAATATGCACTAATATGATCTAATATGCAGATTCCTAATTAAACCCTACTGATTGTGGTGACCCTGTGGCTTTTCCTCTATAGACCCTATTCACGGCCCGCCCACTCAAGCAAATTTCTCAGCAACTTCCTGGTGCTGACGTCAGCTTTGAAGGGTAAACTAACACAGAAACCTCTGGACTTAAAGCCAACAAATCATTATTTCGAACGGTAAAGTAAATTATAAATGCTTTGTGCCTTTACTATCTTGTGTTCTTGATCATGCTAGCCGTATTTTATATTTTACTATTCGGAAATTGCATTAAATTTGCGATTTCTGTGTTAACTCTATGGGCTTTTAGTAGAGTTTCCCCTTCAAAGCGTGACGTCAGCACCAGGAAGTTGCTGAGTGGGCGGGATGTGAATAGGGTCCTGGATGTGTCCTCACTAGTGGCAACAACAACGCTCAAGTGATTTGTTTTTACTCTGGTGGCACATAGACATATAAACACCTCCATATAGACACCTCCTCCGGTGTCAAATGGTACTGACGGCGTTGGTAAAAGTGGGCTGGCAAGCTTCCTGGAATTCTGAAGGACGGATGCTCGGTAGGCCAATCAGATGCGGGACTCCCTCTATCCCAGTGGTTCTCAACCTGTGGGTCGGGACCCCCAGGGGGGTCCCCAAATTATTTTGGGGGGTCCCCAGATAATTAACTTAATGTGCAACATTGTTTTCTCCCTCAACAGTAAACAAACCAACATAAAGTTTAAGTGTATAGAGGGTATCTGCACATTTCTAAAGTGACAATTTAAAGACGTTTTAATACCTCCAAAATTGAGGCTGAAATTGTGAAAATAGCTGATCTACATGCTCACAACGCCTCGCAACGCGAGGGGTTGTGAGCATGTAGATCTGCTATTTTCACAATAGAACCGTGTTATACAATGTAATGTAATGCCTCAACTCTTAGTGCTCGTCAAGGTGAGGGGGTCCCCAGTTAAAATATGATTATTTTGGGGGTCGCGGCCTGAAAAGGTTGAGAACCACTGCTCTATCCCACTGCAGGGGGCAGAGTGCATTCCACAGTTCCAGCTTGCCAGTCCTCTTTTACCAACGCCCAGAGCCGGGGGAGGCGTCTACCTTTATATGAGCCGCGTCTCAAGTCCTTAAATAATTCCTATTTCCTTGCTTGTATGTTAGTCCCTCCCATTGAGGAAATAGAGAAGAGGAGACGTTCCATTGGCCATTTCTGATGACAACATCACAGGTGATAGGCCAACTCCCAGTGGGCGGGACTAACATACAAGGAAATAGGAAACAAGTGAAGGAAATAGGAATTATTTAAGGACTTGAGATTGAGACGCGGCTATGTGGCTATCTTTTTCTGTGCAAAACAGGAACTTGGTTTGGCTCCTTCCAATTCTTAGTGCACTTCCACTCGGGTGCTTCTGTGTTTATTCCTACTGACAAACATGACATGATTAAGGCAGTGCATGGTGCTGACTTGAGAGACTACACCTGTGATGACAAAGCAACAAGTCATTTTCAAAGGAAGCCAGTGAGATGAAGCTACGATACCCGGAATTGGTTGCATGTGTAACTTGCGTGACACACTACAAATCAAAGATGAACTATACTCTTCATTTTTCAGCAGTGAAGCATCAAGTGAGATGTCAATTAAGATAAGCTTTGAGCTCAGGTTGTGATCTGCAACAAGTTAACTATAGAGAAACGTAAGAGTAAAGGCCTTTGAAGAGTCCGTGCGGAAACTTGGACCCTGTCTGCAAAGGCCTTAACTGTTCTGCTGCCCTTGACGATCCTCACCGTCATTAAAACCGGTTACTACACGACGCCATTGACAGCGCTCACCGTCAATCTTACTGTATTTACAGTAAATGTATTAATACTTACAGTATGTAGCTCCGGTCGCGGCCGCATCGGTAATGTCCGCGATTTGTTTAAAACGCACGTTGGGCGTGCACGCGAAGTGAAGCTCCTCCATGTTAAGTCAATGGAGAGGCACATAAAGAGACTTCATTTACTCCAAATAAGACTTTATATCCCATAGCACAGCTCCAAACAACAACAACAAGACAAGCCTTGCGGCCGCCATGACACACTGTCACATGACACATGTCATGTGACTAGATGACGTAATCGTTGATGTCATTCAGCAGTCCGTGTGTGTACACACATTCCAGGCATGCCTTACACAATAACAGCGTGTGCTAATGGGCGGATCTGCGTGGCGTCAACGAAAAGTTAACCCTTCATACCCTGCAGCACTAATTGTGTTAAAGTGATATTCCACTTTCAAAAAAACTTTTGGTCATTTCGTCTACTCAGGCTTTTGTGAACACCCTGGAGAGTTTTTGAGTTGCTTGATTCAATATTTAGATATTTGATTCATTTATCAGACACTCCCCACTCCCCAGGGCCCATTACTATACAAACGCATTGTATATATATATATAAAGTAAATGAAAATGTTATCGATAAAACTCATGTATTAGGAGGGTAGTAGGAGTCACCAGAAAAAAGACAGTGTTTTGGATGAATCTATCCTAGTTAAAATGGAGTTTGATTGAAGTATGGGTTTGAATAGGAATGGGCCCTGGATGGCAGTGTAAAAACTGATATTTTGTCAATCTGACTAGACTAGACTAAAACAATTTCAGAAGACTAAGACTAAGACTATTATGTGTGTTATTCAAAAAAGACTAAGACTAAATCTAAGTCTAAGACTAATGGCTGTAAAATTAACACTGGTATATATAACTGTGCAATGGGGAATTAAAGCCAATACATATTTTATCTTTACATTTAAAAATGGCACTTATCTGTTCTTTTCAAATCTCGTTGGTTTTGCACAGAGAGTATCAGACAGTGTCAGATGTGATTGATACTTACTATTATTTGCTGAGCAGAGATTTTGTACCTGGCAGTGGCACTGTGGCATACACTGGGCAGAGTTATGTTGTTATATTTAGCCTAAAATACTAAATGGAGTGGTGGACTAAATGGTGTGTTATTCAAAAGACTAAGAAATCAAAATTTGTTGAAAAAATTAACACTGTTGGATGGGGAGTGTCTGATAAAAGTGTCCATCGCAAATTAAAAACTGTCCAGGGTGTTCACAAAATACTGATTAGACTAAAATAAAATGCCAAAAGTTTATTTGAAAGTGGAATATCACTTTAAGACAAAAATAACAAAATGGTTTAACGGCATGGCTTTCCTTTAAGTCAATATTGATGATGTCTGTCTTTCCCAAATATGGAGGGATGGTTGAGATCACTAGGGCGGAGGAACACTTGGCAGTTTGTATCATCAGACTTCTGCTCAGACTGCCAAGGCATACATTTCAAGCGATCCTGTAGGTTTGTACTTTATACAATTTTCATAAAATGTCTCCCCACTTCTCTGATCCCTTCACTGGCTTCTGGGTACTGCCCGCATCCAAGTCACAGCATTGCTGAATTGCGCTAGCACTGAAATAACCGTTGCACCCATTTTCTCAAAAGATATGAGACATTTTTCTGGGATGCACTTCCTTTGCCTATTGGAAGTTTGGCGCAGATCAGTCCAGTGGCTTCGATAAAGTAAGGATAGCAAAAGTCACTGGATCACAAACTGTGGCATGCTGAAGATGAGTGACAGACAGTATTTAGCTGTTGTCGGAATTTTCACTAGAATGTCTGTTTTTGTTTATACCTGTACAGCATGGGTATTCAACTGGCGGCCCGCGGGCCAAATGCGGCCCGCGGGGACATTCCTTGTGGCCCCTGGAGCAATAAAAAAAAAAAAAAAAAAAAAGAAAATATTTGAAAAAAAAAAAAAAAAAAAAAAATCCAAAATCGTTTTTTTGTGGAGGCTAATGAACGTTATAGGTATGGTTTGCGCGATATGAAACGTGAGCTTCATCTTACCAGTAATCCCTAATCATATTCCATCATATTCAAGTGAAGTGACTCCAGTCAGAGCACTGCAGCAGAGTGGAGTGTGTGTGTCTGCGACCCACCTGATCCTCGTTGAGCATCGTTAAAGCATCAAAGAAGGCAATTGTGTGTGGCTGGCTGTGCACTGTCAATAAGGTCGACATCTACTCTAAGAGCATCAAAGCCAGGTTGGCTATCACTAGTGTGATGTAGTTAGCACTAGGTTTTAAACAAGAAGGCATGTTTACAGTTGTCAACTTGTTGAACAGAAATTAAGCACATTAACATGAAAAGTATTCTACTTGAAAAGTATTCTGCTTTGCAATGTAGTTAGATGAAAATGTGGTTGTTTGTGAACATGTAGTAGTGAAAATGTGGATGTGCCGTTGTTTCAAGTGTACAATAGGGGGGGGGGGGTACGTTAGTGCAGCCCCCGGCCCCTTGGGTTTCTGTCAATGTGGCCCCCTGGACAATTTAGTTGAATACCCCTGCTGTACAGTATGTATTTAATGTGTCTGATAATCCCATATGGAATGGGTCAAATATTTGTCCAGACACGGAAATAAAATATTCATTCATTCATTCATTCATTGATTGATTCATTCATTCATAGACCATGGCTGATCCCTGTGGCAATGTCTGTAACAGTGTGAACAGAGAGAATGTGAACTGGAAAATATATTGTATTTGCTAAAAACAGACCATTCTGGTGTGAAAGATGCTCTTCAGATCAAAGATTTGCTCTTAGCTATAGGGACTTCTATGATGTGATGTAGAGAACTGTGTGCATCCTTTGGAAAATGCCTTTAGAAAATGCCTCACAATAGAACTCTTTGAAATGTACATCATTTTGCCATCACTTCAAACAACCAGAGAACCACTTTCATAACGTCTACATCAAAGACCAACAAAGATGAAACCAGACCTATTATCTGACAAATGCATATACTTACATTTACATAATGTACAGCTCATAATTAAGTTATGTTTTCAGATCTCAGCCTTGACAGTAATGGATGTATTCAGTGAAGCTTTAATTGTGCCGTGTAAATATCCACACAGCGCTCTCGAAGCTCCTACAAACCGTATTTAAGATAAACAACATTGTTTATCTTTAATGACGTTTTTTGGGGGAATTTTGAGAGCGTCTTTTTTATCCTGCACTCGTAGAATCTTTAGTTGTGCATGCATAGCCTTGAACTGTACTTAAAGGTGATACACCATGCATTTAAAAAGTATTTATGTCATATTGTTTATGTCCCAAAAACGTTTTTCAAAAGGTTTGAGGCTAAATTACCACTCCTGAATAGAGAGCCTCTCTCATTTTTGAATGGCTCTAAGAGCATTTTCAGCTGCAGTACCACCTTTGGCCTGAACTGCGCCCCCTCCCCCCTCTTCAAAAACGGCCGTCGCTGACACAACGGTCAGAAATGGGACTTTGTAAGAATAGACAGTAATAGTGGGACCTAAAAAAAAGGTTTTAAAATAGGAAAAGTGACATTTCATGGTGTATCACCTTTAAAGGTAAGTAAGTGATGTTTGGTTAAAACAAAAAATATCTTTTTGGTTAAAAAGTTTAAAACACTATATTCTGATTCAGTAACAGCAGTCTCCTCGTCCCTCCAGCTCTTTAATAAACAGAAAATACATTTGCAGGTGCGTGGGAAATTGTCAGCCAAATTGTCAGCCAATCAGTAGAGTATACCCATCATTGATACATTTGGAGAGGCTGCATTGCAATAAACAGGACAGTCTAACAACATTTCAATACATCTTGTAATGAGCCATGTCATGTTTGATATGCATATATGTCATGTTGATGTATTTGTGTCCTATATAAAACCAATAAAAAACAAATATATTTAAAATAATGTTTCAGTTATAAAATCTGTTCACTTCCATTTGCACTTCTTAAATATGTATTCTGTGTGATTTCTCTGTCCAGATTGGATTAAATTAGTATCCCGACCTGAACATTTATTTTCTGTTTACTAAAGAACTGGAAAGCCTGTTACTGAACAAACACTCTTTAGTAATTTAACACTTAACCCAAAAATATCACTTACCCTTTAGCACACACACACACACACACACACACACACACACACACACACACACACACACACACACACACACACACACACACACACACACACACACACACACACACACACACACACACAGCCTGTTCCTCAACCCAATTAGGCAGAAGAGAATGCACAATCTTAAATGGGAGCACCATTATGATCATTAATATATCTTCATCAAACTGGCAGCATCTCCATAGCTCTGCCGTATCAAAGGGAATGTTCAATCAAAGCCAACCCTCTCAACCAGTCATGCTATCTAGAAGGTGAAAAGCCGGGCTCCCATTTCGTAACTCCTTCCTGTTTTGACTTCTGATGCAAACAAGAGACAAGACCAAAGGGCATGTTTAATGTATTTTACATGCATCTATGGTCCCTAGACACGATTCTTCTGTGAGAATACACACCATAGGTTTGAACTGACAGATCAGACGATCAAGATAAAACGGCAGACGTTCAAAACAGCCATGCCAGTGTTGCAGAGTCACTCCCCAGATGACTTAAAAGTCTAATCTCCCCAAATCCATAGAGATATCCCTTAGTGGTTAAGATATTGCATTGCGCGTGGTTGGCGCCGTGACCCGGATCGAGTTTCCCCGTGGGAGGAGGTCAAAAGGGACTCACTGCCTCAGCCTGATGACTTAATAAAAGTCTAATTGGGACCGTAGTTCACAGTTAACTATGAGAACCGTCACATCTTGTCTGTACGTCCTTCCATCCTTCTGTAACGCCTCTAGTCTATAGCTATTGTGACATCACCTCATCAAAGATCAAACCCTGGATATCCGTGACATCACATTCTGTCCTTGTCCTTGTATGCCCATATATGGAGATCCCTGATGTACAGTTGTACGCAAAAAACATCATTTTTCAGTAGAACCGCCAATCCAACCAATATGCCCATAAAAGTTGTGTTCTACAGACAGGGATCTCCATATATGGGCATAAAAACGATTATAGGTCCTTTATGATGTCAGACACAAGTCATAGGACTTTCACATAACGAGTAACCGAGTAAGCATGTCTGGGGTCTCACAGCACACGGTTCTACAGACTCTTTTGCACACGGATAGCTCAGATTTTTGCCTATGTTCTTAGCTGCTTCCCCTGCCATTACTGTAATTGAACAATGTACAGTTGTATGATTTTTTCTTTTTGTAGAACCACAGTGACTGATCCAACCAATATGCCCATATCTCTATATACATGGATCTCCATATATGGGAATCAGGGATCTCCATATATGGGTAACTGGTCCGATATATATTAACAATGAATTCTGTCCTGTGTGAATTTCGTCCTGCGCGACCTCGCCCTCTGCTTTTCGCCCCTTAGGCGTCTTATATATATCTCCCCCAGTCCATAGGGATATCCCTTTGGTATAGTGGTTAAGATATTTCCTTGTGTGTGGGAGACCAGAGTTCGAATCCTGGTCGTTACACCTAGATCTATTGAAGGTACTGTACAAGTGAACAAGACAAAGGGCTCCACTTTGAGGGTGGTAGAATGTCACAATCTGCCTCTAACTATTCAGCTCAGAGTTCCAATGTGCCTAACAAATGCACTGTGTGAGTGAATGAAAATGTCGAAACTCAACTTTTCACAGTTAGAAGTATAGAAAAAGTTGTTTTTGTCTTGGTCGTGACCAATAGGAAGCAGAGGATACTGTCTGCAAAGCTGGCACTTACAGTACAGGTGTCCGTTGCAAATAGAGGTGCTAGAGTCTAGACCGGCAAGGCCAAATCAACTCTACAAAGCACAAGACAGCCGTGTAGGCGAGCTCTTCTGCAAATTAAATTGACTGAATATTTTGTACGACCTGTCAACTGAAAGCAGAAGATATGGTGGTTTGAAGAATGGGCTACTTCTCTGTTTCTAAGACAATTATTATATTATATTATTTTAAACATATTCATACAGAAGTCAAGAGGCACAGTTTAAATGTATACTTAACTATATTATAGAGCATTGAGTATTTGAGTTGTTGTAGGATTTTTCAATTTTCAATTCAAACAGAAAATAAATGCTTTACCACACACACACACACACACACACACACGCGCACGCACACACACACACACACACACACACACACACACACACACACACACACACACACACACACGTGCACATGCACACGCACACGCACACATGCACGCACACACACGGACCAGTGATCACAGTGATTATTAGTGGATCCAGGGAGCATCTGGCCAATCAGAGGGCAGTCATCACAGTGATTAGTGGGTCCAGGGAGCTCAGGCCAATCAGGAGAGACATAATGACAATTTAACCACTATGTCAATGACAATTTCTCTACATCCATAAGAGACACAGCAGTGCAAACTAGTGTGTGTGCATGCAATACAATGTGTGTCTGTAGGTGTCAGTGTGGAAGATTCCGGCACCCCAACATTAAATCCAGGTTTCCCGTGGCAAATATCACCAAAGGTCCCTTGAAGTCATGGCTGTGTCAGCAGTATATCGTCACAGTCGGCAGATACCTCGTATCTCCAAGTTTCAAATTTGTACGTTTTTCCGTAAAGTAAAGCCCTGGTTCATCACACAAGACTACTGCACAAAACTAGAGAAAATAGCCGATCTACAAGCACACAACGCCTCGCACCGTGAGGCGTTGTGTGCTTGTAGATCAGGTATTTTCACTAGTTTAGATACTTTTTAAAACGATAAATATAAAACGAACGGTTTTGGACATACAAGGTTTCCACCCGACAACGACGATATGTTCCCGCACTGTGTTAGGTTTAAAGGGTGAAGTCGCTGACGCTGACATGTCTCTGCAGTGCATTATTCAGGTTCTATCATGCAGCTCTCTGAGCATACAGTTAAGGGGTGCAGAGTTCATCTCTCATGAGGACCTGTCTTCAGAACAAAGAAGAGTTTTTTCCATCAACATTTTATGCAGGGTTTCTTAAACGTGGGGAAACCTGCAAAAACATGCAGGTGATGGAGGCCTGCATTGCCAGTAGGCAAGTATGCCTCTCTGTTTTAACGTTGTGGTTCTGTCGTCTACAAATCAGTGCACACAGATGTATTCAAAGACCCACAGACCCATATTTGTAGATGACATTTCGTCGTTGTCGGGTGAAAACCTTGTATGTCCAAAACCGTTCGTTTTGCATTCACCATTTGAAAAATGGTGAATGCAAAATGAAACAGCCGATCTACAAGCACACAACGCCTCGCACCGCGAGGTGTTGTGTGCTTGTAGATCTGCTGTTTTCACTACTTTTGTGCGACGGCCTTGTATGATGAAGCAGGGATTTACTTTGCGAAAGAATGTACAAATTTGAAACTTGGAGATACAAGGTTTCCACCCGACAACGACGATGTGAGTGTCTTCATTAAAACATACTCCATGTAAGCAAACCACAGTGCATTTCAGTATGCAGTAGCTATATATGATCTTTATCTGTCCATAGCATTAATCATTAAAATAGGTTGAGTTCACTGGAGCTATACAGTGTACAAACCAATCACTGTCGAAATCTACTGAGGATTATTTCAGGTGAGGGAATTACAGGTTAAGCTCTAAATCTCAAAATCATTCATGAAGATAATTAGAAGGTTCTCTCTCTTGTCGCAACACTCAAGCCATGTCTCCTCACGACTCAAGAACCTGATGCATTTCTTGATAAATAAACGCAGGAAATGCAATTTGTATGGCGTTTCAGGGCAATATGAGTCTGACAGCATTCTAATTTTTTATCCAGCGTTAAATGTATTTTTCATTGATAAACATTTTTCAAGCTGTCAGAAACAGAATGGGGGGAAAAGACAAGGAACTCAAATCCAATGTTTCTCTTCTTTCTCACTTGGTTCCACTCATCTAAAATGGCAGATGAAGATTGAAGAGTGAAGATTTCTCTTGTGAACTTCCTTCCACAATGTTGTCACATTCACAACGATTTGTTGCCAAAACAGTGAATCACATGTAACATGAAATAATGAACTCATTACTTACAATATTGGTGATTTGACAGACCCATTATTGTTGGCCGTGAGGTTGTTAACATCACCACTCACCTTAGCTATGACATCACCGACATCATTCCCTCCCGATCGATCTATTCTTTTCTTCCCGTACAAAGCCCTCGTAGAGTTGATTGAATTACAAATCATACAACATGTGAACTTTGTCATTTCTGCTTCTGACAATTCATCAATATTCAATCAAATAGTTCATCACCTCCAACAACTGTGTTCCCTCTCTCCATTGGCAGCCCTGCAGCTGAGCCCAATAAATATATAAACACAAAGACAGATCTGGAGAGAGAGAGAGAGAGAGAGAGAGAGAGAGAGAGAGAGAGAGAGAGAATCAAAGTAATTTTATGGATGTTCGTGTAGGACAGTGGTTCTCAAACTTTTCAGGCTGCAACCCCCAAAATAATCATATTTTTGAGCACTAATAGTTGAGGCATTACATATTGTATAACATGGTTCTATTGTGAAAATAGCAGATCTACAGATCTAAGATCTAACGCCTCGCAACGCACAATTTTTTCCTCTAATATTTTACAATTTGGTCAATGTTTAATTTGTCTTACAATGTCACTTTAGAAATGTGCAGATACCCTCTATAAACTTAAACTTTATGTTGGTTTGTTTACTGTTGAGTGAGAAAACAATGTTGCACATTAAGTGAATCATCTGGGGACACCCCAAAATATTTTGGGGGTCCCGACCCAGAGGTTGAGAACCACTGGTGTAGGATACTAGTCTTCCACATCTACAGTACAGCCGACATATTTTGATGAGAGGAAGCTGTCATCTGCTCTTCAGACGGGAGGGGAATTTGACCGAATCACAAACACATTGTTCACAAAAAAGTGTTGCATGTCTCATACGATATTTAAAAATATATATGTTTCCATTATTTTCTGCTAAGCAGATAGCTAAGTTTCAACTAGTTTGGTTTCCAGTGGGAGTTACAGTATTTGCGCAACAGTGTCATGGAGTTCTCTGCCTACTAAATATGTCTGGTGACATCTACAGTCAATATTCTGATCCCACAAACCAAGCCATTGATTGTTCCAAAAAAGCATTACATGTCCTATTTAGAAGCATTTTCCCTCCAACAAAGGCCTTTAAGGCCTCCTGCAGAGTGAGTGACATCTAGTCATGTGTTCTGGTGTCTGCGAGCACTCCATTGACACAACAGAAGATAAACTGAAGAACTCTGATAGCAATAGTTTTTCTTCTGTTCTTTTGTCTTGTCAGGAAAGAGAGGAGAGACAGAGGAATGGAGATGGATATGTCTGGTTAGAGTCTCTGAGGGTTTCCAGTACGAGACAGAGAGGAACAGGTCTCCACCGTCCCAGAGAGGGGAACAGATCATCAAGACAGAGATCATGTGGGACCAAGTGTAGGAGCAGAGGAGAATAGAAGTTCTTTAATGGAACTGCCCACAAAAGGTTTGGCAAAGTAACTTCAATCAATTATTTCTCCCCTTTAATAATACCAATTGGTATTGTATTTTATATAATATTTATTGTTAATTAGTCACCTTTACAAGGTATAACTTACAAGTAAGACGCCTTAAGAGCGAGAAGCGACCGCAGGACGCGGGGAAACAACAGAATTAAAAGGATTGTCAGTGTAAATCTGTGAATGTACACACACACACACACACACACACACACACACACACACACACACACACACACACACACACACACACACACACACTAGGGCTGTATTGACTTAGGACCCAGGCAATATGCCTTTATTGATAGGACAGTAGACTGACAGGAAATGGGGAGAGAGATGGGGAGTGAAACGCAGCAAAGGTAGTCGGGTTTCGGGATCGAACCTGCAACACGCTGTCAAGGCATCAGAGCTTATGTGGTATGCACCTGAACCCGTAGGCCAGTGGGTACCCCCGACCTATTGCACAGTCTTATCCTGAAGGCAAAAAACGTGGCAGTGTTGCTGCTTCAATGATTCAAAATAAAAATAAAATACGATACCATTTGGTAATATTGAAGGGGAGAAATAATCGACAAAGTTACGTTTCCAAACCTTTTGTGGGCACTTTTAATATTAGCAACACTCAGGGAAGGCAAGAGACGATCCATGATCTCTCACCTTGGATTCCCTCTGCACACCTTCATATCTGCAAGGCTTTGAGGATCCACTTTCTAGAGAGATTCTAACTCAAATTTTAAAGGCTTTCATAGCCCTCTTTACTCTAAATGGAAAGATGAACTCTTAAAGATGAACTCTTTAGCACTCACCCATGGCCAGGTACTGCGAGTCTGTGTGTGTGTGTGTGTGTGTGTGTGTGTGTGTGTGTGTGTGTGTGCGTGTGCGTGCGTGCGCGCGTGCGCGCGAGAGAGAGAGAGAGAGAGGGAGTTGATGTTGATGTTGATGTTGATGCTATTTAACTGTGGAATGATGCAATGAACCACATAAAACCCACATGGGAGTAAAATAATTTACCCCAAACCACAGAAATATATTGAAATAAAGTCACATTCGCATTTATTCAGATGAAATGGCTATTGAAAATAAAGCCCATTTAGACATCAATTTCTTCTCTCAGTGGGGTGATGCATTTGGCTCCCTATGGTAATTCACAAGAAGATCACTCGGTTAGTAAGGTTCTGGAAAATCAATGATGCCTTTCTGGGGAATAGAGAACAGAGGCATAGAAATGAATGAATTCATTGAGTTAAGAAATAAGAATGTTGCTTTGAATTGAATTGCTTGAATTGCAATCATATGACCACAAAAACACATTCTAGCTTAGATAATCACAATGGGCCTCCTGCACGAAACTGTAATTTAGTGTACACTATAATGTATTTCTGTTACTAAAATGAAGACCAACACTGGGTTCATGACACGTGCGCCACAGTCTTGATTTGTGTGTTACCACAGATCAAATGATGAATGCTAGTCCACAAATTGGATGTGCGGTGTCTGTGTCAATCAATTGCATAGTTCAACAACTCATTTAAAAACCACGAAAGGCAATGAATACCACAGGGCTGTGTACAACAAGAAGAGGTAGCGTTTAGGCTTAATTTATACTCCATAGAACAGCAGTGTCATACAACAGAGTACTATACATAATCTACCGAGTGTTCCCATCACCATTTGTTAGCTTTTAGTTCTGCATCTTATTATTATTATTATTATTTTTAAATATGTTTATTGAGTTTTATATTTTTTACACAAAGACAGCTCTGCAACAAACAAACTAACAGGTCTTAACAATTGACACATATAGATTATTTTTAAGACAGGTTAAATAATATATATACTGTATGCATATCTACACATATTCACAATAAAAATAAAAATAAAATGGTGAATTAAAGACATATGCATATCATCATCATAATTACAATTACGGCTCACGGCTCAGGACAGAAAGGAGGAGAGGGGAGCGGAGAGGGCATAAAGACAGAGGAATAAATACATTACCCTAAACAAGGCAGAAAGGTTGACACAACTAGACGTAGAAAATGCTTGCAAGCGTTGACGCATTTGTGTTATGAGAAAACCTAAGGTATGGAGCCCAGATCTTCATGAACTGTCCAGTTGATGCGTGAAGCATACATGTCAGGTGTTCGAGAGTGAACCGCTCCATAACTAACGTATGCCAACTAGTCTTAGTGGGAGGTTTGTCACTTATCCAGGACATGAATATATTTTTTTTCTGGCAGTGAAAGCAAGGATGTCATACAGCCTTCGTTTGCTAGCAACAATAGTTGCATCTTGAATCGGGTGACCCAGAAGCAAAGAGAGCGGATTAATATGTAATACCTCATCCAATATGTCTTGCATATCCTGTAAAATATCTGTCCAATATGCCTGTATTTTATGACAGGACCAAACACAGTGAGTGTAGGTCCCTACTGAAATTTTAAATTTTTGGCACATTAGTGGAGTCAGTAACGCCGAAAAATAAGCTGTTAACTTCAAGTCATGATGCAAAGGTCCCCTTTGGTATGGAAGTACCTTAGGGCCATAGGAAAGAATTTATCCAAAGAGACAAGTTAGATCACCCTTCATTTTCTTTTTATAGCCATTTTAAAAATGGCCGCCGATAATAAACCACTATTACACCAGACCCCATATCTTTGCTTCTGTTAGAGCTATGATAATAATATTGGTGTCAAAGTGTACATTTTTGGGGTCTAGGAATTCAATTAAATAGGTTTCAAAGCAAAAAACCCAATACTTCACTAATTAACATGACAGCGGGGGGTAAAATATGCACATTTCATGAAAAATAATATGTTTTAACAGGGTAACTTACCCCCCCGTCCCTCCCCCTAAACTTTGATTCACCTTTCCTTTGGTATGGAAGTACCTTAGGGCCATAGGAAATACTTAAACCAAAGAGACAATTTAGATCCCCCTTCATTTTCTATCTATAGCCATTTTAAAAATGGCCGCCAACAATAAACCACTATTACACCAGACCCCATCTTTGCTTCTGTTAGAGCTATAATAATAATATTGGAGTCAAAGTGTACATGTTTGGGGTCTAGGAATTCAACTAAACAGATTTCAATGCAAAAAAAACAATACTTCACTAATTGACATGACAGCGGGGGGTAAAATATGCACATTTCATGAAAAATAATAAGTTTTAACAGGGTAACATACCCCCCCACCCCTCCCCCTAAACTTTGATTTACTTTTCCTTTGGTATGGAAGTACCTTAGGGCCATAGGAAAAAACTAATCCAAAGAGACAAGTTGGATCACCCTTCCTTTTTTTATATAGCCATTTTTAAAATGGCCGCCACAATTCAAAACAATACAGCAGAACCAATATATTTCCTTCTGTTAAAGCTATAATAATAATATTAGTGTCAAAGTGTACATTTTTGGGGTCTAGTAATCCAAGGTTTCAATGAAAAAAAAAACAATATGTTTCAACAGGAGTAAAATATTCAAAGAAAAATACGTTTTAACAGGGTAACGTTACATTTTCTCCACCTTTGGCAATGAAGTAGGCTACCTTAGGATAATAGGAAAGAAATTATCCAAAGAGACAAATTAGATCACCCTTCATTACTGAAATATACACGTTTAAAAAAAATGGCAGCCATCATTTACACTTACAGCAATACATCACATCCTATATCTTTGCTTCTGATAGAGATATCATTTCTGACGTAAAGGAATCCAATTAAATTGGTTTCAAGACAACAACAAAAAACAATAGTTTTCTCATTACCCTCAAAATGGAGGTGAAATAATTAATCACATTTCATTAACAGTTAACAAATCATTTACTGATGCAAACTTGGACACATCATCAGTGTTGTTTCCTGGAGTCACTGGGTGTTTTGGGTCCTGCAAGAGTCAGCCTCCTCAGGCGACCCGAAGCTGATGTCCCCACTGCTCTCCCCTCTTAATCTGGAGGCTTTTTCTGCTGCATCCACATTGTTGCCTAAGGCTCTTCTTTGTTGGCAACTGTTATTATGCACAGTGGCGTAGCTGTGCTTAGGGAGTGACTGGCAAATTCCAGACTGCCAGATTATGTCAGGTCTCAATCTGGACTGGGTGATGTGTGGTGGAATTTTCAGCTGCCTCTCCAGGTCAACTGTCATCACTCAGTCTCAGGCTGTGGAGAGCAAACCAGCAGAGCAGTTCTTTGGTGTTTTCTCTGGCCTTTTCCCTTCCTTGACACAGTGAATGGCCTTAGCTGTGGCTTGGGAGTATTGGATGCCCTTGCTGATTGCTTAAAATGGTAAATGGTGCATTTATATAGCGCTTTTATCCAAGGCGCTTTACATAGATTGTGCATTACATTCACCCATTCACGCACACATTCATACACCGGTGGCGGAGGAAACCATGCAAGGCACCAACCTGCTCACCGGGAGCAATTAGGGGTTCAGAGTCTTGCTCAAGGACTCCTCGACATTAACTCAGGGGGAGCCCGGATTCGAACTGGGAACCCTTCGGGAACCCTTTGTGCTCTAATATCGGTTTCTCTACCCCTGAGCAATGCCGCTCCTTAAGCGATGGATTTCAGGACCTGGTGGTGCCTCAATAGAAATAACCCGGCCCTCAGGCCTCACCCAACACCTTGGAGCAGCTGCTCAGGATATGTTCAGGATATGTACCTGTGCCCGTGCCGAAACAGAGCGTGAGTTTATTGGTCTTCCTGTACAGCCTGATTTTGCTTAAGCTGCGTGGCAATCCCAGCCATCTTCATTCAGCCATCAGATCATAGATGAGTAGAGGATTTTTGGGTGCATTTCATGCTGGTAGACACAGGCCTTGAATCTTCCAGGGAGCCCCCTCCAGGTCAGCACTGGTTGCCTTGATGGAATCTCTGTCATTCAGAGTGCGGTTGAAGACATTTCCAAAGCTCATCACCGGCTTCTCAATGACTGATGGGATCTGGTGTTCTCCCAGACTGATGCGAATTTGTCTGACATTCCCCTTCTTTTGGATATTTTTTTTCCTTACCAGGTATATTCCAGCACATGCCATTGCTCAGTCTTGGACCATCCAAGGCAATGGCACTGCCAGCATTCCATGCTTTAATGGGGAGCAACACAGCATTTGGCAAGGGCAAGAAGACAGTCTGTGTGGCAGTCCTTGCCTGAACTCACCTTACCTCTTCAGCTGCTCTCTGGCCCTAGCCCAACCACTGAGATGATCTCCACCCACACACCCATTCTCTAGAAATGTCTCCAGAAGCTGTATGGTGTTTCCGGGGACGACATTAGGACTGTGTCCTAATGCTCGACTCTCCCTCTTCCTTCAAAAAGGAAGATAATTTGATCACATGCCACCAAGCAGTGATGCACTCCATTGGAAGTGCAAGACAGACTGTATTATTGTAGCTCCAACGGAAGCAAAGATATGGGTTCTGGTGTAATAGTGGTTTATTGTCGGCGGCCATTTTTAAAATGGCTATAAATAGAAAATGAAGGGTGATCTAACTTGTCTCTTTGGATTTGTTTTTTTTCCTATGGCCCTAAGGTACTTCCATACCAAAGGAAAAGTAAATCAAAGCTTAGGGGGAGGGGTGGGGGGTAAGTTACCCAGTAAAACGTATTATTATTCATGAATTATGCATATTTTACCCCCCGCTGTCATGTTAATTAATGAAGTATTGTTTTTTTTTGGATTGAAACCTGTTTAGTTGAATTCATAGACCCCAAAAATGTACACTTTGACACCAATATTGTTATTATAGCTCTAACAGAAGCAAAGATGGGGTCTGGTGTAATAGTGGTTTATTGTCGGCAGCCACTTTTAAAATGGCTATAGATAGAAAATGAAGGGCGATCTAACTTGTCTATTTGGATAAATTGTTTCCTATGGCCCTAAGGTACTTCCATACCAAAGAAAAGGTGAATCAAAGTTTAGGGGGAGGGGTGGGGGGGGGGGGGGGGGGGGGGGGGGGGTAAGTTACCCTGTTAAAACGTGTTATTTTTCATGAGATTTGCATATTTTACCCCCCGCTGTCATGTTAATTAGTGATGTATTGGGTTTGTTGCTTTGAAACCTGTTTAGTTGAATTCCTTGACCCCAAAAATGTACACTTTGACACCAATATTATTATTATAGCTCTAACAGAAGCAAAGTTGGGGTCTGGTGTAATAGTGGTTTATTGTTGGCGGCCATTTTTTAAATGGCTATAGATAGAAAATGAAGGGTGATCTAAATTGTCTCTTTGGATGAATTGTTTCCTATGGCCCTAAGGTACTTCAATACCAAAGGAAAGGTGAATCAAAGTTTAGGGGGAGGGGTGGGGGGGGGGTAAGTTACCCTGTTTAAACGTGTTATTTTTCATGAAATTTGCATATTTTACCCCCTGCTGTCATGTTAATTAGTGAAGTATTGGTTTTTTTGCTTTGAAACCTATTTAATTGAATTCCTAGACCCCAAAAATGTACACTTTGACACCAATATTATTATTATAGCTCTAACAGAAGCAAAGATATGGGGTCTGGTGTAATAGTGGTTTATTGATGGCGGCCATTTTTAAAATGGCTATAAAAAGAAAATGAAGGGTGATCGAACTAAATTCTTTCCTATGGCCATAAGGTACTTCCATACCAAAGGGGACCTTTGCATCATGACTTGAAGTAAAAAGTGCGTTACTGACTCCACTACATAGGTGATAACAATCTGTGTAGGATTGTGTACTGCTGCAACCTGGCATGATTGCACACAGATATTTTCTTTACACCGCTCCATATGACCATATATCCCACTCCTGCTCATCAATATTTATTCCTAATTCGGTTTGCCATGTCTGTGTGACCTTCTGTACATTCAATACGTCATCCCGACACAGCTCATAAAAACGGGTTATGGACAGAAGGGTTGAACCCTCATATACATTTTGCAGATGTTTAATTCCCAGCGAAGTCCGAATTTTGTATGCATTGTCAATCAAGCCTGGTGGGAAGTCGGGGTTACCTTGAATTGGGCTCAATAAAGGGGTTAAATTAGACCCCCCCCCCTCCAACTTTCGTGTATCAAACCAAGCTTTACATGTATTGCAAATTATAGGGTTATTATTACAGAGATCCCTGACTGTTTTCATTGCTGCGTCTTATTTTAAAAAATGAAAAACATTTTAGGTGCCTTCACACGCATTTCGTTGTGTGATCATGCACACACACAAACACACAAGCACGCATGAACGCACGCACGCACAAATGCACAAAGACACGCACGCATGCACAGACACACAGTCATACACGCACGCACACACACACACACACACACACACACACACACACACACACACACACACACACACACACACACACACACACACACACACACACACACACACACACGCGCGCGCACACACACACACACACACACACCTGAGGAAAACTAATTTATCCTTCCCATAATGCCCCACAGTTAATTGGCCACCAACCAAAGCAGCTACCTTGGGCATTAATTTGCCTTTGCTTCATCAGTCTGATGAGCTGATAATGAGACAATGTGGGACTGCGGGTCACCTGGTGGGAGGGATGGACCGGTCTCCAGATACCAGACCGAGTGGCAGAGACTGAAGAGAGAAAGAGGCCCACCAGAGGTAGTGAAAGTAAAAGGGAGAGAGAGACCTACCATTTTTTTACTTTATTATTTTTTCAACACAAATATGACATTTCTAAAAAGAATTACACTCTGCATTTTTGGAAATCTTTCCTGCACATTAGATGAAACACAAAAGTTGAAATAAAGAAATAAAGAAAGAAAAAAGAAAAAGAAAACATTGTACTACCGACCTAGTAAAATGTTACTCTCGGGGTGTAGAAAAGGACCTAGAGAGAGGAACTATAGGGAGAAGGAGAAGAACGCTATAATGAGAGAGCCTATAATGAGACAACCAATACGACATCATCCTACAAATTAGCTGCCATCTTTGACGTAACCTCTCAGTCCCATCCAATCAGACCAAGCCAGAATCAAATCATTTCCCATTTCACCCTCCATTCAGCCCGTTCTCTCTAGGTATGTGTGTGCGTGTGCGTGTGTGTGTGTGTGTGTATGTGGTGTGCGTGTGCGTGTGCGTGTGCGTGTGCGTGTGCGTGTGTGTGTGTGTGCGTGTGTGTGTGTGTGTCTCTCTCTCTCTCTCTCTCTCTCTCTCTCTCTCTCTCTCTCTCTCTCTCTCTCTCTCTCTCTCTCTCTAGTACTTCACTCCATGTGTCTTGAATATTAAGTATTGATTCAGTTTGTGTTCTTTCAGCACCTCAGCGGTCTGAGGGCCCTGCTGCTGCGACGCAGCAACAGCAGAAGAACAAGTGAAGCCCGTGGGTTAGACAACCAAGACAAGCACAGACAAACAGAGATCTAGAGAAGTGCACGCAGTCTCCGCCCAGCAGGCATGTCCTAATAATAACTGTGTTGTACGCAATTGCATTTCTACAAAGAGGAAGAACTAGTGCGGCATGTGATTCCATTGTCTTGTCTCTGTCTGTCTCTCTCTCTCTGTCTCACACACGCATGCATGCACGCACGCACGCACACGCGCACACGCGCACACACACACACACACACACACACACACACACACACACACACACACACACACACACACACACACACACACTAAACTCTTTCGCCATTTTTTACCATTTTGAAATACATTTTTAAATATTTCAAATATTTGATCTACACGCCCATGGGAGGTTCAGCACAGAGGAGACAGAGATATAATTTATGAGTTGAACACTGACCCAACCCCCGAGGCAGAGCCAGGCTGGAAAACAATGAGCGTAAAAGATCTCTTTGATGACACATAACTATTGCAATGATGAGAGAAACCAAGAGAATGAACTTCAACAAGCCGTTGAAAGAAATAAATCCATCTCCCGACTGATCACGGTCCTTTAGATGGTGATCACAATGGGAGGCATCGCTACAGGCGCAGACGCTTCAAAAACACCCTGGCCAAACAGCGTGGTACCTGTAAAGCGGACCTGCATGCATAACTGAGTGATCAAATAATGAATCACATGGCGAGAAAAAGACTGGATACAAACAGAAGTCTAGTATCAAACTAAATAACAAATGTAACCCTGCATCTGCCATTGTCCCATCATTCCTATATCTATACCAATATCAAAATTGAAAGGATTGAGAATAAGAAAATTTGTATGCATATCTAGAACAGCCGCACACATACAGTACATAGGTGCCGCTTACACCGCTCTGAGAAATAGGTATATAAACCACTTGGAAAATCTGACGCACAAGATAAGAGCACACGGCATGTGTTATTCTGGTGCTATACCTATAGCAGGTATCTTCAAGGTGCTATAGAATCTTTGTCAAATGGTGCTATAGAATCATTAGAGGTGAATAAACTCAGCTGAAGAACCAGTATAATAACTGATGAACGGTTAATGTGATTTTAGGTCTCATCGTTTTTCTGGTATAAAGAGTCTAACCATCCAGGAGTAGTCAAGGAAGCTAGGGAGTAGTGGGCCGGTATTCAGATGATAGACAAGCAAGATTTGCCATTTCAGTTCATGAGAGACAAGCCAGTGCATGGGCCAATTACCTGAGTTATTTTTACTTTTTTGATGGCCGGCCTGGACCGGCCGGGAATGGACCGGCCTTTCGGGAGTTGTCCCACTTTTCCCAATGGCCAGCATGTCCCTGTACAAGACCCTACAATCTGGTATGTGCCCGCCTCCCCTGTGGGAATTCATAAAAAGGAAGTCTGATAGGGCAACCAACCACTAGAGGGGACTGTGAAGTGCCGCACCGGCAATCCTCTTTCTGTAAAAACATCCTCTCAGAGTCTCAGTTTAGGGCTGTTCAATCTGGAATGACCTTCTGACCTGGACTTTATGCACAAGTTATTTTAGTTACAAATCTGCATCTTTTTTTTCTCCTCACAGGGTGAAGTCCAAACATGGACCAAACACTCTATAGTAACTAGTACGATCAGAACATATAGACCCATTTTGGTATTATTTGAATTAAATTAAATCACTTACCCTACCTTTAATATGCATTGTCCCATCTAAATAAACAAATAAAATCAAAGTGAAACATCTACCACCCCAACGAACCACTGAAGATTGTTTTTGAACATTTTGTGCGTGGAAGAACATGTTATTGAAACCTCTGTTTCAGTAGATCTTTCTCTCAACCTCCTCTATATTCTCATCTCCTTGCTCTCTCTCTCTCTCTCTCTCTCTCTCTCTCTCTCTCTCTCTCTCTCTCTCTCTCTCTCTCTCTCTCTCTTTACATTCAGAATCAAAATCAAATATTGTCACACATCACAGGTTTACAGGTGTAAAACAGTGGGTTAAATTAGATGTTGTGCTCCATCGTTGTTTCCAGATAAGAGAAAGAAGAGAGAGAAGAGGGGGAAAGGGAGGGAAAAAATAAGGAGGTAGTCAAGTAGTACTCAAGGGTTTTACATATTGCTTTTTCTTTCATTGAGTATAAGTCACATGATTGATCGACGTGTCGTACATAGAGAAACCTCCTATTGACAGAACCTCTGCCAATCAGCTCATTTCACATTCACTCGGCATGCATCTTTCTCAAGGGCCGTTCAATATATAGTCATCATCACTGGAGAAAGGAATTCAAAGGGGCACTTGACTGACACTCCCTACCGGTTTGCCAGCCGTGTTCTTAAGATCCCAGGGAAGCTACTGTATATCGTCGTTGTCGGGTGGAAACCTTGTATGTCCAAAACCGTTTTTATCATTTTTAAAATGATTTAAACTAGTGAAAACAGCCGATCTACAAGCACCGCGAGGCGTTGTGTGCTTGTAGATCAGCTGTTTTCACTACTTTTGTGCGACGGCCTTGTGTGATGAAGCAGTGCTTTGCTTTGCGAAAAAATGTACAAATTTGAAACTTGGAGATACGAGGTTTCTGCCCGACAGTGAAGATATACAGTATATGGTCATCATCAGCTGGAGAGAGGAATTCAAAGGGGCCCTTGACTGACTTCCTCCTGGTTTGCCAGTCGTGTGCTTAATATCCCAGGGAAGCTATATGCTCCCCTGCAGGAGCCAGGTGAATAATTCCATGTGTTTCTAAAACACTCCTGTGGGCTCGAGCAGTTTCATCAGCCACCCCCCACCACCCTCCATTGAGCTCCTCTCAATCCTCTGCCTCGGAAACAGCGTGGAGGAGGATTATGTGCTCACTGTGACACTCTGTGAACTGTCTTAGACATTCTCTCCGGGGGGAAAGGAAATCTTTTTGATTGGTCAGATCATTGTGCAGAACAGAGGCATCCTGGGAGGGGAGGAGGCATCGTGGGAGGCATAAGGAGGCGTCATGGGAGAGCATTTAGAACTGTCTGCAGGGCCGTCGCACCAAGTTCTGGGCCCTGGGTACAAGGATTCACTGTGTGAATGATCTTCATAGGGGGTTAACCCATTTAGATTGGGAATGCATTATTACGCATTATTTTGTACTTTAACTTGTGAAAAATTGCAGATACAAACTCACAAACTCACCGAGTGCCGCGCTGCGAGCTTGTAGATCTGCTATGTTTGAAAAATCGTGAAAATTTGTGCAAGCCTTTGAATGTTTTTGACCCCATTCTATTAATGTCTTCTAAATCCTTCTATTATTTTCTTTTTGAAAAACCTATGTTTCTATGTCAGTTGTTCTCAAACCTTTTCATGTCAAGGACCCCCAAAATGATATGTAGACTATATTTGGCCACGGATCTCCATCTCAAAATATTTAGTTCCAGGCAAAATCTGAGTTACAAATGTTCGCTTAAAAAAATACATATATTCAAAGATTTGCACACATTTCCCAGCAAGAGCCGTTGGCCGCCGCGTCCACGTCCATGGACGCGACCGTGGACGCGTCCATGGACGCGACCGCGGAAAAAACGGCCGTGGACGCGGCCTCGCGTCCACGGACACAAACGGCCGGCCGTCCCGGCCGTGGACGCGGCCGTGGACGCAGCCGTGGACGCAGACGGCCGGGGACGCGGCCGTGGACGAGGCCGTGGACGAGGCCGCGGCCGTGGACGCAAACGGCCGGCCGTGGACGCGGCCGGCCATGGACGAGGCCGCGAAAAAAAGGCAGCAAAAAAAGAAAAAGGGTGTCTATTGTATGTATTTTTTGATGGAGAATTCAAATATGACCTTCTTTTTTGCATAGGACAACTCTAACCTGCATCAATTGGTATTTTATAATTGCCAATTGTACCCTATCCATCTAAAAAACAAATTGGATGTCTATTGTATGTATTTTTTGATGGAGAATTCAAATATTACCTTCTTTTTGGGATAGGACAACTCTAACCTGCATCAATTGGTATTTTATAATTGCCAATTGTACCCTATCCATCTCAAAAACAAATTGGATGTCTATTGTATGTATTTTTTGATGGGGAATTCAAATGTTACCTTCTTTTTTAGATAGGACAACTCTAACCTGCATCAATTGGTGCATCAACCTACTTTCTATCTATCTATCTATCTATCTATCTATCTATCTATTTATACTTCACCTTTAGTCCAGAAGAGAGTTCAGCCTCAGGAACTTGCACACATGGAACTGTGTCATGACTGTGTCATGGAGCTAAACAGGGCTATGTTAAATACTCACAATGAGTCTGATGGACCAATCAGAGTGGTGGTGGGGGGAGGGATCAACAATAGACAGAAACTGGATAATGCTTTGTTAACTGTCCCACCTAAGTCCCTGCTAGTCTGAACAAACATCACCTTCCCCCTCATAACACTACTACTACTACATTTATATAAAGCTGCTCTTGCATTTGAATTCAAGGCCACAAGTTAAGGTTAACTTAGGTAGTATTTCATTTTGCTGGCTTTTAGGGTCTGTGTGTCAGTGTGTAGGCTCACAAATTATTATAATTGTCATTAAGTGACTCTATCTATCTGTCTGTCTGTCTGTCTGTCTGTCTGTCTGTCTGTCTGTCTGTCTGTCTGTCTGTCTGTCTGTCTGTCTGTCTGTCTGTCTGTCTGTCTGTCTGTCTATCTATCTATCCATCAATCTATCCATCTATTTATTTATACTTACTGTTTACATTTTCTATAAATATTTATTTCTATATAAAACTCAGTTGTGTGGAGTTATTGTGTGCCTTTTCTTGTAGCTAAAGAGTCCATTTGTTCACTAGACATTAAGTCAAGGTTACTATTTTGAGTTGAAGCTAAGTGTTTTATTGCTTTGTGGTTTAACATGATTTAAAAGGTAAATTCATTGTTATGGTTACTTTAGAAGACTGCTTTTGCATTCATGAGTTAAAAAGAGAGCCAAGCTAATTCAAAGAGTTAAGTTAAAGGAACACAAACATGACCTAACTCACAGCTGCCATTGGACAGACAGTTACAACATACTCTTATCTTTCACAGAACAGACAATTATCATTTATTTTATCTATTTGAGACAATGTAGCTGCTCTAGGGGAAATAGAGCATTATATCAGCCTATTCAATTGATAATGACCAATGGGTGCCAGTTTCTAAGTAGTTAAAGCATATTAACATAACAATATATGTGGCCTAGACATGGATATTGCCCAATCAACTCGTAATCTACAGAAATGTCCACCACATCACACAGTATAAAACCTAGTAGGCTTAGTGGATTACCTATGTTAAATCATGTCAGGTTAGTTTGGTTCAAGGTTCAAGTATAATAATTTATGAGACAAAAATGTAAACAGCACAAATGTACAATCACATCTAGGCTAGAATGATAACATAAAGTCCTGACTACTCCTTGTTATTGTGGTCCTAAATACTACAATGATTAGTTTGGATGCATTGCTTCTATCATGTCCAATTAAAAATAAATACATTACATACATACAGAAATCTGCCTTCTCCTGTATTGTATTAGTGACATTCATTATAAATAGTAAAATAACAGGACAGAGCAAAAAAGGCCTCTGTTGTGTCTTTATCTGATCACATGCAATCAGACACTCACACTGCACAGCAATACTTTATTACAGGCTCAAGGCCCACAGGGTAAGAAGACAATACATTACAAAGATAATAAAAAAAACAACAACAGAGAGTACATTCACCAAGCCCCACCGGAGCTAAAGAGGCACTCATGCCAGTGTCCTCTAACGGTAGACGTGTACCTGACAGAGCTTTCCCCACATTGGTTACAGATATAAGGTTTCTCTCCGGTGTGAATTTGTTGGTGTATTTTGATATGTTCCAGTCTAGGAAAGCTCTTTCCACACTGGTCACAGCAATAAGGTTTCTTTCCAGTGTGATTTTTCTGGTGTGCTTTGAGATGATGCATATCACTGAACCTTTTCTCACACTGGACACAGCAGTATATGGCTTCTCACCAGTGTGGATTTTCAGGTGTCTTTTCAGAGGCGTCTTCAGAGTGAACCTTTTCCCACATTGGTGACAGCAGTAAGGTCTCTCTCAAGTGTGAATCTTCTTGTGTTGTACGAGGCTAGATTTTACAGTGAAACGTTTGCCACAGTGTTCACAGCAGTAAGGCTTTTCTTCAGTGTGAAATCTCTGGTGTACTTTCAGAGCAGCCATTAAACTGAACTTTTCCCCACATTGGACACAGCTGTATGGTTTCTCTCCTGTGTGAATTTGTTCATGTATTTTGAGATAAGACAATCGAGTAAAGCTTTTCCCACACTGGTCACAGCAATAGGGCTTCTCTCTAGTGTGAATTCTCTGGTGTTCTTTTAAAATCCCCTTTTGAACAAATCTTTTCCCACACTGGTCACAACAATAAGGTTTCTCTCCAGTATGTGAACGCTTATGATCTTTTAATTGTCCAGACCGAGCAAAATACTTCCCACATTGTTCACAGCTTTGAATGGCTTCACTCCGGTATGAATTCTCTGGTCTACTTTGAGATAATAAATTGAGCTGAAGGCTTTTTCCACATTGGTCACAACATCACTGTCTTGGTTTAACTGAGGACAGCACAGGACAGGGAGAGAAAACACACACCTGATAAGAGCCAGATTCACACATTGATCAGCATTTAAGTAACATCATCATTATTATTGTTGAGTCTGAAAAGAACAATACAATGTGATAGATCTTTACACATCTGACCCATAACATTATTAGCAATTCACATGGTTACTATAATAGGTGAGTCTTCTAGCTTTTTAAAAATGTAATATTTCATTAATTCTTTCTCTTACTAAGTGGAACATCCCACTTCTTAATTGTATATTATTTGGAAAGGGTTGAGTAGCAAAATGTTTGCCATAAATTCAATGCTGAGTTGCATTTTTTTCCCTACATTTTCCCCTTCAATGTATTATTACAATGTATTTACTATTTCTTACTTAGGTCTACTTAACTTTGTATTTTTACATTATTATATTGATCAACATTAACACATAGTGTGTGTTAGGTTAGGTTAGTTGCAGAGTGTCCACAATTGTCCAAAATACACTGTACATCATTTCAAGACTCCAGACTTCAAGTGAAGATGAAATCTCTCTTTGCTCTGTCCTGTTATTTTACTATTTATAATGAATGTCACTAATACAATACAGGAGAAGGCAGATTTCTGTATGTATGTAATGTATTTATTTTTAATTGGACATGATAGAAGCAATGCATCCAAACTAATCATTGTAGTATTTAGGACCACATTAACAAGGAGTAGTCAGGACTTTATGTTATCATTCTAGCCTAGATGTGATTGTACATTTGTGCTGTTTACATTTTTGTCTCATAAATTATTATACTTGAACCTTGAACCAAACTAACCTGACATGATTTAACATAGGTAATCCACTAAGCCTACTAGGTTTTATACTGTGTGATGTGGTGGACATTTCTGTAGATTACGAGTTGATTGGGCAATATCCATGTCTAGGCCACATATATTGTTATGTTAATATGCTTTAACTACTTAGAAACTGGCACCCATTGGTCATTATCAATTGAATAGGCTGATATAATGCTCTATTTCCCCTAGAGCAGCTACATAGTCTCAAATAGATAAAATAAATGATAATTGTCTGTTCTGTGAAAGATAAGAGTATGTTGTAACTGTCTGTCCAATGGCAGCTGTGAGTTAGGTCATGTTTTGTGTTCAACTTAACTCTTTGAATTAGCTTGGCTCTCTTTTTAACTCATGAATGCAAGCAGTCTTCTAAAGTAACCATAACAATGAATTTGCCTTTTAAATCATGTTAAACCACAAAGCAATAAAACACTTAGCTTCAACTCAAAATAGTAACATTGACTTAATGTCTAGTGAACAAATGGACTCTTTAGCTACAAGAAAAGGCACACAATAACTCCACACAACTGAGTTTTATATAGAAATAAATATTTATAGAAAATGTAAACAGTAAGTATAAATAAATAGATGGATAGATTGATGGATAGATAGATAGATAGATAGATAGATAGATAGATAGATAGATAGATAGATAGATAGATAGATTCCTCCCTGACAAACCCCTTACAAACAGACGACTCACACAAATCTATTACAATATGCCGACTGTGTGTGTGTGTGTGTGTAACTATAGAATAGAGACCATGTAAGGAGTCACCATCTGTTGTTACCTCTCTGTACATCTTCTGTCTATGTATAAATGTGTGTGGGACATGGGTGTTTAGGGGCTGATGGGGGAAGCTCTGGAGGGAGACGCAGGTCTCTCTCTCTCTTCTGTGATGAGATCTACAATAAAGTATGAAGTCTGATTCCTGACAACGCAGTCCTGCATCTTCCTGATTTGTTTGACTTACTTATAGTACAGTTATAGTAACTTCAAAAACTTCCATTACAATAGATAGATAGATAGAGTCACTTAATAATTTGTGAGCCTACACACTCACACACAGACAGACCCTAAAAGCCAGCAAAATGAAATACTACCTAAGTTAACCTTAACTTGTGTCAGACTTGAATTCAAATGCAAGAGCAGCTTTATATAAATGTAGTAGTAGTAGTGTTATGAGGGGGAAGGTGATGTTTGTTCAGACTAGCAGGGACTTAGGTGGGACAGTTAACAAAGCATTATCCAGTTTCTGTCTATTGTTGATCCCTCCCCCCACCACCACTCTGATTGGTCCATCAGACTCATTGTGAGTATTTAACATAGCCCTGTTTAGCTCCATGACACAGTCATGACACAGTTCCATGTGTGCAAGTTCCTGAGGCTGAACTCTCTTCTGGACTAAAGGTGAAGTATAAATAGATAGATAGATAGATAGATAGATAGATAGATAGATAGATAGATATATAGATAGATAGATAGAAAGTAGGTTGATGCACCAATTGATGCAGGTTAAAGTTGTCCTATCTATAAAAGAAAGTAACATTTGAATTCCCCATCAAAAAATACATACAATAGACATCCAATTTGTTTTTGAGATGGATAGGGTACAATTGGCAATTATAAAATACCAATTGATGCAGGTTAGAGTTGTCCTATCCCAAAAAGAAGGTAATATTTGAATTCTCCATCAAAAAATACATACAATAGACATCCAATTTGTTTTTTAGATGGATAGGGTACAATTGGCAATTATAAAATACCAATTGATGCAGGTTAGAGTCGTCCTATGCAAAAAAGAA
This sequence comes from Nannobrachium achirus, assembly GCF_963921795.1. NCBI lineage: Eukaryota > Metazoa > Chordata > Actinopteri > Myctophiformes > Myctophidae > Nannobrachium > Nannobrachium achirus. The sequence continues at coordinate 32,401,496 of NC_137820.1, read as the reverse complement.
GGTCATATTTGAATTCTCCATCAAAAAATACATACAATAGACACCCTTTTTTTTTTTTTTTTCGCTGCCTTTTTTTCGCGGCCTCGTCCATGGCCGGCCGCGTCCACGGCCGGCCGTTTGCGTCCACGGCCGCGTCCCCGGCCGTCTGCGTCCACGGCCGCGTCCACGGCCGCGTCCACGGCCGCGTCCACGGCCGGGACGGCCGGCCGTTTGCGTCCGTGGACGCGGCCTCGCGTCCACGGCCGTTTTTTTCGCGGCCGCGTCCATGGACGCGTCCACGGCCGCGTCCATGGACGTGGACGCGGCGGCCAGCGGCTGTCTCTCCACATTTTCACGACTTTTCAAAAACAGCAGATCTACAAGCTCGCAGCGCGGCACCGCTTGTATATCTGCTATTTTTCAATAGCTAAAGTATAAAATAATTAAGGCCCCTCCACCTTGGGCCCTAGTAACTCAGTTCCACTTTTCCCCCCCAGATGTGACGCCCCTGATGACTGTCTGAAACCCGCGAACTATAAAATCATGCAGGGTCAGGAGATTAGCCGTCAGGAATAATAGAACCAGTGGGAATTATTGTATTGTAAGTTCTTATAATACGCCCCTTTGTAGACGTTGCATTGACATCCAGTCTCACTGTTTGCTATTCTCTGCTGAGTGCAGAGAGACCACATGTGAACACAACACTCATAATTAAAAGAGGCTTATGTTGCACGGGCAAACACTGATCACAAAAGAGGGAAAAGCCAGCACTCAACAATGCTATTTATAATAAATATTACACAGAGGACATTGTTGAGTGCTGGCTTTTTTCTAGGGGTGTAACGATACATTTTAATAGCGATTCGATACATATCATGATACATGGTTGAAGATACGATACATGGACGATATTGGTTCATTCATGGCGATACGATACAATTCGATTCAATGATTTAAAATCGATATAGTAACTATTTAGCAAAGACATTAAATCTGTGTGAAAGGTGTGGATAGTGCAGGTTTTTAAGGGAAACATGTATTATTATGGATATAAATAAGTAAACACAGTGACTATCTGTCAAATACATGGACATTGTCTATTGACAAACCTGCACCGTGACATGAACCCAGAGATTACACACATTTATCGATAGACCAGTGTAGCTATATGGAAAGGAAAAGTAATTAAACCCCGCCTTTTCATTTTTTCTTCTTAAAAATGCCAAATACAATGCCCAAGTAGGTAGTAACGATACAATCGATTCTTTGCACTGACGATTCGATACGATACAAAATAAAACGATACGATTCGATTTTAGCTGTTTTCATTTCGATATACTTCGATTTTTTGAGTTAAAAACGATATTTCGATACAGTTACTATATCGTTACACCCCTACTTTTTTCCTCTTTCGTCTATTCTCCCTTTTCCTCACTGACTTACACAGTATTCACGCCTCACGTATCACACAGAGAATGATGACTTACACATTGAAAACTGTACCGCTTGATTGATTTCAGGCGGTGATGCACACACACACACACACACACACACACACACACACACACACACACACACACGTTTATTCTACATGCTGCAGAAAAAAGAAAGAAAAAAAAACAATAAATTGATGTGTAAAGTTCCGTAAATGATTTTTTTTTTTTTTGGAGAAATAGCGTTGACTATTTCTCCACAGCCTCTGCGGGCTAAAGCAACGTGTGATGACAACAGATGACTCAGATGCATTTTTCTCTTTCAATCTGTTCCCCTATAAACTGCAAGGCAGCTGCTTCATAGTCCAATGAGACAAGAGGTTTAAGAATCACGTCTGTCCACATCTGCTGCCTCTACCTACAGTATTAAGAAGTCTGGAGAATAATATCAATATAAAGTCTGTCTTGTATTTCTATAACATGCTCTTGCCATAATGTCTTGAAAGGAGAGACAAAGGTAAAACATCAATGAGTGTGGGAAAGAGTGAGTTTCCTGTTGAACAACAAATACAAATGTTATGTGGATATGTTTCTCTGAAGGATTAAACTTTGATTTAACAACAACAACAAACAAACAAACACTCAGTAACCACTCATTCCATATTACCTCAGTCTGAAGGCTTTCCCAAGACACACATTTACAAACTTACAGTAGGATATCTATTGTATTATAGAACACTTTATCAGGCATTGAAATGTACAAGATGATAAGATTGTGTATATCCTTTAAAAACAAACAAAAGTCATATTTTACTCTAGGCTTGTAGGCTACTCGCACTTTGACCCACACAGTTTCAAAGGGAGCTAAAGGAGCTCAGTGGAGAGTTCAAGTGATGTGTTCATTCTGACTGAACACCATGAAGAAATAAACTGGACGTCAACAAAGCATACACTGAGTGGACTAATGTATAAAAGCCTTTTTAATCTTCATTATCTTCATGAATATGCCTAATGAACGGTAAAAACACTGCAATTAAAATTAGACAAGTCCTTTCACTTCACTAAACATGCATGTCCTTGTCGTTTGGTGTTTAGTTATGTGTGATCTCCAAACATATTAGGAGATTTGTTAAGTTAAAGAATATGTTCAGTTATGATGAGAAAGGGTTTCAATGGTCTTCACAGATGGACGGAGGGAAAGGAATGTGGGTCGTTGAAAGTATTGAGATAATAATAGAAGCTGGCTGTCAGGTAAGAAAAAGGCCTGCTTCAGAAACGTGTGGAAAGAGTCACAAAGACTCTCCCTGGTGTCTCAAAGCACTAAAGAGCCTCTCCTCTCGCAAGGTACAGTACAATGACATCAGCTGACAAAGCTCTGTTGCCAGGGACAACTGAAGATAGGATTTCTACTTCTGCAATGCCTCATAATGTGAGTACTGTACAGTACAGTACAGTACAGTACAGTGTGTTATTTATTTGTACTGAGCATGTGACATTAGTGGTTTAAATATTGTCGTTGTCGGGTAGAAACCTCATATCTCCAAGTTTCAAATTTGTACGTTCTTTCGCAAAGTAAAGCCCTGCTTCATCATACAAGGCCGTCGCACAAAAGTAGTGAAAACAGCAGATCTACAAACACACAACGCCTCGCGGTACGAGGCGTTGTGTGCTTGTAGATCGGCTGTTTTCACGAGTTTAAATCATTTTTAAAAATGATAAATGCAAAACGAGCGGTTTTGGACATACAAGGTTTTCACCCGACAATGACGATATTATACCTGTGACACCAGGTTCAGTTTCATGAACAGCACCCATCAAACTGTTTCCTGGTTCTGTTTCATAAAGAAAGGTGGAAGAAAGTGATATCTGTAACTCCATTGTTTCTTATCTTATTAGTAGTAGAATAAGGAGCTATTCTGTACAGTATTATGCATACAGACACATCTTTGAAAATGTTAGATTCTGTATAACATGCTTAATCTGAAGTTCAGATTTCCGCACACATCATTGCAGGTCGATTGACCCTCCTTATATAACTGTAGAATGGAACATTTGGCAGACAATTACTTCTTATATCGTTCTCTACTGACTGATGTAGATCTGCTATTTTCACAATTTCAGCCTCTAATGTTTGGCCAATGTTTAATTTGTCATTTTAAAGGTATTAAAAAGTCCATAAATTGTCACTTTAGAAATGTGCAGATACCCTCTATACACTTAAACTTGTTGGTTTGTTGGAGTGAGAAAACAATGTTGCACATTAAGTGAATTATCTGGGGACCCCCCAAAATAATTTTGGGACCCCCCATCCCGACCCACAGGTTGAGAACGACTGTCCTAAATGATGCCATCTCCCGGCCGGGTCACTGAAGTAGCAGGGGAAATACGTATGGCAGGGGCGTCAATTGGGTATGGCAGGGGTGCAGCTACCATACCCTAGGTCCAGGCAGGGGTGCAGCTACCATAGCCTGGGTCCAGGGGGGGAAATAAAAATTACTTTTAAAAATAAATCCATGAATGTGTCTTTGTTTATCTGTTCTGGTTATTATGTTGTTAAATTACAGTAAAATATTGTATTATAATTATATTCTCCACAACTTGTATTCTCCCCATCTTGACACAATGGTATATTCCCAGTTTCCGCAGGTCAGCTGCACAGGTGCAATGCATTTGATTATTGTTAATTGTGGCACGTTTACTAACATGCCAAGTTTAGCAGATCTACAAGCTCCCAACGCATGGATTCGTGCCACGTTGTGACCTTGTAGATCGGCTATTTTCACTACTTTTTAAACATTTGTTTTCTAATTTACAGGATTTCTTTGATTTCTTCATGAACATATGCTGAAAAGAATTATGCTTTTTTTTTTAAATAGTAAGCAGAATATTTTGAAAAAAAGCCCTCTCCATTTCAGGACACTATTGAGGGCGGGTTAATCATACGCGTGTAAATCCTACAAGTGGCTGAAGAAGATGGAAAATGGGCAGAATCCACTCAAAACTAATGGATGGAGAAGGACAAATCAGCCACTCAAAACTCAGAAATAGCTGCAAATGAAAAACAGCTGAACTACTTCCTTTGTTTTGTTTCTTTGTACCATGCAAAGGTATTTAATACCTTTTGATACTTGTACTTTTACTTTTACTAGTACATTTATCTTTACATTGGAATATGGAATGTGTGTTCCAGGGGCCACAAAAAGGCTCCGCCAGTTGAATATCACTGCTGTATGCCCACATGTACAAACAGCAGTTGTGGTGTAGACTTGCTTATTGTGATGTCTTATGTCTTGATTATTATTATCGTTTTATCTTGTTCCAGTTTCTTTTTATTTCTATATAATTGCAGGGGACGCTGGAACACTCAAAGACTTTACTTTGAGAACCACTGCTCTAATGCCCATACAAATTCGATTCATCACCATCCTATCTGTGACATGAAAGAGGAAAAGAGGGAACAGAGGGTGGTGCTTTTCAGATCTTCTGTCAGCAGACATCACAAGGCTATACTATGACACAGAGACTACACAACATTCAGTTCCAAAGACACCCGATCAAAAGCCTGGCTTTTTTCAAACAATATGGCTGATGCCAAACATTATAAGCCAACTCTGATAAAACGGACTATCAACGTCAATGCATAATTCCAGGTTTTTGAGTATTTTCTGGAAGCCTGCGACAACTATTCAAAATGCATGGCAATGAATGAATAAAAATTGTTTATGTAAATGCATTACAGCAAGTAGGGGGGGAAAAGTTCGCGTCTAAAGTTCGTTTTCCTCCAACAGCAATTCACACAATATAGGGTTTGAATATATAAAAATGAAATGCATTCTCAAGGTACTGTACAACACTTGCTGTATGCCTCACATTTCAGCATCTCCAATGCATCACATAAACTACATACCGTACATTATTACACTAGGTCAGTAGTGGGAAAAGTAATACAATTCTTTCTTTATTCTTCTTTATTTAAGTAAAAGTATCAATACTGCAATGTAGAAATACTCTGTTTCAAGTAAAGGTCCAGAATTAAAATTGTACTTGAGTAAAAGTATAAAAGTATTGGCATCAAAATATACTTAAAGTACCAAAAATAAAAGTACAAAAAATGTTTGAAAATAGCAGATCTACAAGCTCCCAATGTGTCGCATCGGGACGCGTTGTGAGCTTGTAGATTGGCTATTTTCAAACAGCCTAGGTATAAAATAGGGCTAAAGTGGTTTATGTAGGCCTACTGTATGTTTTATATTATAATTTATACCTGCAAAGTAACTAACTAGAGTTTTCAAATAAATGTAGTACAATATTAGGATCCGAGATGTAGTGGAGTAGAAGTACAAATATTGGAAATTTGAAATACTCAAGTACAAATACCTAAAAATTGTATAAGTACAGTACTTAAGTAAATGTAATTGGTTACTTTACACCACTGCAGCAGGTAACAGGTATAAAAAAAGACTGTCGTGTATCTCGTCTCTTCATGTTCTGTTCTTCCTCTGTTCTAAGCCAATTAAAGTTCCTTCCCCCACTTTCGGATCGACCCTGTAGCTTGTGGTAACCACTGCAATAAACCTCCTTCCTTCCATCTCCCTCTCTGCTCCCCTCTCTCTTCATCCGCATTTTCCATCTCATTAACATTCATTTTCCTACTAATTGAGTGTAATCATAAAATAATGTTTGACATTAAATCCTCGTGAGCATGTGGTCCAGCTGATTGCTGTGTCTGTTTGCCGTTCCACAGTAAATATTGACTTAGAGTTTAAACTGACTTAGTTGGAGGTTTGTTTGTGTGTGGTGCTCACTACCGCAATGCCTGCATGTTTCATGTTGCTCCTTTGCCTGACCTCTCCCTGTTATCATTCTGCAGTTATGCAGCAGTTAGTGATTTACATTATTTATGTTGTGAACTGTAGCACTTTCATTGTGACTGACAGGAGCTAAAGTACATCTCCATGTAGTACTGCCTCCATGTGTTCTAAAGCCTATAGTGTATGCACAAAATAAAGCAAAGCTGCCATCTCTACTGGGCAGAGTTATAATAGAGCACTATTCAAATTTGAAGCAAGGGAGGAGAGTGAAACATACATTGAAGGAGAGAGGATGAGGAGATGGTCAATACCACTTTGACTGCTTGACTGTCTTTGGGAGAGAGTTTGCACAGAAACTACAGAAACTTCAGTCTACAAGAGAGATGCAACGTATTGATAAAATCTCCAATGATGACACATATCTCACTTTAGAATAGCTCTGTATTGATGATCAGTTCTGTTGTATGGACATGCAATAATCGATCACAACATGAGCAAATCCAGATATGCAATTAACACTTAATTAATTATTAAGTCATACATTAATTCATAATGAATTTATCATAAATTCATCATGAATTAAAGTTAACTAGAAAGGTGCGATTCTGGGAAATTGCAAGTGTGGTTGCACTGACAAGAGCAGTGAGGAATCAGCGGGGCAATGAATTCCGTCTTACTATTTATATTACATATTGTGATGTCAAGTGAAGCATGACCAATCCTGTCTGATTGGACATGATATTGTCCATCAGAAAAGGGACAGAAAAGATTCATAACTCAATGGAATTTTGGGGGTTAATTGGGGTTATACAGAATAGGTTACAGAAAACTTCCTCTGAACTCAAAGGACTTTTGGATTACACAAAAGTTAAAGGTAGGGTACAGTAAGTGATTTCACTTAGTTTCAGTTTCAGTTTTCATGTAGGTGACAGGCGAGGGCCTACCTCCACTCGACCTACTCTATCCTGATTGGAGGAAAACCTGTCAGTTGTCACGCAACAGTTTTGGTGGAGGAACTGAAACTGCTTTTTTTCTCCTCACAGGGGATAAGGCTGAGGTCCAAATATGGACCAAACACTAATAACTAATAACTAGTACTATCAGAACATGGACCCATTTTGTTATTATTTGAATTCAATTAAATCACTTGCCCTACCTTTAAATGAAAAAAGGTTTACTTTGGGTGACAGAAAAAGGTTAACAGAAAACAGGTTTACTTTAGGTGACATAAAAGTTCTCGGACCTAGAACAATAGTCGTTGCCTGTAGCAACCACACTAATGACTATGACTTAGCCAAAGTGAATACTGTATATCATTAAATAAGGGCCACACGTGGTGGGTTTGTAGATCTGCCTTTTTCCGTTGGCTTCTATTCCCAGGATGGGAAGAGCAAAGAGGGTTTCATGAACTTAGTTGGGAATACAGTTGAGATTTCTATCATTTTGACAACAACGCTCATTTTCACAAAAATACTGTATTGGGTCATATTGTACTGTATTGGGTCCTATATGTGTTTCATTGTTTCAAAGGTAAGCCCCATTCTTTTTACAAATTATTTTTGCCCCTGGATAGTTAAGGTCATTTTTGGGCTAAGTGGAGAAGGCCAATCCTTCAGTAGCACCAGCCCACAGAGCAAAGAGACATCACATGATTGGCCCACTGGCTTGTCTATCATCTAAATACTGACCTAGTAGTCCAATCACAGGCTACTGTGGCCCAGGAGTCCCCCCCCCCCCCCCCCCCCAACCAGCTGATACAAGCCCACAACGTGTCGCTGCTTGTAGATCTTCTATGTTCGCCGCGGTTGTGGTGGGCCGGTCTGAGCCAAGATGCCAGGGCCGAATTTATGTCCCAGTCCGGCCCTGGTGAAACGAATGGGGGAACTGATGCTGACCTGGATGTTCAACAAGCCAAAGAGTTCACTGAACACATGTACACTACATCTGACACCAAGGAACTGGCCTAAAGGTCACTGGCAGTTGTAAGTGGGATTTGAAGATTTACTGCAGTCACAGGGTGTCACAAAATGGGTCTATGTTCTGATAGTAATGGCATGTCTGTCAGCCAACAGCATTTGAGGGACTTTACTTTGAAATCAGTGACAACTACATAGTTGCTGACTTTGCAATATGCAAAATGCTATAGTTTTACTATCGTTTTTTTCATGATTTGTGACGTTTTCATATGGCCTCTTCTACCATAATAGATTTCTAATAGAGGTCAAACAAGCAAAGGACTTACGATATCCTTTGGCTCACCTCAGAATGATCACATGTCAGAAGGAGAAATCTAAACAATATTATAACATTTAAAAAAGCACATAGTCAATACTGCAATATAGAAATACTCTGTTACAAGCAAAAGTCCTGAATTCAAAACGTACTTGAGTAAAAGTATGAAAGTGTTTACCAAAAGTAAAAGTACACAATGTTTGAAAATAGCAGATCTACAAGCTCACAAATGCACCGTGATGCGACACACACACACACACACACACACACACACACACACACACACACACACACACACACACACACACACGCGCGCGCACACACACACACACACACACACACAGTACATCCATGCCAAAGTCAATTCACAAGCCCATCCGCTATACGTCCACCCACACTTACGATACAGCACGTGTCAATCAGCCGTCCTGCCCCCTCTACTGACCCTCATCAACTTCATGAGTTCTGTCAAGAATGTCAGACGATGTTCTCTCTGGTCTCCAGCGTGCCTCAGAACCACAGGGATTCAAGGAGGTCACCTTTAATGAGACACTTCTCTCTCCATGTGAGGGACACGGGCTGAGGAAGAACATCTTTCTACTCCCCACTTGAAAGTGCATGTGAGATGGAGCTCTGCACCCTTCAAGCCACGCTGTCATTTATCTCTAACGCCACTTCATTTTTCTCTCAGACGCTCTCGCCCCTCTCCTCCACGTGCTCCTCGCTCCCCGCTCGTTACTCTCTGACGAGGACCATCCTCGTTGCTGAACTAACCGTCCGTCCGTCCGTCCGTCCGTCCGTCTCTCTCTATTGAACCATCTTCTCATTCGGTTTGAAGTGTAAAAACTGGATTATGACTGAGATAGCCTATAATCATCATCTGTTAATGATGCATTACAGGATACAGGGAATTGATTGTGGATTAGTTATACATTACTAATTATTATTAAAGTGTAAGATAGAAAAAAGTGTACACTTCAACGGTGGGATTCTCAGTGAAAAGCTAAACCTGACGTGGTAAAATGTATGATAATGGTAGCACATCTCAGACTGAAAGATTTTTCATATCATATTTCAGAAAATAGCCTCAAAGTGTTTATAGCACCAGGTTCAACTTAGAAAAATGTACACTTACTGTATGATAACCACTTAAACTATAGGGGCGTCAAACATGCGGCCCGCACAGGCTATTTATTAGCTTACATTTCTGTCCAACAGCCGATCTCAGGCAGTTCTCCCGCTGGTGTCTGCCGCGTCTCTCAAAACATCACCTTGGTGGTAGTCCAATAAACGTATGATCCAGTGTGCAGACTCTACCCTTCTGTTTTTGTTGTGTTCATTTTAACAACGTAGTTTAAATAGAATACTTCAGCTGTGTGCTGCGCTACAGAAGGCTGTAGCCGTAGGCTAGTCTTTATCTCATAGACTTTGGTGTTAATTGCATTTTAACCACATGAACCCTCGCATCCTTATTCTGGGGCGACATGCATTCTGCGAAAATGTGTTCAAATGTGTTGATCGGCTATTTTATTTTCTACACAGATATTTGCGTTAGGGGGCAAAAGGATGGGCCTAGTATACTTGTTTACCCCTGTAGGACTCTGATCAACTAAGTAAAAAATCGCACCCGTGCGAAGTGAGCGGTGCAAACTAATTCCTGCGCAAATCAGTGTTGATAGGCATGCATGGCAATATTCTTTTTGTTGTGTATGATGTCAGTCTAGAGGTCTGCTCAGACTATATAAGTCTTTATCGTCATTTCTCATCAGTTAGTTGACCAAGCTACGGATTGTAAATTGTAAGAGTGTCATAGTGTAATGATAAGTGACCTTATTTACCTCCAGAGAGGCCTCCAGAGAGGCGAGAAGAGGCCAGAAGATGAATATTTTAGTTTTTCAAAGTCTGTTCATTTGTATTTTAAACTTGTATTAGCTGCCTATCATTTATAACCTGTAAGATTTTCCACAGTCTGTCTAAAAGTGTGGCTATTTTATCGCTTATAAGTAATATTCATCTAATATAATTTTGAAATTCAAGGTTAGCACCGCTCAAAAAAAATTTATGACGTATTTTACGCGGCCTAAACGCGTTATGGCGTATTTTACGCGGCCTAAACGCGTTATGACGTATTTTACGCGGCCTAAACGCGTTCTAAATCAGGGTGAACCAATCGGGTGCCTCTGTGACTATGACATCATGAACAGATCAACAGAATCGAAGTGTTTCATTGGTCTAGCGAACTCATGTCATCATCATTTGTGACATCATAGTTTTGGTAAAAAAGCGGCCTATAGGAGCGGTTAGCACCGCTCAAAAGAGGTTAAGCTGTAGTCATCATTACGTCCATTAGGTGTCATAGTATTGAGTGTATATCCAGACAGTTTCTTCAGAATATCACCTTATAGGCGTCATAACTTTCTCAAACCCTGAAATTAATGGAGTGCTGCCTTACCCTCAAATTCACCCAGCTGAAAATATAGGTGCTGTTAAGTGGAGAGTGGCATTGAAGGAACAGTTAAATGCCTTGTGACTGATGCAGCTGCAAACGTGTTTGCTATTGCCAGCAATTTAGGTGTAAGGCATGTCATTTGCACAGCTCATGCACTTAATTTAGTAGTTGACAGGTCCTTAGAGGTATAACTCCTGGCATAGAAGAAGCACAAGGGCACGGAAAGTGGTTACATATTTTATATACTACAGTAAAAGAGAGAGGTGCAGGATGCGTCAGCCAGTAATGAATGGATGGAAGCTTTCTGGAACGCGTTTGCCAATGGGTCTTGGGCCTTAAGCTAGATGCAGAATAGACCCAAATTTAGAGTGAACATTTTTAACTCAAATCTTTGCTTCTGGGGGTCCCTGAAACAAAACATTTTGAGATGGGGTTCAGCCGCCATATACATATCATTTTTGGGGCACTTGACATGATAAAGTTTGAGAACCACTGATATAGCAACATACTTTTTTTTTCAGAAAACTGTTTTTAAAAGACATTTGTAGAATCGACCTATAGTGATTCTCAAACATGTCAAGGACCCCCAAAATGATATGTATTTGGCCACGGACCCCCATTCTCAAAATATTTTGTTCCAGGGACCCCAGAAGCAAAGATTTGAGTTACAAATGTTCACTCTGAATTTGGGTGGTTTTACAGAATAGATACCTTATTTATAGTCACCCCCTGCTCTAGTTACGCAAGCACACGCTATAATACATTATCACATTTACTGTTGTTTCATAGTCTCCTATTAAAAAGCCTTCACCATTGGTATTTTATCTATGCTGCATAGTCTGAATTATTCATAATGAAGAGATAAACTGTTGATCATGTTCCAACACTGAAAGACTAAGAACATGTGTTAGGTGTTGTTCTGCCTCAGGGCAGATTTATTATTTTGACAAGTAAAACAGTGACCCCTATTGGCAGGTTATTTGTAACACTCCTTACATAACCTCAAGCAGGTGTTGTGACTTTGTTGATTAGCAGAGGCTCTGGGCAGAAGCTACATGTTGTTTGGAGAGTGCAGACATGTTTTTGTCTCCTGTAGCATACAGACATGGTTTTGTCTCCTGATGTGATTTGTCTTTCTTCATTTTCTGAGTTACTTCGATGCAATGCTGTAAGTAAGATTTATGCTTGTATTACTAAAAGGACATTGTATTATGTTGAATGTTATGGAAATGTACACAATTTCATGTGTATAGATCAGTGATTTTGTATGTTTGTATTCGTTTCAGTTTTCACTCCGTTTTCACCTGTAAAATTAAAGGAGCAAGAGGCTAATCCTGACCCTTGTGAAAAGGAGTTTGGCTACTGTCAAGTTTGTGGTATCGGGCACCCTAACTGGGCAGAATAGTGAAAAAGCAGAAGATTCAGCTGGAACTCTGTGCATCATGGAGAATGACAAAGTTTCTCAGGCTGGCACAAAGAAAACACGAAGCACAAGCAGCTTAGGATCTGTATCTAGAGTCAGCAGCAGGGCTGCCATAGCCCGTGCCAAGGCAGAAGCTGCACGTACACGTGCAACCTACACAGATAAAGAAACAGAACTCAAAATACATCAAGTCAGATTAGAAGCAGATCTACAAGCTCTGAGTTTACAAAGAGAAGCAGCAGCCGCTGATGCCGAAGCAGAAATATTGGAAGCAGCAGAAGGACATGATTGCCAGCAACCTGACGTGGAAGACGGTGATCAAAATGCAATGTATCGTGTTCAGCGAACACACAAATACGTGGAAGAACAAACAAGGTTGCACGCTGCTGACTCATTAAATCAAGCTGATGTGACCAAAACACCGGGCCCTGATGACAGCTTTCTCACATTAGGAACACCATACGTGTATCAGTCACCCGCAGCAGAGGAGAAAAGACAAACTGATCAACTCAAGACATCCTCAAGGCCCTACACGCCACTTCTCACAACCAGTGTCAACCCCCAGCAACAAACTGATCGTAATACTGTCATCCCAGGGCATCGCGTCTCCCTGAACTCAGCAACTACACCAGCTGCTTGCAACACAGGCTCCCCAGGGCAGCATGCCTCTCTAAACCCAGCAACTACAACAGCTGCTTACAACACAGGCCCCCCAGGAGGGCATCACGTCTCCCAAAACCCAGCTACTACGCACGTTGGTCACAACACAGGCTCCCCCGGGCGTCGTGTCTCCATAAACCCCGTAGCTCAGCCTTATACGCCATCACATGCCGCCAAGTCAACCAGCTATGATCAAGCGCAACCAATGATGGACTTTGCAAAGTACCTAGCACGACGTGAGCTGGTAAACACAGGACTCAACAAATTCGATGACCGACCAGAGAGCTTCAGAGCATGGAGATCTTCCTTCATTAATGCCATCAGTGACCTGGACCTCTCAGCTGGGGAAGAACTGGATCTTCTCATGAAATGGCTAGGTAAGGAATCGGCTGAGCATGTCAGAAGGATGCGTCTAGTGCATGTTTACGATCCAGAAGCTGCCCTCAGAAAGGCCTGGAACCGGCTCTATCAGTGTTATGCTGCACCTGAAGTTATTGAGAGTGCCCTATTCACAAAGCTAGATGCCTTTCCCCGAGTGGCCAGCAAGGACTATGTTAAATTGAGAGAGCTTGGGGACCTTTTGATGGAAGTACTGTCAGCCAAGGAAGATGGCTACCTTCCTGGGTTAAGCTTCTTAGACACCCCTCGAGGAGTCAATCCCATTGCGGAGAAGCTTCCTTATGCACTACAGGAGAGATGGATAAGACACGGCTCCAGGTTTAAAGAGGACAACCACGGCCTATTCCCCCCTTTCTCCTATTTTGCTGCCTTTGTGTCTGATGAGGCACGAACCAGAAATGACCCGAGCTTCGCTCTTCTCGGTAACGTCAGCGCTCCAACTAAAGAGAGGCAATTCAGTCAGCGCCCAGCTATGTCTCCTGTTGCAGTCCACAAGACAGACGTCGAAAAGGAAAAAGACTCTGCTAGCGACACCCAGTCCAAACAGGATGACAACCTAAGCAAGCAATGCCCCATTCACAATAAACAACACCCTTTGAAGGCGTGCAGGGGATTTAGAGCTAAGCCACTGGAAGAGAGAAAGGCCTTCCTGAAGGACAGTGGGATTTGCTACAAATGCTGCGCATCCTCTTCTCACCTAGCAAGGGACTGTAAAATCGCCATCAAATGCTTTGAGTGTGACAGCGATAACCATATCACCGCAATGCACCCTGGTCCAGCTCCCTGGGAGTCAAAGTCTCCCACCCATACGCCTGAGGGCAGCGAGGAGGGAGATGAAGTCCACCCTGGTCCGCCTGATGTGAGCAGTCACTGCACAGAGGTTTGTGGTGAAAACCAGGCACCAAGGTCCTGTGCCAAAATATGTCTCGTCAGAGTGTTTCCTCAGGACCAAAGAGATAAGGCAATCAAGGTGTATGCTGTGATTGACGACCAGAGCAACCGCTCACTTGCCAGGTCTCAGCTGTTTGATTTTTTCAACATTCAAAGTCAACCTTACCCATACTCAATGAGAACATGTTCCGGGCTCTCTAACATGTCTGGACGGAAAGCAGAAGGGCTTCACATTGAACCAGTTAATGGAGGAGTACATATTGCACTACCAGTGCTGATCGAATGCGATCAGATACCCAACAACAGGTATGAGATACCTACACCTGACGTGGCTCTCCACCATCCTCATCTTGCAGCCATAGCGAAACACATTCCTGAGATTGACCCGAAAGTAGATATCCTCCTGCTGCTGGGGAGGGATGTTATACAAGCACACAAGGTCAGACAGCAGATTGACGGCCCACAAAACGCTCCCTTCGCTCAGAGACTCGACCTGGGCTGGGTCATAGTGGGAGAGGTATGTCTTCAAGGTACGCACAAGCCCGACATAACCTCATCCAAGACCGTGCTGCAAAACAGGGAACCATCTCACCTGTCATCATGTGATGGGTCCCTACGGTCTCAAGAGAGAGTGCGCCATGGCGGGGAGAAATCACATAGCCTCACCTCTAATGGAAAGGGATCTTCTGAGCACAGCGTAGAGAAGTACGTGTTCAAACAGGCAGTCGACAACAAGCCAGCCACATCATATGAAGATACAGTCTTCTTAAAGACTATGGAAAGTCAAGTCTTCAGAGACAAAGACAATGAATGGGTCGCTCCGCAGCCAATTAGAGCATCCAGGCCAAGACTTCCCAACACCCGGGAGCAGACTGCAGTGGGTCTCACCTCTCTGTGCCGCACACTCAGCTGCAAAGAGGAGAAGTCACGAGCCGCAAACATAATCACCAAGTCAACACAAGCTAAGGCCTTCTCGAAGGAGATTTCCACACTCACAGCCTGGACATCCATCCCTAAGACTAGTGCTCTCCCAAAGCTCAAACCGGAGATTGACAAAGCTGATATCGAGGACGATCCTCTCATCCTTCCAAAGAATCACCACATCTCTAAGCTCCAAGCCCATCCTCATCACGAACAGGTGAAACATCCGGGACGGCGCAAGTGGAATGAAGAACAGCGGGATCTCCAGAAAGGGGACATGGTTCTCTTGAAGGACAGCCAAACAGCACGCACCAAGTGGCCTATGGCTCTTGTTGCGGACACCCATCCCAGCGCAGATGGGAAGGTGCGCAAGGTGGAACTGAAGGTTAATTCGAAGGGTACTGTAAAGACTTTTCCAAGGCCTATTTCAGAGGTCATGTGTATGCAGTATGTTTATTGATATTATATTTGATATAGTGGCGTCAAAGACGTCAGGCGGGGAGTGTTCTGCCTCAGGGCAGATTTATTATTTTGACAAGTAAAACAGTGACCCCTATTGGCAGGTTATTTGTAACACTCCTTACATAACCTCAAGCAGGTGTTGTGACTTTGTTGATTAGCAGAGGCTCTGGGCAGAAGCTACTTGTTGTTTGGAGAGTGCAGACATGTTTTTGTCTCCTGTAGCATACAGACATGGTTTTGTCTCCTGATGTGATTTGTCTTTCTTCATTTTCTGAGTTACTTCGATGCAATGCTGTAAGTAAGATTTATGCTTGTATTACTAAAAGGACATTGTATTATGTTGAATGTTATGGAAATGTACACAATTTCATGTGTATAGATCAGATTTTGTATGTTTGTATTCGTTTCAGTTTTCACTCCGTTTTCACCTGTAAAATTAAAGGAGCAAGAGGCTAATCCTGACCCTTGTGAAAAGGAGTTTGGCTACTGTCAAGTTTGTGGTATCGGGCACCCTAACTGGGCAGAATAGGTGTCACTTACTGTATCCATGGCATTGATGTGCCTAATTAGACTGAAGCCTCCACTTCCCCAATAGAGGACACTGTTTTCACAAAAACGTTCAAGTAATGAACAATTTCCTGATACAAGTGTTTCAAAACTTCACAAAAGTTTTGTTTGCTCATGCATAGTCTGATGCAGTGCTTACGTTCTCAAACATTATTATATGTCAAGGACCCCCAAATTGACACATATCAGCCCGTGGACACCCATTCGAGAAGGGACCCCCATAATAGAAGATCTTTAAGGCTCTAGCAGTGATTCTCAACCATGTGAATTTAACTCTGAGAGTACAAATGGAACCAAATGGACCTGTTGGGGTCCATTTGGTTCCATGTTTACACTCAGATTTACAGACCCATAAGGGTCCATTTGGTTCCTAACACTTATTTAGCTGGGGACCCCCTGGAACTCCCTCAAAGACCCCTGGGGGTCCACAGACCCCACTCTGAGAACTAATGCAATAGAGGACACTGGTTTTCACCAAAGCTTTCAAGTAATGAACACTTTCCCGATACTTGTGTTTCAAAGCTTCACAAAAGCTTTGTTTGCTCATGTACCCACAATGATCTCTTTCCTTCTGTTTAAACCTTTCAAACAGAATCTCCCCCTCCAATAAAGCCAAATAAAGTGCCCTCCAACTGTCCATTTTAGACAGTTGTAAACACCTTAGTTGTTAATCTAAAAAGTAGCTTTCAGCGAAAACAACAGTGAGACAAGTGAGTGACAGGAGATTATCTGGTTGCCTCGCAACATCAAGTGAAATAGACGCTGTCAGCTACACAGGGCTTTATAGACTGCACAAAACAGACGTGACCAGAAATTGCAGTGTGCCCTGCATTTTGTAGCCTGAAAACATGTCTTGTGTGATCAGGGCCTTATATCATAGCCTGTTGTAGGGATCAACACAGTCACTCACACTTTTGTTAAACTCTGAAGGACAGAACACCTCTGGTGGTTCAAACCGGGCAAACCTGCTGTTTACTCCTTTTTAAGCTGTGTGCATGCGTGAGTGCGTGGGTGCGTACGTAGTATGCATCAGCCGCCATAAACAGGTCTGATTAGTTGTGAGGTGTGATTTGCCATTCAAGGAGTGTGTGTGCAAAGTTTGGCATTGATAGGGCCAACGGTGCCAGAGATAAGAGTAGGGCCAAAAGTGTGACGTGACGTGACAGACAGACGGACTGACTGGCGGAGAGCCGGTGGAGCTTTTCATAGTAACTTTGACAGACACATGGTAGCAGGGATGAAGACAGGGAGGAGAAATAAAGGAGGTTTGCTGACAGGCAGAGAGAGGCAGGATGTGCTCTGTACAGAAGACGTGTCTGTTCTCCTTGCTATATTAGCTGGGGGTTCATTCCTGCAGACAGCACTGTTTTATTGGAGCTGTCATGTCATGTCAGAGGCGTCCTGTTGATTTGTGGGCCGGACCCTGAGGTGAGGAGGGATAAACACACGTAGAAGAAGACCTGACAACAAGCACGGCAAGGACAGCTGAGATGGATCTACAAATTGAGGCCTGTGACATCTCAAGCTGATACATTCAAGCCAGGATGACAGCCCCGAAAATAAAATAAATGAAAAACGATATGCTTAACTGAAAATCTGTGTGCTTTTGTTTGTGTTTGTAAGTGTATTCATCCATTGTTCATTCATTGCTTTACCATCGAAATGTTGGGTTTTCACTTTGAAGGAAACTTCACATGGGTTCAGTTCCAACGTGATTTAAGTTTGGTTTTCAGAATTGTTACTATGACTACAACATTTATTTGCTGGATTATTCGGGGTCCGATTTGAATGAAACCACCAGGGTATCAGCAAAACTTGAAGAGTTCACGTTTCAGCATCCTACAGAGACAGACCTGTCGAAACAATTCAGGAGGTGAGAGAGATGCAACAAGGTTTCTCCTTCACTGGGAGGCAATGGCATGAACATTATGCAAATGGTGAGACAAATGGAGTGGGTGGACAGAGAGATTGCAGTGGAAGTACTTTAATGTAGAATGTAGATGTTAACGATCACATCATGTTAAGGTATGTTCACATCTAGCCGCCTTTTATGAAGAAAAAACACTGCCCAAAGCTTTTGCTGCTGAATAGTGAAAAAACAGAACAAAAAAAAACACCCTCTTCTACCTAACTCTATGGAACGTGTACCGAATATTGATAACAAATATTTAAACAAAACAAGTAAAAAAGTAGGTGTACTTTGTAGATGTGAAAGTAATCAAGATTGAACGATTGCATGTTATATTTAGCAGCCAAAACCTATCAATAGATAAATTGCCATACAGTAGATGAGCACCAAGGCCTGTGGGCACACTCACACCATGTGCTTCCATTTAGCTTAACATTAAGAGATATTTTGATTCATTTATATTAATATATTAATGAATTCCATTTTCCCAATAACTTTAATTGGAAGATGCGACCAAAAGACGACCCAAAGTTTGGCACAGTACTATATACCGTATGTCTACTACTACTGTCATTGTTCCTTGTCCCTATCCTATCCCTTATCCTAACCGCACGCGTTGCCACATAATCAGAGTAATGAGATGTTGGACTTAGGGGCAGTTAAAGTCAATGGGAAAATTGAATTCACTAATAAAATTATATAAATTAAAATATTCAATTCATCTCTTAGCAAAATGGAGGCCGTCATCATTGATGAAGCCGGACAATTTGACATATGGCTTGTGGGAGTAGTGTGCCAAACTTTGGGTCATTTTTTCATATCATGTGTGCCAAACTTTGTGTCATCTTTTTCACATCTTCCCATTAAAGTTGAAAATTGAATTCACTGATAAATTAATACTAAATTAAACTATTCAAGATATCACTTGAGCAAATTGGAAATGTCATGAGCACATTTCTGATTAAATTAAACTATATTCAACTATTATAAGCATTCCGTTCGGCTAGAAAAGTTGCTCTGATCAGCACCATTCTAAGAGTGACCGGTCGCATTTCAGTAATTTCACATAGGGTCTTTTTAAAGGCACTAAGTGTGAACCCTACCATACTCTGCAGCAGTTCAGTGAAACCTTGAGCAATATGAGCCCCTCACTCTCTTTCTGCACAGAGATCTATTAAAGCCAAACAGTGGTATGCATACAGCAAGGTTTTGCTGTTAAATCTAACTCTTTGGCTTGCCGTACAGTACAATGCTCAGAGCAATAATCTACCCACCAGACTGTCCCAAAACACACAATGCATTTCCTTTCAACCAGGTTGAGATATTGGCTGTAAGGAAGAGCAATATAAGAAGTGACCTCTATTAAATATTAGATTCAACTTTGACATGTGGCCTGATCTAGCATAATGATTCTTATAGCTCTTGGTGGAAGATTCAGTAGCGCTTTCGGGGCCGGACGTGACCGGACTCCATGTGGCCAATATATTTCCCACATGCACGGCAAGGACGGCACGGAAGAGTGCTAGAACCATAGAGTTATAGGATATACGAGCGACGACCAAATGGCTATTTGCATATCAGGTTTACCAGGCAGGCAGTGTGTGGTGGGCTTGCGCATCCCCCCCTAGATTCATGTCCAAAGGCTACCCTATTCATATGGATAGGCTACTTTAACAGGTTTCCAGCAGTGACTGTATGTGCATTGTGCCAATTTGTGCGTGCGTCAGGCTACATGGCTCCATTACTGTGATAGATGAGATTCGTTCAATGCAAACTTTTAGTTTGACTACTGCAGCGCAGTATTTTCTATTTGATCCATGCGCACATGTAGGTGCATGCACACATCTAAAGGCGTGCGTGCATGTGACGTCAGTAAATGACCTGAAAAGAAAACCCCAAAGCACCAATGGAAAGATTGATTGACAAGTTGAAGTTGAAATTGTAATAGTAATGTAATAGGTGTGTGCCTGCGTGTATGCGTGCATGTCTGTCTGCCTTCCTGCCTGCCTGCCTGCCTGCCTGCCTGCCTGTGTGCGTGCGTGCGTGCGTGCGTGCGTCAGTTAATAGATAACAGACTGTTACTTAGATTTATTGGAAGTTGAGTTGGGATTACGATTATTATTTTCTTTGTATTTTCTTTTTTCTCCATGTGTGATGTGAACAGATATATAGCTGTCTGCCAGACTCTGCCTACCTAACACCTTCCTTGACACACTATTGTATAAGCAAAACCTCCAGAGAAGTAAACAATAATTGACTGGTGTCCTTAAAAGCCAACCTTCAATGACTGAATGTCTGAATGCAAACGTTTTTGTGTGTGAACGTAATTTGCATGAAAAATACAAATCAGAGTTGTGTATGTGTCATGAGTACATACAAACAGAACACAATTTCATGGAGATAAATCAAACTCTTTCCCCCTGAAACAAGGTCGATCTTTCACCGCAAATATTTGGCATCCATCTGTGTGAATGAGGCATGAACCATTATGAACAATTTGATGCAAAACAAAAAAAGAAAATCATTTTGGTTTTGTTCATTCATCACACTAGTGAATAAAGACCTTCATAGAGCTACTTATAATTTAAGATTTGAGTTGAGTAAAGAATACTAACACAAAAAAGGAATGTTTCCACAACTGCCAGAGAGGAGACGGATATCAACCAATTGAGAACACTTCAAATGCAAACTAAAACATTTAAATGCCAAGATTTAATACTTTACGATAATGATGAGATAAGACAAAAATGCATTTATTTTTTCATAAAATGCAAGCCAAGCATATAATTTGAAATGTTCTTTTCATGCTTTGGAGGAACACAACAGAATTATGTAATTTCATCTTCATCGTGGTTCTTGTTATATTGTGAGAACAGTTTATCTGTGATCAGTGATGCAGTCAGGGTCCATCTGAAAGGTTTTGAAGAAAATCATGTTTGTTTTTGACACCACAAACGAGACACTAGAGATATTACTGTTAATATGGAGGCCAGGCACACAAGCTGAAACATGAGTGACAGCTGTCATTCATAACCTCAGACACGCCCAATGAATGCTCTTAGCGCCATGCTTTCACTAAAAAAATTAGAACAGGTCTTAACACTTCAGAGAGAGAGAGAAAGAGAGAGAGAGAGGGAGAGGGAGAGGGAGAGAGAGAGAGAGAGAGGAGAGGAGAGGAGAGGAGAGGAGAGAGAGATGCAGACAGAGAGTTTGTGTTGTGTTGTGAACACAGTTGTGCTGTGGTAGCAAGAAGTCACATTGTAGGAAAAGGTTTTTGCTCTGGATGCAATATCATATTTCATTCAGCCTAAGAAAATTGATAAAAAAAAACATAACAAAAGCCACATAAATATGCCTCTGGGCTCAGATTATTATGTCTCTTATCAGTTGTCACATTTGAATAGTGTCTATTTATGCATTCTTATGGCAAGAACACGCCCCATTATTCTACATAGCATAACCACGGCAATGAAGGTCATAATCCATCCACAAAAAGTTAATATCTTGCTGCATGCATTCTTTAAATTGAAATGCATTCTTCCATTAATTCACAAATTGATCGGTTGTGAAAAAAGGGAATAAATTACTCTTTGAATTCTGAGTTTTGCTCATAATAGAACACATTCATCAGCTGCTTCTCTCCCTCTGGGCCTGTGTTACACCACAGTCTGTGCCCACAAATTAAAAACTCATTCTCCGTTCCTGCTCTCACAGCCATTATCCATTATGTTGTATTTTTGTATTATTGTATTTTAAAGCATGATAACATTTGTTATGCCACTGAATTCACCCTTGGAGAGGTGAATAGTGGTGGGCGGTCTCGGTCGGATTCTTTTCCCAGCAGTGGTTCTTTCGAGTTTGCATGTAAATGTATGGACCTTTAGAGTTTTGAGGGTGAGAGGGAGAGTGAGAGGAGGAGGTTGCGAGTGAGAGGGGGCAGGAGAGCCTATTTCACCCACACAATAATGTGTAGAGGGAGAGAGAGAGAGAGAGAGAGACTGCTACTCTTAGCACCCTTACGACTGACTCATTCATTCACTTGCATGCACTTATCGATTTAAATGACCTTCACACCCCATGGCTGCCTTTGATTTTGTAGTTTATGTAGGCTAATGGGTTTTATGGTACTTTAAGTTTGCATGTCACTTACAATGAGCTGGTTTGTGACAACACAAACATCGAACTCTTTGTTCCCTTCACACATGCACACAATTATACACAAATTCATGTACAAAAATGTAGCTGCTAGCAGCCATATGGGGACCATCATTTAGTAGTGTAATTGTAAGGGAGAGTGTTTTCTGCTGGTGTTTCAGTCCGAGTGTATCAAAGGGTGCGTTCAGAAATGCGCACCGGTTCTGGTTAGGGTTAGGGTCAGGGTTAGTTTTAGGCATAGTTTTACTGAGGTTAAGGTTAGGGTTAGGGTTGGGTTTGGGCATAGTTTTACTGAGGTTAGGGTTAGGGTTAGGATTAGGGTTAGGTTTAGGTTTAGGTTTAGGCACTCACTACACTGAGCACACACCCGTTGCACATTTCCGAACGCACCCTTTGATACACTCAGACTGAAACACCAGCAGAAAACACTCTCCCGTAATTGTAATGTCATCTATTTTATTCCCACAGACCATTATACTGTATATCTCCCCTCTCTGTCTGAGACCTCTGAGATCAACTCAAATGGAATTTCTGTGATAGTAAAATTGCTACTCCTCTTCTATGACCTGATTTATAAGATGAGTGATATACTCTAGACAAATACATTCTTTTCAGTTCTTCAAGCTCCAATGATGTGAGATGTGTCTCATGCAAAAAACTTGTGAAAATAGCCAATCTAAGCTCACGTGTTGCAATACGAAAAGTTTTTAGATGGTAGATCGACTATTTTCTCAACGAAATGTGTCATATATTGAAATTAAATTATAAAAAGATAATATAGCCTAACTTACCGTAACAAGTTTGTGTCGGTTGTTTTTGCAGTGAATCAATATGGAACATTGCAACATAGCAGCATTTTATTATTAGCCTATATACAAATACAGTATACTGTACAGTATAATCAACATGTTTGCTCATGCCTTTAGTTATGTGTGTCTTTCACAAAGGAATGACTACTAGTGTAGGGCAGGGCTCATAATGTTGGCTTAATTTTTGGTGTAGCACTACCGGGATTACAAATCCACCAGCTAGCCATTCAGCTAGGGCCACCCTGTCACACTCTGCCCTCGAGTGAAGGTAGTATTGGCTAAACGGCACTTGATTCCAACCTCAAAAATACTCAGAAAGGCCAAAAATAATCAAAAGCAAGCCAGAGTTCTTATGGTGCAGAAAAACAAGCGTTTTATTCACCCTTTTCAGACAGTCCAAGCAAATGGTGAACAATGAAAATACAGGAAAACTGTTTACAGGGCACTTTAGGTCCTCTCTCCTTCCTTGACTACCAAAGTAGTAGCAGGTCCCCCTGGTTAAAAAGGCTAGGCCCCTCCCACTGGACCGTACCAATTCCGAGTTGTATTCCACACCTTTAAATAAACCAGCCATCTTTCCATTTCCAAAGACAATACCATTCATACACATTAAAGTAGCTACACATTTAAAGACTCATCACAACTCAAATAATTCATGGGGAAATCTCGCTCTTTCGAACAACCGTCATTTAGACAAAGGAGCATTGGGAGGGACGGGTTAGCGACTCACCCCACGGAGGTTAGGTTTAGGGTAAGGGCTAGAGTCGGGTGTCAAACAGATGACATGTAGTAACAGCGAAACGCTCCCATAATTCATCACATAATACTTAAAATCCATTTCACACAAACCCACAGGTAAAGATCCAGTATTCAGGTTTGATTGAGCACAGGTGTGCTTGAGCATGCTCCCTACCCTGGAGTCAGTACACTCATTTTAACCCGGGTTGTGAAATAATTGCGGATTAAAATGATGGAGAAACCAAAGGAAATATACTAAAGTCTGTTAAAAGTAGTCAGTGGTGAATTACCACACACCCTATCACTCCATCTTTGCACATGCACAGGAAATGTTTGTGAACAAGAAAGAAAAAAATTCCATGCAAAACAAAGCAACATGTCTTCACCTGCAGCGACATCGTCCCAGCAAGTTTACCCAGACTCTCTGCCCGCTGCTCTGTCACACTATAATTGGATTTTGTGGGGCCTCCCCTTTGTTCTTTTGCCATGTATTAAACTTTTCATGTGAGGTGATTTGAAGACAATTCTCTGCCTTGTAACTAAATGTCAAGTCTCCATGATGGGGGAGATGGGAATCAGCAGTGGAGTAATATCTCCAAGGTAACAGGGTGTCTGTGTTTGAGCTGATTGTCTGCGGTGTTGAACCAAAGAGTGTGTTCTCTGCCTGAGAACAAAACCACACGGAGGCTCTGGAGAAAACTCGGCTCAAATAATGATCCAGCATTACAGAAACAAAACCTATTTACACCCTGATCTCAGATTGCTCCCTGAGGTCCCCTGGCACAGAGTGTTTTGAGTAGATACCATATTATTGGATATTGTCACTGTCGGGCGGGCAGAAACCTTATATCTCCAAGTTTCAAATTTGTACTTTTTGTCGTAAAGTAAAGCCCTGCTTTACTTTACGACGT
The DNA here is from genome assembly GCF_963921795.1 of Nannobrachium achirus. Taxonomy (NCBI): domain Eukaryota; kingdom Metazoa; phylum Chordata; class Actinopteri; order Myctophiformes; family Myctophidae; genus Nannobrachium; species Nannobrachium achirus. Next base: position 32,376,747 of record NC_137820.1, on the reverse strand, counting down.
CGCACAAAACGAGTGAAAATATCAGATCTACAAGCACACTACGCCTTGCGGTGCGAGGCGTTGTGTGCTTGTAGATCTGCTATTTTTACTAGTTTAAATCATTTTAAAAATTAATAAATACAAAACAAACGGTTTTGGACATACAAGGTTTCCAACAGAAAACAACAATATTCAGATTAGAGGTCAACTCTGCTCTGGTAGTGGTACACCCAAAACGAAAACCCGAAGCCCTGCCCAAGACTCGACCGGTTTTGGGTCCAAAATATTGACTTGTATAACAGGTGCAGGTCGGATCTGCCGCGGCAGGTGTTTCCTCCGCCCCGGCCGCTCCTTCTCGGGAAGGGAGGGGACCCAATCTTTATTTTCACTCTTTAATCTTCAGTGTTTGAAATTAGACATATGCATTGAAATGAACGTAATTACGGTCTATAATCCATATCATCTGTTCTTGCATACTGAATGAGTCATGTTTAATATTAACAGCCAATTTAAACGCAGCCAACCTCAGATAGAGTGCAGGTGCATGCCTGAGCACCACACCATCTGCTAAATTGAGAGAAGAAAAGAGGGCATGACGGACGCTTTCTGTAGTGAAATGAAACGCAAACTAAAGTGAACAAAAAACCACCAGGAACATCATCTGTGTGGAGGAGCACTTTAGTGGTTATTATCGACAGTGGCGGTAAGAATGTTGATGTAGTAAATGTATAGGCAACTCTCTCAGATTCGATGCAGCCAAGATAGTAGGCCTACGTAGAGTTCTCAAATTCTGCTCGAACCCAAACCCGACCCAACATGTAGGTAGGGTAGGGCCTTAAATGTATGCTAATTTGCTAACTAGTCGGGCTGGGTAGGGCCTTGGGCCAGCCTAGTTAGGGCCTTAATTTTCAGGCCTGTTGAGAACTCTAGGGCTACGTGCCAATTTACCATAATCAGCTTTTGCACATGTTAAAGCTTGTGAATCATCACTGCCGCAATGGCAGCTGTTATGAACAATATGGCTGTTTCTCGATGTGGATGCTTGGTTACTGGGTCCTTGGGTCCTTGGTAGTTCAGACTTGCAAGTTCGCCTTGGGAGTAAGAACTTCCGAGGACGGGAGGACGCACGTCGCTGATCCTGGGATTGGAATAGTACTTACTGCAGCGTACTTGGTGACGTCACCACCTCAGCTTGTCCTCTGTGTGGATATGCCCAGAGCAGATCTACAAACTAACAACTCGTCTTAATGCAAAGCATTGTTAGTTTGTAGATCAGGGTTCTTTGTAGTATAAAATAGGCATCGGCACATGCACTTTACAATATAAAAATATTATACAAACACCACTGTTTACAATGTAGGCCCACAATATAGGCATTTAGCAGGTGCTCTTAATCCAGAGCTATTCAAATAAGTAAGGACATAAAACCACAACGTAGCCTATATTCTCTTTTATATAAATGTTAAAACGTTTTTGTTAATATGCTTATAATGTAGGGTTAGGCCTATCAGCCAGGAAAATAAATACACGACTTGGCATGTATTATGATAGGCGGCTGGCTACTGCCCGATTGTGTAATTTATGAGAGCCTATACAGACCCTATGCATTGCCACCAGAACAATGGAGCAATGCGTCGTTTTCTTTTTTCATGATTTGCGCACCAAACTTTGGAAAGTACTACTTTCAAAGTAGCCTATATGGCATGCCATTATGTTACATACTGTAAACACATCGACACAGTAGCCTGCAGTGCAGGTTATTATCACTGGCCACTCACAGCCACAATTCTAAGGGGATTCTTTTATGAACTCATCTTTGTTTTACATTGGATAGCCTTTCGTGTGGCATTATTTATGACACATTATCAATAATGCCATATGAAAGTATCCAATGTAAAACGAAAATGAGACAGTACTGTCAGGCTTACTTTACATTACTTCAGAGTTCAGACCATTTATAAAATATTCCATTTAACATTTTGACAAAACAGCAATTTTTACATTGCGGTGCCACTGCCATTTCATGCCCACCTATGCTGTATGCTATTATTATTCCATTATCGCATCCTGCATCCGTTGTCATACCTCTGTTGGAGCCAGGAGGAGGTGAGGAGAGAAGCTTGCTGCCTGCATCTTTGAAGGTCTGGGAGGTAAAGGGTGGCTATAGTAATAATGTATTCCCCCCACTGTGTATAAAGTAGTAGGCTATATAATAGAATATAAAACTAAACAAAATAAACATTAAATATTTAGCAGAGACTAATGGTATTATTTGAAAATATCACTGTGTTAAAACTTATGTTCACACAAAGTGGCCTATAAGACAAAATCGCACACAAACCACAGGCATAGGAGATGATCTCAAATTTTATTCCCAAAATATAAACAGAATGAAATTGTTGGATAGAAAGAAAGAGGAGAGGAATGAAATTCATGAATGATGTACTGTACTGTATATGACATGAAGTAAACAATTGCTGATAGCCTCTTTAATGTGTAGGCCTATTTATTAACACAATACTGCATAATGTTATTATTCTATTTACCTGATTATGGATGGAGCCAACTGTCACACATCTTGCAGACGTAAGCTAAATAATGAGTTCATGAATCCATTATCAAAACATCTTTGGACTGCTTCAGTCTACTGTAGGCCTACTTGTATGTCACACATGTCACAATGGATGGACCATTCGTATACTGTAGCCTACTTAGCATGCATGACACACAATGGACCATTCGTCTACTGTACTTAGCATGACACACAATGGACCATTCATATGCATATTCCATTCCTACATATATCGCATTGACACACATTGTTGACAGCTTTTGTTAAGAGGTGTGAAAACTATTAATGCAACTTTAGTCCTATAAACAGTGGCCCTACACATTCACACACCCCTAATAATAAATATGAATAAACACATGCATATTTCACTGGACGAATTCCTCTTGCTTGGAATTGCTTGGAACAGTGTAGTCCTGATGGCCGGTCATCTGCAGTCAGGTTAGCGGCGGCTGGCAGCGACTCAAGCGTCCACACGTTCGGTGCACCGATTTGAAGTTAATTTACAACATTCAAGCCTAAAATAAATCATAAAACGACACTCTGTGGCAAAACGAAAAAAATATTCGGACTGTACTGCGGTCCATCTGTGTCAGCCATACTGGTTTGTTTTTTGCTGGCTCTCTTGTGGGCGGTCCTATCCGGGTCGTGTTGCATTCTGGGCCATTTGCTGTGGAAAGTCCACAGAAGTCAGCTCCGATGCATCCTCTGTAAAGTGGGAGGATCAAGTTCACATCCGGGAATTTGGTCTCTACTTGGTCAAATGCAGACTTGAGATTGGAAGGGTACTTGGGCAGCAACTTATGACGTATCACAAGTTCACGAGGACTCAAGTCTAGACAAGCATCCACATCGAGAAACAGCCTATGTTATTTGTGGTACGACAAGTAGGCTACATAGGGCTTAAGTAAACATAATGTCCCCTTCCGTGTTTTCTTTTCGCTAAACGAGCCATGAATGCCTACTGCTTTTGCTTACGTAATGGAAAAGTTGTAGTGACCTATGGTCACATTTACTATGAAAACCTACATCTCCCGTGCATCAGTCACGCCCTCCCGTCCGTCAGTCACGCCTCATGTCACGCTCCATATATGGTCAAGACAGAAAGTTCGTACAACACATGGATCTCCATATATGGAGCTGACTATTATCACCTGGATCTCCATATGAAGATCACAACACTGACCTCATCAAACCCTGGATAGCCATACATGGAGACGACTGGATCATCATCTAGATCTCCTGGCCAATACCTCTACATCTGACCTCACAGACTCCAGATATGGATATAGCTGACCTGGGCGAGGAATTGGCTCTAGGTATTGGCCCTTAGGGCGAGGTCGCTTCTCGCCCTTACACGTGTTGATGAAGAGCGTGAATCAAAATGGGGAAAACATGATCTGCTCATTTTGAAAACCTTGTTGAGAGAGAGAGAGAGAGAGAGAGAGAGAGAGAGAGAGAGAGCGAGAGAGAGAGAGAGAGAGGGAGAGAGAGAGAGAGAGTAATGATAGTGAAATAATGAGGTTCTCTTACTCGAGGTCCAGGTTGATTCTGTCCTATTTATCTCTCTGAGTTCCATCCTGTTCAACTGACCAGACAAGGGATGCCAGGATACACACACACGCACACACACATGCACACGCATGCACGCACGCACGCACGCACACACACACAAACGCTGAAAATAATGAGGTAACACTTTGCTCTCCTTATCTCTGTTATTCTATTGGAGTCTCATTTAAAGTTGACACCCGGAGGCTCGTGACATGACCAGTCAGCACCATGTCAACTATCTAATGGTCCCAGTGTACCTCCACTCATTACTGGACTCCACCTGTTCCATCACACGCTGCAAGACAAGACCCTCACACTACTTCTTTTTCCACCTCTCATTAATTTACACCATAAAAAGGATGATAAACTGAGAGATAAGATAGACCGTCTAACCCTCCTTGAAAGAAACGTCTCTCCTCTGGCTATCGGCCAATGATGACATATAAAGACTAGCTTAGCTTAACGTGTGTGTGCGTGCGTGTGTGTGTGTGCGTGCCTGCGTGTGCGTGCGTGTACGTGAGTGTGTGCGCAAGTGTGTGCGTGCACGCGAAGGAGGGGCTCCTTTTGCAAACAAATGCCACAAATGTGTGTGTGTGTGTGTGTGTGTGTGTGTGTGTGTGTGTGTGTGTGGACAGTGTGTGTGTGTGTGTGTGTGTGTGTGTGTGTGTGTGTGTGTGTGTGTGTGTGTGTGTGTGTGTGTGTGTGTGTGTGTGTGATGATTGTGTCAGGAGAAGCGAAACAGCCTACAGTGTGGCTTTATAACGTTTGCGGCAGTACGGTTTCATCAGAAGAGGGGCTAAATGCTAATTAGTAAAATATCATTATAATGGTTCCTATGGTTATTGTTAGGGCCTATCATACTGTAATGTTGACTGTCAAAGTAGTAAAATATACTATAAATATACAGTAAGGTGCTATAGGGAAAAGTATTTAGGGGTGCTGTGGAAGAAAGAATTATGTAGCACCAGTAGCACTAATGGTGTTGGAACAACAGAAGTTCAGGAGAGAGAGAAACACACCATGACTCCTCCCCCCTCTCCACCAGGTTCGGAGGGTCCCTCCTCCAAGAGTACCACCGCCAGTTCTCTGCCATGGCCTCCGCGAGGTTAAGGCAATGGAACCTGGCCACATACCGGGGCTACCTAGACCTGGAGCCGTGCTGCCACATCTTTGCAGGCAGAGTGGCCATATCCTGCAGCCTTGCGGCAACCCAGCCCACCAAGCCAGTCAGTGCAGCTTCGCCGCACCCCGCCCCTCCACCTCCCGAGACACCACTTCCCCCGCCCCAGCCAACAACCCACCCTCCCTACTAGGCCTCCCCTCCCCAACCCCCGCACCCTCCCGCATCTATCCGGCCCACAACAACACCACCGACCGGCGCGGGCGCCCAGTCTCGTTCTGCGGCAGTAGCATGGTCTGCAATAATCCTAATGACTTAGGGTGCACAGCTAGCTCATGCAAGCTCCTCCACGTTTGCACCCACTGCAATGGTGCCCATGCCCGGTCCCCATGCCCCCAGAACCCTCCCAAGCCCTAGCTCATAGGCCCGCCCGACCACTACCACCCCCCCCACACCCCCCCTCTCCCGGACCCCTGCCATACAACATCGGCAACATCACGGCTACTTCCACCCAGCTCACCCAGCCTGAGCAAACCTTTTTTGTCAATGTATTTGCATTTCATAAGGTTAACATACGAACATATAAATGTATTTGAAATTAAATAATAATCTTACTTTTCAGGATTCCAGTTAAAAAAAATAGCTAAAAGGAATACAGGATTCCAATATTTTTTGAAAATAATGGATCATCGCAATGCTTGTAGATCTATTTTTTTTACAATATGCATTGTGGCCCTCTGGAGTGATTGTGAAATATAGTGGCCCTCTCATCTAAGTTGCCCACTCCTACCCTATCCAAATGCTACTTATTATTTTAATGTGCAATAAAATTAAGATCTCACACAAGACACAACAGAATTGAAAATATGTTAAATATATAGTTGAATAGGCCTACAAGTTGAATAGGCCTACAAGTTGCAATTTGAGACCAAAAGAACACAGGATGAAGGTGTGTGATGTTTTGTATGAATCTGATTCAAATCAATTGTTGTTTTTTCTTGTTATAACATTACACTCATGTTTTTGGGCAAATTAAACAGTGTCTAGAAATAGATATGTATTATAATAGTTATATCTTGGTTTTGAAATGTTTTTCATTAGAGCATAGGCCTACATGTTTCTGTTTTAACTCTTATACTGCTTTGAACGTTCCTGTTCGCCCCAATTCTTGAGGTCGAGTAGGGCCAATACGGCCGTTCGTTCGTTTGATGTTTTTTATGGATTATGATAAAAGACGTCCTTGCGCAACTTTTGAATGCATAATTGGTCGTGGTGTCGTTTTGAGGACAGCCGGAAACCGTTCATAAAAAAAAAAAGTAAACAGACTGTCCTGGCTCCGCCTGCCCAGAGCGACTCTGCGCCTGCCTTGCTGCCAGGGGCGTCAATTGGGTATGGCAGGGGTATGCAGCTGCCATACCTTGACAGGGGGAAATAATAAAAATGTACTTTTCATCGTGCCTGTTGCTAAGGTATGGCAACATGACTGGTGTCTTCACCAGACACCAGTCATGTTGCCATACCTTAGCTTGTTCTGAACTGACGCCACTGCTAGCTGCTAGCAGCCTTGAGGGACTATATTGTTTTATGCATCGGGCTGTTAGTAGAGAAAGAGAGAGAGAAACGTTGGTAAAAGCGATCATTTTGTCGGAAATCAGTTGTTTTATAGTATTAGTAGTATAGTAATTGTAGTAGGTAGTAGTATTTAGCAGTACTAGAATATTGAGATGTATTAGGCCAACTCAGCCTCAACTTGCTGGTATCATTCCGCCGAAGTGCGACCCTCCCCCCCTGGCCGGAGCAGCAGCCAGCAGCAGAGCAGATCCACGGATAGAAACAAACTTTGTTAGAATTAGGATTACAAACCTACCCGCGTTGGTGACTCAGGACCAGGCAGCGCCCACGAATGGTGGTGGTGGTCGTGATGATGATCATGATGATGATGATGATGAAGAAGAGAAAAAGATCACTGTAGCCGTTGGTATTGAAGATAAAAAGATTGAAGATGGTGCCAGTCGCGAAGAACCGGGGTCCAGAAGTGGATCAAGAGCCTCGTGATATTGTGGAAACCGATCCCGACGGAGCTCGACCCCCGTGTAGGATGGATCCCCCCGCCCGGGGGCTCACATCGCCGCAGCAGCAGAGACCCATGTACCGCCGCCACCGCCGCGAAGAGACAGACGAACTGGGCGATTTGGCCAATGAAGAATGGCTTCCGCGTAGAGACCCCTCGGAGAACAGAGGCCACGATTCTACTGTCCAAAGTAAGACTTCCAATCCAGTGCATGTATGTATTGTATAGTTGTATACTGTATATAGTTGTATACTGTGTGATAACAGAGCATCCGTGTGGAACTGGAAGCCTGGGATGGGGGGATGGTCAGTGATCAGTGAGATAGGGTAACGGTTTTCCATTGCGACGTGTTGCCACTCCGACATTGGGATCCGGTCTAGAGCCCGCCTACTGCATCCGGCTATTTACACGTACACATACATGCAAGAAATGTTTCCGTATCCGGACCGGATCAGTAACTTGATCCAAGCAGTTAGGATCCACGTGCTTGGTTTGTTTTTGTCGCTACTCAGGACACACGTGGAGTTCCTATCACGCGCGTGCACGTACCGCGTGTAGTGTACGTGCACTGCACAGCCTACTAGGATTATTTGATGGGAATTTAGGATTTATTGGCTTAGTTTGTGTGTGCGTGCTTACGATGCGTGTGTGTGTGAGAGAGAGGAAGAGGTTTCTTTTTATCGTCGTCATCATCATCATCATCATCATCATCATCAGTAGCTGATGATGTAGCTTTTCAGTTCAATTCAAAGGAGCTTTATTGGCATGAGAAAACATACGTTTACATTGCCAAAGCAAGTGTTACAAATAACTAGACCAGGTCAACCTGGTTGTGCCAGACCCCCTGTCTGTCATCATCATTTATGACATCATGCCTTTTGTAGGCATGTCATCATCATGTCATCATCATATACCCTTTATATAGAAAACCCGGACCGACATTTGCTTATGTAGGCCTACCCATTTCATGGGTCTGGCAAAAACTGTTGAAAATGGGGAACATATATACAGTTGGAGGGAGTACAGCTTTGTGTAAACAGAGCTATGTTGCATTGTGACATTTTATATAGGTATACAGGGTATAAAGGGAATTTCACTGTGACAGTAAATGCATGGTAACTATTTACTATAACTGCATTTTATGTTATATATGAACTTATTGTAAGTCATTTGCTAAATGTCAAAATTGTAAATTGATTTGTTTAGATATAAACTATTTGATATTTTCCTGGCTATGATTTTAGATGATGAGTCGACGATGATGATGAGCCTACTTCTTCATTTCCACATCGTGGAAAAACAAACTTTTTTCTGTAAATCAGACTTAGCACCATGCACATGCTCACATAGACATCAAAGGGGGCTTGAGCCCCTGCCCTTTTATCCATCTGTAAAAAGTGCCCTCTCCAGACCATGAATGCTGTTTTTACATAATTACTATATATATATATATATATATATATATATATATATATATATATATATATTTGTGTGGTAAGCAGGAAGTGCATAGAATGTTAGAGAGGCAGGGGTTGACATTTCTAAAACGGCCTTTTGATGAAAATAGTAGGCCCCCAACCTCCACGCATTCTGCTGTGACGCGTTGTGAGCTTGAAGGTGTACTATTTTTCATGTATTTTATAGTAATTATGTATTTGTATAATTTACAGATCGACCATGGGCTCGTGTACGAGTTCAGCAGACCCGGTGGAGCCCTTCCGGAGGAGCCTGGCTGGAGTGAAACAGAATGGAGCCCCAGGCCCTGTGCAGGCTGAATGACACACACGCACGCACGCACGCACGCACACATATACACTCTGTACTGTAGACATGTAGTGTCACAGTAGTGTCACAGTGAGATAAAGAGAACCCTGAAAGCTGAAGCAGGATTCAGGCTGAAGCTCATGTCACTGTGTCAATGTTCTGCACTGCTCTTACTACTGCTCTTACTTCTCTTACACACTAAAAGTGTGTAAAAAGACACTTTTTCTTGTTTTTATTTTTTTGAATTTGTTTGTAAACAACCACTGATCATAGGTGTGATGTTACTGAAGCCAACAATAAAAGGCTAAAGAGAGATTTCTGCCTGAAAATGTATTCTTCACAAAAATGCATTTTTCTCAGCTTTATGTTCTCAAAGAGCTGTTTTTAGGCCACATTCTGCAGCTTCTAGCTAATGAACAGAACAAGATAAAAACTCGAAATCTTTTTCTGTTGCAAAGTAGACATTCTATTCTTCGTTGCCATATAATTGTTGTCTTTATAGTCGAAACCAAATTTCTCCAGTAGGCCTTCAAAGATGAGCGACAATTCTCAATTTAGCTGGCAGTGGATTGAGCTTTTTGTTCAATTCTGTGGCAGTAAAAGAGTTAATAGCTTTTAACTAACCAGAGAGAATGATCTAATAATGTTTTACCTCCATTGTAAACTTTATTGTGTGTTATAGGTAGAACTGTCTGATCTGTGCCAAAATGCAGATTTCTATGCATTTCTGGGGTTTTGACCGCCCCTCAAAACCCCAATTTTTTTCGGCCGCCCGCAAATCCCGTATTTGAATCTCTGGGAGTTGGCAACCCTATGTGTGTAGTTAGTAGATACATGCTTGAGTGCTAACAACAGACACCACATGTTCTACTAGATAGAAGAAGACGTTATTATTTATAACTGTGGTTTTGGCGATTCAAAGACAGTTAATAAGTGCGCGCGTCCGTCAGTGGGGGGCCACCTAAAATAATCTTGCTTAGGGCCACCTGAACCCTAGAACCGGCCCTGTTCCCCACAGCGCTCAACAGAGCGCTCAACACACAGCAATCAGCACACTGCGTTCCCTACAGCGCTCAACACACAGCTTTCCCTACAGCGCTCAACAGATAGCGCTCAACACACAGCGTTCCCTACTACAGCGCTCAACACACAGCGTTCCCCACTACCGCGCTCAACACACAGCGTTCCCCCCACAGCGTTCCCTACTACAGCGCTCAACACACCGCGTTCCCTACCACAGCGCTCAACACACAGCGTTCCCTACTACAGCGCTCAACACACAGCTTTCCCTACTACAGCGCTCAAGACAGCGTTCCCTACTACAGCGCTCAACACACAGCGTTCCCTACCACAGTGCTCAACACACATCGTTCCCTACTACAGCGCTCAACACACAGCGTTCCCTACTACAGCGCTCAACACACATCGTTCCCTACTACAGCGCTCAACACACAGCGTTCCCTACTACAGCGCTCAACACACAGCGTTCCCCTCACAGCGTTCCCCACTACAGCGCTCAACACACAGCATTCCCCTCACAGCGTTCCCTACTACAGCGCTCAACACACAGCGTTCCCCTCACAGCGTTCCCTACTACAGCGCCCAACACACAGCGTTCCCTTCACAGCAGTCCCCACAGCGTTTAAACACACAGCACTCGACACATAATGCTCAACACGCAGCGCTCAACATCCTTCAACGGCCATCAATCAGAGCATCTGAGCGTCCACAACCTCAGAACCGCCACAACGCTGTAGTCCAGCAGTGGCCCTTCGTCTCTCAGCCCACATCCCATATTACCACAATGCCATAGCTGACTCACTTTACCGTTGTATGCTTCAGAAATTCAAGACACTGGCTCCACACCCAGATCCCTATCCAGTCCCGGTCCCACAATTTTCGGACATCATCTCCCCATAAACCACCCCCTCCACCACCCCATCCCGCAGTCCCAGCAGTCCGTCCTCCAGGGCGTTGCCGACTCCACCATATCGTCCTACTGGACCGCGTGGACCAAATTTCAGGTCGTTCCACCACACACAACATTGAATTTCCTTCCTTAGACCCCATAACATTTTCAGCGTACATCAGCTACAGCCAATCCACACACTCCACCAGAGTTTCCACAGTCAGAGCTTACCTCTGTGGAATCTCTCTTTTCACCAAACTCACCACTGGCTCGTCCCATCTGTTCACGCATTACCCACAAATCACCCTCTAACTGAAAGGCCTGCAGCGCCTCAACCTCCAACTCAAAAATCTCGACCCCAGCATCGATCCTTGCTTATCAGACCTAGCCATCCACGACCACAACACCCTCGTGTTTACAATCAAAAAGAGCAAAGCCTCCCAGTGCCGTTTAACCCCCATCTACCTATTCCGCCTCAACTCCCCAACCAGCCCATACGAACCCCTAGCCAACCACATCCGAGCCAGACTCTCCCTTAATGCCCGACCCTCAGACCCCTTGTTCACTACCGAAAACGGAACAGTAGCCACCCGCAGCTGGTTCCACCTCCACCTCCGCCAAATTCTCACCATCTCAGGGTTCTCGGCAGAGAACTTCCCAGGCCACTCTTTCCGCATCGGTGCCGCATCCACAGCCGCTAGCCGTGGCCCACAAGATCACACCGTCCAACTGCTAGGCAGGTGGACCTCGCAATCCTACTTGCGCTACATATGCACTAGCGTCCACGACCTCAGAGCAGCCGACAAACCCTAGCGTAGTCCTGAAGTTGCCCTTCGTCTCTCCTTTTGGGGGTCAGTCCACACCGTCCCAACATCCAACGTAGTGGCCCTTATGTTTACTTTTTGGGGGTTCAGTCCACGTCGCCACTGACGCCGACGGTGCAGACGATCACGCTATACGACCCCTACCCCAAGATTCCAGGGTCTGCGACCCTCCCCGGAACCTACACCCTCCCCAATCCCCTCCTTCCCTACTGACTCATTACTGCTTGATTTCATTATTATCATTGATCGTTTTCATGATCGTTTACACCATAGATCCATGTCTGCTTATCGATCACTGCTCATTATTTATCTGCCCTTACTTCATTAAAACCCTTAAACCTTCATGGTGTGTTTCTTGTTAGCTAGTGAAATGGTGTTGGAACAACAGAAGTTCAGGAGAGAGAGAAACACACCATGACTCCTCCCCCCTCTCCACCTACCTGCTCTCACGCCACCTACCTGGCCTACCTGGCCCTTAGCTCCGCCCCCTAGACATCTACCTAGCTCTATTTATCCTCACTCTAACTTCCCAGAACCCCTCTTGCTTTTTCGTATCCCTCCACCACCCCTACACCACCACAGCCATTTTTCCCCTCTCTCTCTCACTCGACCTTTCTCTCCTCTCCCTATCCCCCTCTCCTCCTCTCTCTATTTTCTATTCTCAGGTTCCTGCCGGGGGGTTCAGTCCACGTCGCCACTGACGCCGACGGCGCAGACGATCACGCTATACGACCCCTACCCCAAGACTCCAGGGTCTGCGACCCTCCCCGGAACCTACACCCTCCCCAATCCCCTCCTTCCCTACTGACTCATTACTGCTTGATTTCATTATTATCATTGATCGTTTTCATGATCGTTTACACCATAGATCCATGTCTGCTTATCGATCACTGCTCATTATTTATCTGCCCTTACTTCATTAAAACCCTTAAACCTTCATGGTGTGTTTCTTGTTAGCTAGTGAAATAACTTACAATATTGTTAGCTGCTGTATGCCGGAGTGCCTCTCTACAATTCAGTAAACAAAGTGCTTTCTGCAAATATAATGTGTCAACTAACATGATGCAACACTAAACAAAGACCCGACAAGGACAGACTGGGCAACAATACTAATATACACATGCGGGGTGATTACAAATGAGATACAGCTGCAGAAGACATGAATAGTAGAGTGGGAACACGTCCATAGAGGTTAAGGTTAGGGTAAGAGATAGGCTTAGTATCTGTCGGAAAGGAGACATGTCGGAATGGAGAGATGCACCCGTTTTCTGAGTGTCTTCTGCTATAATTGTTATGAACAATTTGCCAATGGGTTGTTGCACCCTTCAGGATGCAAAGAAAGTCAAAGACAGACTCCCCAACCCTATGGCGCATGTGACAGTCACAAACTCAGACACAAAACAAACATCTGCTGTCTGTTTACCTCATTATTACCAGCAGAGCTTTACTCTGATGCCGATGATGACAGGAATCATTGGCTTCCATCTCCTGCTTTTCTAGATTTTATTTTGCCAATCACACGCAATTGTATAGTCCCTGTCACTGCCAACCCCTGCTGTTAATATGAGAAGGGTGTAGACAACCACGTCTCCTCCAATACGACGTTGCTTGCAACTTGACTTAACAGTGAGGAGTTTCACCAGGAGGGTGGAACACCTGCGGTAGAACATACTACTATGCCTCCCAGTTCCGCTCCCTGCTAAACAGGAGTTATAGTAGTAGCTATAGTGCAATGACAGAGAATGCACTTACCTCTAGCAAACACAGCCCATTGAGTTTGTGGCCCGGCCATTGTTGATTATTGATCTTTCAGAGAAGTATTTGTGACACATATTTGTGACACGTGAATATATATAAATATGGTTGCATTTAAATTACAGTATCTGTCAGTTTCAAGATGTAATTGAGGTGAAGATAATTATCATCAAAGTAAATTCCCCATTGTCATTAGTTGGCAGTTATACCATCAGGCTGATTTTGGCAAAACACATTTTTGGACACTGCTCCTACAGATTTTGCCCTGAAATCACACAAAGCGGTACACAGTATGTCTAGAGTAGAGTCCTGACATCAACATGGATCTGTCCCATTTAGCTCCACCATCAGGCAGATTTTTTCAAACCCATTTTTGGACACTGCTCCGTGCTCCTACAGATTTTTCCCTAAAATCACGCAAAGTGGTACACAGTAAACTAAGTCATGTCATCACCATGGATCTGTCCCATTTCCCATATTCCCTCCTGATTGGCTACCATTGCCTTCTAAAGTTTGTGTATTTATCTCCCGATTAGGGAGACTTACTGGTAGGTGAGGTTACCTTACCAGTTCAAAACTCACTAATTTCTGTACTTTATTCCTGTAAAGCAGGGGTCTTCAACAAGGGGTCTGGGACCCCTAGGGGGTCCTCAGAGTTACTACAGGGGGTCCTCCAAATCTTTGTGTGATAAAACCTTTTTTTTATTAAACAGTCTTGAACCCTAGCATCTATATTTGGAGAACTTTGACCCAAAATAGCAGATCTACAAGCTCACAATGCCTCGCGCTGCGAGGCGTTTTGAGCTTGTAGATCGGATGAATCAGCGGTTTCACTGACCCCAAGAGGCCATCATAGTCCTAACAGCCAACTGGCCCAAAGTGTTCTGCGAGCAGTAACGCCCAGGTTGAAACCCTGATGGTCTGGTCAAATAACTCAGCACTGTCTCTGTTGATTAGAGGGGCCATGCTGGGCCCTTAGACAGGAGCCAAAACACAACCACAACCAGAAGTATACTAGATGAAACTGTCAGTGTCTCTGTTAATTACCTGAGCCAATAGGCCAAAACACAGCCACAACTCTAAAAGAATAAATACAAAATAGATGAAAAAAGTCTCTGTTAACTGTAGATGAGACATGCTCCGCTGAACCAAACAACTGAAACACAGCCACTTCCAGAAGAACTTTCCTCGCGATTCTTCTTCTTCTTTCGTGTATCATCATCAAATGTCCAACTCAGTGTTGTGTAGCCACGCTCTGGTCTCTGGTCTCACTTGAAAGAAGCCAGCCTCTGAAGGTGGTCTGCACGGGGGACAG
>NC_137820.1:32146887-32356887 GCF_963921795.1 Nannobrachium achirus | reverse complement strand
TATAACCTACACACCACGCTATGGTTTAGACCAGGGGTCTTCAACAGGCGGTCCGGGACCCATAGGGGGTCCTCAGAGTTACTACAGGGGGTCCTCCAAATCTTCCAATCTTTTTTGAAACTTGAAACTCTGAGAACTTTAGCCAAAAATAGCAGATCTACAAGCTCACAACGCCTCGCTCTGCAAGGCGTTGTGAGCTTGTAGATCGGCTATTTTCGGCAAAGAGGTTTGGTGTAGAGGGGGAAAAGAGCAGACTAAGTACAGAGTAAAAGTTCACATTTATTAGGTAATGACGGCTCAAGTGGTTAATTATCTGAAAACAAATTGATATGAATCCGAAATACACTAATGATTGTGCTGTCAAACGATGAAACTATATGGAATCTAAGAAAAGGTTGTGGGGGTCCCTGCTTCATCTATCTTTCAACTAAGGGGTCCTTGGCCTGAAAACATTGAAGACCCCTGGTTTAGCCTGTTAAGCCCCAGGGGGGTCCAGGGGAAAAATCCACCTAAAATGTTCCAAATTGGAACAGTTGTGGACACAAATCTACCATGATTGTGGCTACTCTTGACTCACCAAATGTCAGCTAACCCCTGAAAATTCACAAATGCAGTGTAAGACATCACCTTTCTCTTAACAAATTGTCCTGCTGTGATCATTTACCAAGGAAAAGATAATTGAAAAAGACCTCCGCCTATGGAAATTTTGCCTTCTGAATAGTGAATGAGCCTCAAGACCTCATTTAAAACATATAGTGAATACAGAAATTGTTCACCAAGGTGTCATCAATTTATAGGCAAAATTGTATGAATATATTCCAAACTATGTAAACTCTACAAATGTTTTAGTGTGAGAGTAGTGCTGTAATATTAGTAATGTTAAAGTATAGGGTGGAAAATGATAAAAACGAGTAACAATAAGTAGTAATAATACTGTAATATGAGTAATGTATGGATGAAAAGTACAATGGCAGCTGATTACTATGCTGTAGGACCACTGTAACAATAATCAACAAAGAAATTGTAGTTTGATTTGGTCTCTATTGATTTATTGACATTTATTGACAGCTGTTCAGAGGTCAACACCTTTTGCCCCCGCCTGGGGTTCAAGAGGTTAATCTTTGAAACATTGTGTGGTTTGCTGTGCTGTGCTCCTGTCCATGGTGTGTGAGCAGCAGTGAGGTCCTCTGGTGGTGTGAGGTGTTTCTGCTGACAGGAACATATTGAAGGTAATGGAACCAGAGCAGTGCACTAAAACATCAGTGAGCTCCACTCCATGCACCACTGAAGCTACAGATGACAAAATGCCTCGCCGCCCGATCAAACACAGTAAAGACAAGACGACGACCTTTATAAGGCTGATCCTATAATGCGTGTTACAATATGTATTTTCAATCCTGTCAGTGTGGTGTGGATGTAATTCTCCCATAATGTGTGTAGCTACAAAGAAATCATGCATGATTGTAATGTATGTATGTAATGTATGTATGTAATGTATGTATGTATGTATGTATGTATGTATGTATGTATGTATGCATGTATAGAATTACATTGCACTTTTGCATAGCAAGGAGAAACACAGAGTGACTACATTTTGATATTAAATAAATCAACAAAGTGAGTCATTAACTGAATAATTAAATAAATGAATACACAATGAACGAGTCATTAACTGACTAATAATAATTATAGGGTTAGGGTTATACACGTATGAGGTTGAAATTATTTAAATAATTGAATTAATGAATTACCTAAATAATTACTGTAGAAAAAATACGGCTGCAATTTGTTACAGTATGTTGTACAAACAATTAACGGAAACATTGAATGAAAACGTTGCCGTTCTCAGGAGAGCTCTGGTGTAGAGATATCATCAATCATTATAGTTCAGCCCAGGGGACGGGTACAGCAGATGTGCTGTGCAAACATGATTGCAATAGGATGTAGTGTTTGTCTGTACCGCTATTATTGTTTTCCCCCCTCACAATAGAGGTCAGTGTTAGTCTGTACTGTGTTTGTGCCTCTGTATACTTGTGTTTTCCAACACACCAGTTAATCAGCCAGCATCAATGACATCTCCAATCATCCAGCCACCTTCTTGCGATCTTCCTTTCTCCCTCCATTCCTGTTTCGTGCATCTAAAATGTCAGTGCACATCACTTCAGAACAGGACTGGCTGACCTGCCCAGGCCTGACAACATACGTATAGCCCCCACAAGAAGCCAGGGATCTGGGTGAGTGAGAATCAATCAGACACCTGCAACCGACAGGTTAGCTGGACATGAAGCAGCTGGGTCACAGAATCATCTGGCTCTTAGCCCGGGTCCTTGTACTCTGACCACACCTGCTGGGCCTGTGAATCAACTCCGGCGCAGTAAACAGACAACCATGGAACCAAGGATGGGTAGCAGAGCAGAAAGAGAGAGAGAGAGAAAGAAAAAGCACAGCGGCAGAGAGTCACAACTCTTCCTGGGCAAGGATGTCCCTTAACCGTCTGGCTGGTTGCGCCAGAACACATGGGGTCTAATAGCAGCTAAATTACTTGGTGCACTGAATTGCCAGTGGGAGCTATTTGTCATGAACAAGCTCAAGACCGTATCCATTTATAGAATATTGTATAATGCAGTTTTGTTCCGTTTTCAAGAGATTCAGGAGCGGAGAAAAATTAAGTGGTTCTGTGGGTAATCAATAATTACCTGGTCAATAACAGTTAATTTAAAACCATGTCGGTGGCAGGAACAAATGTAATATTGAACGCGAGAACATTGCGAGTAATTGTGTGTGTTTCCTAATTTAGCTTATACTCATAGCGCACTGACAATAAGAGCCAAGCTGTGTGAACCGCGAGTGTGCTTCCCTGAAGAGTAAAGGAGAACTTTGTCCAGTTGCCTCAGTTTGAGCCTTAATGGCCCAATTCCAATCCGCTCCCTTACTGACTCAGGCGCGCATTCATGTGACGTAAAATTAGTGAGGGATGTTCCAATTGAAATGGGTAAGTCATTTCACCCTTTTATGCACCCTTTCTGTAAGTCAGTATCGATGTAGAGTTTGGCAAAGGAAATACCCACAGTTCATGGCGTTACCCCACCTAGTACACGTTGCCGAGTCCCCTTGACGCTGAACCCTCGACACCATGGCCCCTGGTCCCCGGCACAGCTCCTACAGTACGTCTCATGTCCCTCCAGTTCTTCAGTCGGCCCAAAAAGCCACCCTTGAGCATCTGGGGGGCTGCCCAATAGTCAGAAACCTCATCCTACTTCTCTGCAATGGAATAGACATTCACACTGAATAGTAGGCAAAGTAAACTTCGAGGAATCGTGGTTTGAATTTCCTCTTAAATTTCCTCTTTGTTGCTTCATTTCCTCTTTGTTGGAAAGTTTTGATCAATGAACCTCAGCTGGCCGTTGGAGTGACAAATGACACGTCGACAACACAAACAACATGAAACAAAAAGAGCCACATAGACAAGGAGGTTCTACGTTTTCAGCTACAGTCAATCACAGCCCACTTAACCTGATTGGTGATGCTATCACATTTGGACTGAAAGAAGGCAAATTGCAAGACAATCAAAATTTCAATGAGTCCATTCAGGGCTCTTCTCCAAGGATCAAGCCTATCTGTGGAGGGCATCAAACAGCGATGCACTGGGACAAATGATAGGAAGAGATAGGGGTTGAGATGTCTTTTGATCCAGCCCAGTCGTGGCAAGTACATGTAGTTACTTAAGTAGTAAGAACATTTTAGGTACTTCCAATTTCCAATACTTTAATTTTACTCCACTACATCTTGGATCCAAATG
Organism: Nannobrachium achirus; assembly: GCF_963921795.1. NCBI lineage: Eukaryota > Metazoa > Chordata > Actinopteri > Myctophiformes > Myctophidae > Nannobrachium > Nannobrachium achirus. Next base: position 32,353,088 of record NC_137820.1, on the reverse strand, counting down.
TTGTACCTTTACTCCACTACATTTATTTGAGAACTTTAGTTACTAGTTACTTTTATATTGATTATTACAAAACATCAGTGTTGTAAAGTAACGAAGTACAAGTACTTTGTTACTGTACTTAAGTACAAATTTTGAGAATTTGTACTTTTATTTATATTTTTTCAACCCTGAACTTTTACTTTTACTCTGTTACATTTAAAAGGAAAAAATCGTACTTTTACTCCACTACATTAAAATTGGACACCTCGTTACTCGCTACAAATCGAGGGCCGGGCCCGGGCTCAGAACCATGCTCGGAACATTTCGCATTTCACATCTCTGTGTGTGCGCTTAGCTAGAATGGAGTGTGGTGTGCGTGTCCATAGCCTTGTAGGCTAATAGCCTTCTAGGGTATGGGTTCTATCCGTATCTATAGCAACACAGCTCTGATTGGTCGTGACATGAGTACATTAGCCCATGGAGAGCCGCAATGAGCCGAGCGCTTGACGGCTTTTTTTCTGTCACACACTCACACAAGTCTTCTCTGCGACTCTGCGTACACAGCGAGACTAGAAAATTAGGAGCACTACTGTAGTTACTAGTTTCACCCATTTCACCGTCATTTCTCAAATAAATCGCCCTGTAATGATTCCCCGACCTCCCGTATCAGTTACAGGATGCGTGCGTGCGTCTTTACTCTTTAGTACTGGACTCTGTATTTTACGAGATGGCTTGTAACCCACGGGCGGCAAGCCGACAATAATATCAATATATCTAATTGCTGTGAAGATATACAGTAAATAACACACGTGGGTGGAGGAAGATTTATTGCATTGTGATGTGTGCGTAATTACTTGCTGTGCTGTTGTGTTGTGTTGACTTCTTTCTTTTAATCAGAGCGCAAGACGAGCACAGCTATAGTATAGAGGGCTGTACATACATCTCTCAGTCTCTGTCCTCTCCGACCATAGTTTTCGTCGGGAAGTTTCGACTTTCTGACGTGCGTGCAGCTTTCCAAACTCAAATTAGGAGTAATCCTTTTCAGAAGTTGCAAGAGATGTCATTTTGTAGTTGAACCGGACCTTTCCGACGCAAATTTCGTTGGTCTGTGACAGTATGGACTCCCCTTGAGAGTGTAGCTACAGCGCGCAGCAGTGAAAGCCACGCACACAAATAATTAATTAAATAATAAGGTGACGGGCTTCGGGCCGGGCTCGGGCTTTAAATAGCGGCACCAAACGGGCCATGGGCCGGGCCTGGACGAACGTTATACAGCAGACACAGAAGCAGTTGTTGCTACTGGCAGTGGTACTGGCACAGCTGCTTCGGCATTTTTGTACTTTTACTTGTACTTGTACTTTTACTTTTATACTTAAGTACATTTTAACACTATGTACTTTTGATATTTAAAGGGATATGAAACACAAAATCACTTTTTCTATAAATATATATTATATCAATGAGTCACTTGTGATAGGGAGCAGTGATATGGTTCAATTTGCCCATAGGCTTGGGGATTCAGAGCTTTCTGCTGTCTCTGTAGCTATTTCTGTGTACTTCCAGTTTCTAGGTCAAAAGAAATCTTTCGCGCCACTCATTAAATATTAGCTATCAATGTTCTGTGGTGCAACGTGACGTAGGCATATCTAATTAATATCAACGTTTGTTTAATATAGAGTTGTATCAAGGGGGGCGTGGTTTCACGGTATGCTTGTTTCAGCCAGACAGCCAGAGAGAACGAAGAGCAGGCTCCGTCAACAGACAGTTACACTGTGTGGTGCCTGTGTTATTTTCTGTGTAGTGTAGCCTGTGTGTGTGCGTGCGTGCGTGTCGTGACAGTGCACGCACACACACAACGTCCACACGAAAAATAGCAGATCTACAAGCTCACAACGCGTCGCGAAAGCGACACGTTGTGAGCTTGTATATAGGCTATGTATGTAGCCTAGCTATTAGCCGTAAAGCCGACACCAACGTGTCTACATGAGAAGCTGCTATGCTACGGCTGTTAGCTAGGCTACATAGCAGATATACAAGCTCACAACGCGTCCCTTTCACGACACGTTGTGAGCTTGTAGATCTGCTAGTTTTCGTGTGTGGACGTCGCGTGTGTGCGCGCACTGTCACGACACACACACACAAACACACACACACACACACACACACACACACACTACACAGCAAATAGCTATAGCGATAGCCTAGCGTCCATTCTTCACTGGTTCCATGGTCCATAGCTGGAGAAAGTTTGTCCATGGATAAAGGCTCAGACAGCTTGTTTGTAAAATACCTGCACATTTAAATTAGTTATATAACCTGGAGTTGCCGAATCTTTATACTTTTTACACCTCCAATGACTGGTTTTAAAAAATGTTTCCGAAATGGAAAAGCAACAACAGCCCACAGCTGACACCTTCGGTCTGTCTCTCTCTGATAGAAGAAGACGCAATACTCCGCCCCCTCCCCCCACAACGGCAGATAACCACGCCTACATTTCAGATTTCTTTTCATGTTCTGAAATCCCATAAAACAAATTAGAGGCGGGGTTTCTCGCTCCTTTAAGTACATTTAATGAGAGCTACTTTCATACTTTTACTCAAGTAATAATATTATCGGTGACTTTTACTTTTACTTGATTAACTTTCAAGTGGAATAACGGTACTTTTACTTAAAGGGGAAGACCACCCATTTTCAATATTGAACTATGTCATTAATATACCTTAGAGGAGTTGTGTGGAAATAGAAAAAAAGTTCCCCCCCTTCTGTGTTGCCTAGAACTGGAGGATTGATTTTGGGGTTTGTATTGTAAAGTACAATGTGTGATGTCATCAAGTTGTACTTTACAATACAAACCCCAAAATCAATCCTCCAGTTCTAGGCAACACAGAAGGGGGGGAACAAAGCTCACAATGCATCGCGATGCGAAGCAATGTGTCACGATTTTCAAAAAAAAATCAAGATTTTAAAACGTGTGAAATGGGACATTCTGTATGAGTACTCTTACTTTTGATACTTTAAGTACATTTTCATGCCAATACTTTTGTACTTTTACTCAAGTACATTTTGAATTCCGGACATTTACTTGTAACAGAGTATTTCTATTAGTGTTGTCACGATACTGGATTTCTAACTTAAAGTTGTACTATGTAACTTTTTTTATAAAACAAATCTTAAAATTCTCCTAACTATTAAAACACAAAAGTTTTAGAAGATCCGCGCCGTGAATTTCAGCCTGTAAAGCCTTCTCTATATATGTAAACTGAGATCCTTGCCGGGGACCGGATCTCGCGCCAAAATTGCGTCATCACACTACCGGCCAATCACAGCGAGGGTTATACAACTGCCGGCCAATCACATCGCATCTTGAAGTGGGGTCGCCATTTTGTTGTCGCCGGTTTGTACCATCCAGTCTCTAGGTAATTTCGCCTACCAGGCAGGGTGAAGGAGTGTATCTCTGGAATTACTGAACGCACAGGAACAAGGGACCCCTCCAAAGATAGATCTCAGCGAGGTGGAGGCAGACGCGGGGGTCTGAAGGTACGAAAAACGGCCGAAAGACGCGGACGCGACCGCGGTTCGCTATAGGGCTAATGACCACTAGGTGAGCAACTTACACAGTATGGCTTTAAATACAATATTTTCGATACCACGGGGGGCATATCTCTGCTGTCGGGCTGAAACCTCTTAACTCCAAAATGTTCATTTTCGGGAAAATTAGCTCAAGTGGAGTTAGGAGGTTTTGACCGAAGGGCTTTTTACTACTTTTCATTGTTCAATATTATTTTAACCAACACACAGACGTAAAGGGTGTTCAATAGCCCTGATTTATGCCAAAAAATCGAAAACCTCAAAAATGGAGTTAAGAGGTTTTGGACAGACAACGATATAATATCTAGCTATCTAGCAGTGATTCTCAAGCATTTGCATTTTAAGGACCCCCCGTTTGACATGCACTAGGCTACTGATCTCCATTTAATGGGATTTATATAGCTGGGACCCCAGTTTATATTATAAAATCATTGTTAAAAGACTACAGTACAAATGGAACTACGGCCATTTGGTTCCATTTGCACACTCAGAGTTACAGACCCATTAGGGCAGAGTTCTGCACGGGTCCAATTTTGCCCTTCAATAATCAGAACCGCATACCGACTCTCTACCCACGATTATTAGACCCTCCACAAAAATGTGATCATGCGATCGCATCATTTCCTGCATAATCAGCAAGATTTTCAAAAAGGCCCGCATATTTCGGAACTACCTGCATATTTCACCACATAAAATCACAAACCGCATATTTCGCATCTGTTTGCATATTTTGTGTAATTCACAACTTTCTGGATATTTTGCATATCACATAGGATTATTTCGCAACTTTTCGCATATTACGCAACTTTCCACAATTCCACCGCATACAATTACATAAAACCCTGTATATTTCATCGCAAAATCAAGGATGTTTGCCCACATAATCAATGATTTTATTGATTTTATTGATGGTCATTTGGAGGTCTTTTCGGGGTCGGGCAGGCCCGGCGCTACGGGGGGGCATTGCACTCTCAGTTGCAAGTTGTGCCCCCTCAGTTTATATTCTATGTAAAGTCAAGAAAATATCAAAAACAACACAAATATTGGCTGAATATTATTATTGTCATAGAGATTACAATAACGGTATTGAAACACAGTTGCCCCCTATAATAATTATCTGATTATTATTACTCCCGTCTAATCCGCAATTTAAAATCACCTAAACCACAGTGCAGTAGCAGCGGCTGTTATTTCAGCTCCCAAAAACTGGCATCTGTTGTAGGTATTATAGATAATAAAAAGAATGTTCATTATTACTAGCCTATAAAAAATATGTGCCCCCTCCCAATTTTCACGCCATATGGAGGTCTTTTTGGTTGTCTTTTCGGGGTCGTACGTCGTATGGAGGTCTTTTGGAGGTCTTTTCGGGGTCGGTCCTACTCCGACGTCATATGGAGGTCTTTTGGAGGTCTTTTCGGGGTTGTACGTCGTATGGAGGTCTTTTCGGGGTCTTTTCGGGTCGGTTCCTACTCTGACGTCATATGGAGGTCTTTTGGAGGTCTTTTTGGGGTCGGGTCCTACTCTGATGTCATATGGAGGTCTTTTGGAGGTCTTTTCAGGGTTGTACGTCGTATGGAGGTCTTTTGGAGGTCTTTTCGGGGTCGGGTCCTACTCCGACGTCATATACGGCCGGTACATTCGGCCGGCCGGCCGGTACATCCGGCCGAATATAGCAATATAGCACCGGCCGTCTGAATTTACAAGCGGCCGTCCGAGGTACTACCGGCCGGCCGGCCGAATATACCGGCCGGCCGCGGCCGCGACTTTGGCACTCGCCATCTCTCTTCCTACACCACCTCAGAAGTTGACGTGAGTTCAGAATCGATACAGAATCAATACATCAATATTTTTGACAACACTCATTTCTGTATCGCAGTATTGATGCTTTCACTTAAGTACACAATGTGAGTACTTCGTCCACCACTGAAGGGTTGAGATATCTTTGGATCCATCCAGCCCCCAGTGGTCATCTTTATCCCAGTCTGTGGCTGATGCAATTGTTGGTCTGTTGGAGGCTGCTGTGGTTATCAGAAGGAAAGGATGGTGGTCTTCATTTGTCTCTGCATGTGGATTATCTGTCCTTATTGGCTTATCTTTCTCCTTTCTCACTGACTGTCATTCATCAAAAGCAAATGCTGCTGAGTATATCTTCTCCTTGAGAGTTGGGCCCTAGGCCTCCTGCTGAACCTTGAGCCTCACAATCCTGCACCCACTTTACTTCTCCTGTTGTTCCATCTTCTATGAAGTGTTTCATGATCCATCATTAATCCTATCTGTCTGGCTTTCTATATTTCTGTCTGCCTCCCTTGCCTCATGGGGTGTCATCAGTTTCGGCCCGGTGGCCCCACAAGTACTCACTGCATGGTCATTGGTCAATCCCCACTTCCAGGTTTTCAGAAAATCCTTGTTGGGTGTCATTAATCTTAGCTTTCTATATTTTCAAACGATAATGAATAAATAAGTAATTGTGAGATTAAGAATTAGTAAAAATATGTATTTATTGATTCAATCATTCTCCTGGGGAGAATGGCAATACATTCCCCCACATGTGAGATGTAAGAGCCTTTATGAAACATAGGAACATTTCGCTCTATAGAAAACTCTCGCCATTAGCAGTGGAGAACAGAGTGACTGTTGTTGACTACTAAGGGGACTCTGACACTCTCAACATTATGCAGTCCATGCTGATTAAGACAAAAAAAACAAGCAAACTGACAATACAATATGCAGCATGCAAATGAGCATGTCTTTCTTCTTCCACTCTGTTCCTGTTCATTACTTTGCCTCGCTCCCTCGCTTTCTTACCCCCTCTTCATTCCCCATTTCCCTGCTCACTTCCTATCTGAAGTGTGATGTCACTGAAACTCGCCAGATCACTGATGATGTCATCCACATGGTTCATATTCCCACCACATCAACCAACACATGTTATGATCATAGAGTATATATAAAATAGAGAGCGGACGAGCCCCGCCCCCACTATCATTTCAATGCAAGTGCTCAGTGGCGTTTTGACTCCTGTTTGGAGTGGAGGGGGCGGGGCCAAAATGCGCGTTTAGGCTGCAGTTCCAACTTTGGCCACCATCGGGGTTGCTTCAAATCTAGCCCTGGGTTCTGGGGGCTTGGTTATGATGGCATCAGTCAACCGTGCAGTTAAATGGTTGACTCTGAATGTTTTTCACGTCTTTCACAGGACAGGAGGTACAATCATTCTTTCTCCAGCATATTACCCCAAATGCCTCTGTTCATCACAAGGAAAATACTTTGCTATATTAAACACAACATATTCAAAACAAAACAATCTATTATCTCTCTCTCTCTCTCTCTCTCTCTCTCTCTCTCTCTCTCTCTCTCTCTCAAAGAGAATCTAATTTACATTTTCCAGGTAAACGTAATGACCCTAACACATGTATATGCATTAGTGTATCTCTTTTAGCCCTGCTAACTTTCATGAATAAACATTTAAGAAAGTATCTACAGTAAACAGCAGCAGCAATTCTAAACAACCCACGTTTTATCACACAAAATGGACAGTCACATCAGATACATTTTGAAAATCCAGCAGAGATTATTGCTTTCAAACTTTAAGTTAAAAAAACTAATGTAAAACAAATTTAGGGTATACAGTAGCCAGAATTGGTCTAGAAAAGGTTTGCCCATAAAAAAACACACTATATTGAATCATTCAAAGTCCAGTCAAACAGAAGGCCTTTTGGAAAGTCAATAGAATCATTTCCAGGATGTGGTCATGAAATTCAATTCCATTGACGGGACTAACCTGATTTCATGGGGGAAGAAAGGTACATTTTTGAACCAAGCAGTAAATCCAATCCCACTTGATTATGTCAAAAGCAGGAATCATATTCCATTCTCCCAAGCTGTGAGCAGACACTTGACTCTGATGTCAAAGTGGATCGATTATTCTCAAGCAAGAAAGCCGCCTGGCTCCACGGCTCCTTGAATGAATAAAACAATATGAATGAATGAGCTATGCACGCTCCCACGTTGTTCTACTCCCTCACCACTGTAGAGCGACTCCGGTTCCAATCCACTGAAGACACGCAATGGTAGTGCAAAAACCTTTCTTCTCTCTTACATACGCACACGCACATGATGCCTCACACATACGGTATGTTTCACTGTATTAATTCAAACAAACAGACAGTGAAGGAAATTTGGACTTCAATGTGTCTGTTTCCGTATCCCTGACTTTCTGTTTATCTGTCAGTTGGTTTGTCTGTGTGTTTTCTCTAGTAGCTGTCTATGGTGTCAGAGTGACTGAGGCTAGAAGACTTTCAGTGTGACAGTGACATGAATATTAACCAGAGAAGAGATGCGCTGCACAGAAAACTTCCATTCCCCCACGTGTGCATGCACACATACACATACGTGCATGCACGAACACCTTGCACTAAAGAATGCAGTGCCTGTCAAGTTGTAAGAGTTGGTTTGTATATTACACTGAATGTTGGGGTGGGTGGGTGTTATTACCATGATATTAATTAAGGAATATCAATGTTTTTATGTCAAGGCTTACAGTGTTGCTCGAGGTGATTGTATTCTATTCATACATGATAAACAACATTTGGATAAAGATCAAAACTAAAAGAAAAATCAAACCGCAGTTTGAAGCGAACAGCGAATTTGAGCAGCTATACCCTGTGTGTGTGTGTGTGTGTGCGCGCGCGTGTGTCTAGGCTGTACAACAGTGGTCTTCTCAATCTGTTCCTGTTTTTATAGTTTGAAAATCTGGCCACGCACCGTTGTGCTAATGAAATATATAACTCCGGCCACGCACCGTTGTACTAATGAAACATAACTCCGGCCACGCACCAGTACAAATGAAACATAACTCCGGCCACGCACCATTGTACTAATGAAACATAACTCCGGCCACACACCGTTGTACTAATTAAACATAACCTCGGCCACGCACCAGTACTAATGAAACATAACTCTGGCCATGCACCGTTGTACTAATGAAACATAACTTCGGTCACACTCCGTTGTACTAATGAAACATAACTCCGGCCACGCACCGTTGTACTAATGAAACATAACTCCGGCCACGCACCGTTGTACTAATGAAACATAACTCCTGCCATGCACCGTTGTACTAATGAAACATAACTCCTGCCATGCACCGTCTGTTGTACTAATGAAACAACTCCGGCCACGCACCGGTGTACAATTAAACATAACTGCGGCCACGCACTGTTGTAAACATACCGCGCCACTCGGTCAAAGTTCATGCTCAACAGGACAGGATTGAAGACAGGGCCAGTCCATGACACAAAAAAGTAAAAGGTGGGAGCCTCTCCAAAAATACAGGTGGAATCATGTTCTGGACTGTGAAGCTTCTTTATCCAGACAATTATTTTCTTTCTCCTTCAGTGTTTTACATTATTCTGAATTTAGCTCCAGGAACAACGCTTCGAGTTTCACACAAGAGTTTATATAATTTCTCAGCGATCACAGCTTAACCTCACCCTTTTCCACCCGCCTCCTCACTCAAGTCATTCTCTTAAACACCCTTTCAAAATTCACATCCCAGTGACAGGGTGAGTGGTGGAGAATGGTTGAATGGTTCAACTGAATTGTTTCCTCCACGTCTCTCCACCACTATAAGCATTCAGTCTTCTCTAGTGTTATTCTAGTGCCCTGTGTTTAAGCAGCGTGCCCACTGGCTGTAATTCCATTCCACTACAGTGTCATTCTTACAAAATGGAACCAATTCTAGGGAGCAAAATGAGGTGCTGTCAATTATAGTGAGGGGGGGACGTGTTGTCATTCCAGGTAGTTCAGCCTGGTGACAGAGAGAGGGTAGACATTCTGGAGGTGTTAGTGGTAAGAATGGTTAGCTTGGTGACATCTTTGAAGTCAGATGATGTTACATCCTGCTGTATTTGTTGTGTAGGGAATGGGATGGGTGTTGTTACAATTTCATCGAGTTTGTTTCTTATATAAATGGTAATGGTGCCTTTATATACTGTAGCGTCTTTATCCAAGGTGCTTTACAATGAGCATTACTTTCTCCCATTCTCACACATTCACACTCCGATGGCGGAAGAAACCATGTAAGGCACCAACCTGCTCATCGGGAGCAATTAGGAGTTCAACGTCTTGCTCAAGGACACTTCGACTAGTACTGTGGGAGGCCGGATTGAACTCTAACCCATCACACAACTGGACCCTTCATCAACTGGTGCTATTTGGTAGTTTTTAAGCACTTTAGATTCATGTTTGACATCAAGACTTTTAGTAGCACCTTTTTGGTTTGAATTATTCCTTTGCTTTGGCTCCGCTTGACCTCCCTCGTCGTCAATAAATTCACTTTTGCATCATGTTCCATCTGTGTTGTGTTACTCACCGTCCCCTAGACTCTTTCTGGGTCATAACAGATGCTATTCTATCACCCAACAATAAATATGATTTAATATCTATTGTGCTGCAGGTCCAGTGCCAGGGCATGAACCAGGTGGGAGAGATCGAGAGAGAGAGAGAGAGAGAGAGAGAGAGAGAGAGAGAGACTGGGAAAGAGGAAGGGAGGGAGGCAGAGTGGTATACATAAAGTGAGTTGAATGGGATATTGGGGTCATTGTTGTATTAAATCAGAATAATAAAGCAGTGCATGAACAAGCAGCACCTAATAGAGTCGTCTGGGAGCAGCAGAAGAGCCACAGCTCCACCACGCACTCAGCGCCCAAAGACCCTGCAGACGCTGATAGCGTACAAGCACACAGCTGCAACAGCCCTTCTTAATCAACACATAGTAAGACAAGTCGTACTGTGCAAGGATATGGCTCGTACCATAAAGTGCAGCTGCGCTTCTGCCAGTGGCTTTAAGTGTTGCCGTAAAATAAGATCTACCTTTGCTGGAGGAAAGCGTCCTGCAACCTTAATGAAATGATGTCAAAGTCGGCTATAACTTATAAAACACAGTCAGCGAGTTAAGTTTGGCCGCCGGCAGCCCACAGCTCGGAGGCTGCCTGTGTTAATGGATTCTGTCACAAACCCTGTGAATTTAATAATGCTGTGTAAAATATAAATAAATATATGTCTCCAACTCCATCACACACTGCTAGTACCCAACTAGCAAACGGTTTGTGAACAATATTATTAGCACCCCGCTAGGCACCAACCGCCAATGGCGTGTAGCTCTCCTCTTTAGCTGGTGAGTTACAGATAAACCAGCAACTGCAGCAAGCATGTAATATTAAGGGCCAAATCCCAGGAATTGTCCCACTTTTCATGCAATAAATAACGTATGTTGCCTGTTCATGATTCTGCTTTAAAGGAGTAGTTCACCCCCAAAATAACTTTTTTCCTATTGAATACTCATGCCATGGAGACTCGAGTTCAATAATATTTTTTTGTATTTGTCGCATTATTATTTGAGTAAATTTACCCCCATTGATTCCGGATGGGGACCCGAATCAATGGCATTACATTTATCATAATCAAATTTTCTCAAGAACTCAAGTCTCCATGGCATGAGTATTCAATAGGAAAAAATCATGTTGGGGGTGAACGACTCCTTTAAAGCAGTGGTTCTCAACCTGTGGGTCGGGACCCCCAGGGGGGTCCCCAGATGATTAACTTAATGTGCAACATTGTTTTCTCACTCAACAGTAAACAAACCTACATAAAGTTTAAGTGTATAGAGGGTGTCTGCACATTTCTAAAGTGGTAATTTAAGGACTTTTTAATCCTCTAAAATGACAAATTAAACATTGGCCAAATTGTCAAATATTAGAGGCAAAAATTGTGAAAATAGCCAATCTACATGCTCACAACAACGCGTTGCGAGGCGTTGTGAGCATGTAGATCTGCTATTTTCACAATAGAACCGTGTTATACAAAATGTAATGCCTCAACTCTTAGTGCTCGTCCCCAGTTAAAATGTGATTATTTTGGGGGTCGCGGCCTGAAAAGGTTTAGAACCACTGCTTTAAAGCAGAATAACCAGTGCAGCCAATTTGTCTGCAAAGACGTACATATAGCTATGCCAGGACCAGTCAGTGGATATGTTACGCATCAATACAAGACTCAGACTGTGCATATGATATCAATGGAGCGTACAGTACCTTTCATCGCACTCTAATATAGTTCGCTCTTTGGTGACCTTTTTGGTTATTACCAATTAGATCGAAGTGGCATTTACGGAACAGAGATGATATTTCTGAGGATTTAAACCACATTATGGGACATACATTTTATCCTCCTAGAGTTGTATCTTTGGGAGGATGAGAGTCAGTTGGATGGAAGGCCTTCTGCCTCTGAAACAAGGATGCATATCGTCACTGTCGGGCAGAAACCTTGTATCTCCAAGTTTCAAATGTGTATGTTTTTCTCCAAGTAAAGCCCTGCTTCATCATACAAGTCCGTCGCACAAGACTAAACAGCCGATCTACATGTTCACAACGCCTCGCGGTGCGAGGCTTTGTGTGCTTTTAAATCGGCTGTTTTCACTATCATTTTTAAAATGATAAATACAAAACAAACCGTTTTGGAGATACAAGGTTTCCACCCGACAACGACGATATAGTTCTGTTGGTGAAGAGGTAAGCCCATGGCTCCAAGGGCAAGGCTGCATTTAACCATCAAGGCCAATCAGATAGCAGACCTCTAGGGTCAGAAATTCAAACTCCACAGATGAATCGATCAAGACTCCAGGATTATTTTCCATGTGGACATGATAATGACTCTCTCCAGTAAAGATCAGCGTATCTCATGATCAACAGCTCTTGGTGTAACACAAGGAATGTGCATACTGTCCACTTAAAGGATCTATAGTCAACTTTTTATTTAAAAACGGACGTTAAAATAAAAATAATGTCTCTTCTATTCTTTTTTTATATGGATTGATAAGGGACAAAGTAAAAAAAACAAAGTCAGCCTGACAATGGCCAAAATGATTATTTTATCATTATTTTACGCTTTTTGTGGTCATTTTTTTTATAGAAACACATATATGAAGCTTAATCTTTTATAAAATATTTTCGAAACATTGTTTTTATTTTAGCGTCCGTTTTCAAGAACTATAGCTATGACTATAGCTCCTAGTAGAACAAAGGGGTTCCACCGCGCCTCAAGACAAATTCAAGCTGTTCCGGTGCATCTCAAGACTGAGAGGGACTGGTACTGTATGTAGAAGGAAGGAAGGCACAGGAGCAAACTCGGACAATTAATTATTTACAGGGTCGAAACATTGAAACGTCACATTACTTGCCTGCGCCCTGTAAATAAAACAGGATTTAATTGTCGGAGTTTGCTCCAGTGCCTTCCTTCTTCTGTACACTTAACTCAAACGATCCTCCCTTGAATTGGATCTGCCCTTCTCTCAGTGGAGTATTGGAAATATAATGCAGAAATCATATTAATCCTAGTAATTACACAGCACGCACGCACACACACACACACACACACACACACACACACACACACACACACACACACACACACACACACACACACACACACACACACACACACACACACACACACACACACAGGTTTTTAATGGGATGTGATTTGATGTTAGTCCATGATAGTGACTTTCTTTGATTCCCACTTTGTTTATCAATGAAGTGTTTTCTGTCAGACTAAATATCGGTGTCTCCTCCCATAGTCGGGGGCCTTAGGGAGATAGATTGGTAATTTCGTGCTAATCGGTCTAAATGCACCAAATTTTGCACAGATGTATGTAGCCCTGCAGGGCATGCTCTAATGATTTAGCTAGGGCGCCCGAGTCGTCGCCACAGCGGCCAAATCAAGTTGGGATAAAAAAAAAAACCTAAGGCCTCCGACTACCACACAGGACAGCAGAGCACTTCTCAATACAGTGGAGTTGTAAGATACTCGAACGCCCTCTCATACAGTAGAACTCTAATAATGATAACAATACATCATATTGATCTTTGGTTCTCACTCTTGTATGTATTGCTGTGTTTGCAATTTGCATGTGTGATGCACTTGCAGCACTGCAGCAAAACAACAACAGCAATAGCGTGCTGAAAATGGCATCCACATCCACAGCAAACGTACGATAGGATGCCAAGTCGAAAATGGGCTGACATTCGTTAAATTAATAGTTAGATGGTCGTTGAGGATAGGCAAGTGCTACGGTTAAGTGCTCTGAGCAAGTATGTCATCATTGTGCACACAAAAATGTACCATGACCAAATAACCACTCACACACCCACACACACTTCACCCACACTTCAAGCTCTCCTTTCTCTGTCTATTTGACTCCATGATGAAGTATGTTCTTTGTGCAATGTATATGCAGAAATTGTCACTGTGGGTCTGGGTCCTTGCTGCCTGTATGGAGGGCCAGAACAGATGGTTGTAAAGCCATTGAGCCAAGGCCTTAATAGAGCCACAGCTGCTGCAAGACAGAGTGAATGTGGGCCCATATGCACTGCTTTGGACCACACAGCACTGCTCGCTTTGCTCTGCTGTGGGACACAGCCCATCAACTATGACTCAGCCCATTCATACACATCCACACACAGTCATTTGTTCTAATTTAACTAGAGTGCCAGCAGACAGGTGACTTCTTATTTCTGTCATATGTTTTTCCTAAATGCCACAGATGGGCTCCTGGTACCAGGACACAGCTACCAAGGACCCATCCTTCCACACCTGAAGGCCAAAGCTACTCTGAAAGGAAACATTGATATCCTGTGGTGTTTGCTCAAACATCATTCAGGGAAAGCACTAACATCAATGTCACAAAAGCTGCCAGGAAGCCTGTGTTGCGATTTCATGTGTGATTTGATTATGTAAAACTTTCACTGACTTACTATAACACAAGTGTAATATGTCCCCCTCGTAAAATGCTTTATGTATTGTTCACTTGATGCACCAGTGATCAATGAGCAAATAATATAAACACAAAAATGTCCCTGTCAGTTAATATGAAGACGTCATTGTTCTGTTAAGCGTCTGTTAAAAACATAAATGTGATGGGCTTAAGTACTTATTATCGTGACAGTGCTGCTAATTGACCACAAAACCACCACACACTTCACGTTTTAATTTAGCACTTAGAAAACATAGCTCTTCCAAGCTCTTTTTCTGTTTATTTAGTTTATGTCTGAATGGTTCTGATGAAGTCTTTGAACATCACTGTACATAAGTTATAATGTATAGTAATGTAGTCGTTCCCTAACCTTTTTTTCTTGGAGCCCAGCCCTCCTCCTCCCCTTCTCGCATCAGACCTCCAGCACGTCCATGCATGCACCAAGCCCCCATAACCGCGGAGAATGGTTGAAGCCTCAAAATATGGTATTGCAGGACTTCTGCATTTGGAACACTACTTGCCCATGCTTTTATTGTCTAAAGCGCTATCAGGAAGTAGAGGTACTTCAGGGTGCTTCATGCGACTTTCTTTGAAATTAATAGGTGGGGGCAATATGGTCCGCTCTCATATATTATAACTCTAACTCTATCTCCATTTACTATAGCCCTGATGAAGGCCTCTTCAGGTCGAAACATGTTGGCGTTCGTATTGTACGTTAGTATTAAATAAAGGCTGTTCCCTCTTTTAACCGTCAATGCCTAGCCTGGAAGCCAGATGAATCTGCCATTGCAAACAAGAATTGCCCTCTGCAGATTTGGTCTGGCACCGCTCAGTTGTGATTGGATTTCACTCGCTCCGAAGTAGCGAGGGACCAATCAGTGCCCAGTGTAAATGTGGGGCCGCTGGGGCGGCTTTATCACCAGAGGCATTTCTTTTAATCTGTCCCTTGGAAATGCAGGTTCCATTCCATACACGCACGCACGCACGCACGCACGCACGCACGCACGCACGCACGCACGCACGCACGCACGCACGCACGCACGCACGCACGCACGCACACACACACACACACACACACACACACACACACACACACACACACACACACACACACACACACACACACACACACACACACAGAGAGAGAGAGAGTAGATTGGCTATTTGTATTGGTTTAAAGGTTAAAAACTGATTTTGACACAATATATATTACATTTTGTTGGGGGCCCCATGGAACCCCCTTAAGGATCCATTGGGGTCCCCAGACGTTACTGGTCCAGAGAATAAACTCTCTCCGGCTGAGCTGATGCTTTTTCTCTGGCAGCTGGTTGCTGAGGTAACCACATCACCTGTGCGGGGAAAGGAGTCTATTCTTGGAAGGCATCTAGCCGGGCTGAAAAGAGGAAGTGAGAACTCCTGTCCAGATTCTCCATTTCTCTATAAAATAGAATGAGTCAGACAGGGAAAGTGAGGTTTTTCATTGTTTCTTTATCTATTGCATTGAAATGTATAACCTGCTTCATATACAGTACTACTTAAATCGCTATATTATTAGACCAGCTTTTGAAGTACTGTAAAGCTGTCATTATAAATGGAAATCTGTCATCCAATGAAATCCCTTCTTGTTACGGTAATAGTAAAAGGTTACATGCTGTGCATTTAATTAGGTCTGTACATAACATTTTGGTACAAATCTCTTCACTGAAAATTGCTGATCTACAAGCTCACTTGGGAGATTATCACTGAATCTTCGCCCCTGAATGGTGATGCTATAGCCTAGGGTTCATAGGGTTAAGGGCAAAGCAGTCCTTATCTGTATCACTCTCGCTCACGCGCACGCACGCACGCACGCACGCACGCACGCACGCACGCGCACACGCACACGCACACGCACACACACACACACTAATCTATGAGTTGGCACACACTAATCTATGAGTTGGCAGACACCGTGCAGAGACATTTGAAGTTTAGCTCATTAACTCATCCTTCATTCAAACAGCTAATTGCTGAGAAACAGAAGTCTTCCACATGAGGGGAAGCTGATTTGTCATGTGGAGTAGTGGATATAGGCTCTGAGACAGAAAATCCCAAGGAACATGTTCGTTTCTGATACGTCCTAATAAAATCAATTAATGACTTCTCAGCATATTACTGCACCACAGCATATCCATACTGTAATGTATTTTAACCCAGAGCCCCACCTCATGGTTATGTCCAAGCCTTTGTCAGGTAATTTATGACAGGACATTAACATTTTAATGCATTGTGTTATTACAAAAGAATATGACAGTTTAATGGCACATACTCACAATTAAGGTTTACTATTCTGCTACAAAACAAAAGAAACAACTTTACATTCACCAAAACACACACCGACGGCAGATTCAGCCATGCAGGGCTGAATCTAGGCCTTGTGTAGTGGTTTCACATCATAAATAAAGCCTTCATCAGGTTCATCAGTAGACCTTAAGGTTCATAAATGTATTGCAGTAGATGGAACTGTTCCGTTATTGACAACTGCTATCAATGAAGTTTAATGCCTCGCTAACGAATTCACTTATTCTAATAACAGAACAACTCCCTTTGCATGGATGAGTTCTCACTCGACTTTACTCTCACACAGGGAGTTTACTGAGGGGGCCTGCTCTAATTAGACAACTAATTTAAATCAGTTAAACTAATCATTAAGGGCTTGATTAAAAGAAAATAGGGATGTGCCGAAAGCAAAATTCTTGGCCGAAACCGAATACCGAATAGTGGAAACATTTCGCCGAAAACCGAATAGCCGAATATTATTATGCGCATAATGTATTTTTATTACCATTTTTGTACCATTTGTTGTAAAGCTACCTTATTATGGCAAACGTGATTATGTCAAAACCATACAAAACTATAATAATAATCACCATTATCAGGGCTCAAAATTAACTTTTTGATTACATGATTTGAACATGCCTTATACGCCATATCACGTAGGTCATTATCAGCCCTACATTTATCATTGAACTTATTCTTTATGCCCAAATGATTGTATATTGTTGTTTTTAGCAGTTATAGAAATATTAGAACTTGATATCAAGGTGCCCACTCCTCCTTAGTGCCCACTCTTCCTACCGTCTGTCCCTCATCTATCCTACCCCCCCTCCCCACACACACACACACACGCGCACGCGCACACGCACACACACAGTGTGTGTCTCCATCTCTCTCTGGAAGAGGTTGAACATGAACTCTGCAGCCAAACCGAGACGCTCGCTGACAAACACTCTGACAAGCTTCACACAACTAATACCAGTGACAGAGACATCCTTATGCATTGTTGTTGTTAGCCCTTAGCACTGATTAGTGCTATGCTCTGTAGCAACAAAGAATTGACAAACAGCACTCTACTAACTGCTATCTTTGTCAATCAAAATCGCGGAGGCTCTGCTCCTGCTCAATGAACACTTTAACGAGCTTGACGGAGGCACGCTGCCTTGCACGGAGCTAAGTTTACACAACGAGCGACAGGTCGCAATGACATACATAGGCTACACTCGTTAGCCGGCAGCTGCGCAGACTAGTGAAGTGAAGTGAATGCGAGACGGAGTGACGGAGTGAGTGAGTGAGTGAGGGAGGGGGGAGAGAGAGAGAATGTTTACTGATGCTGCTGTGCTGCGGCTGCTTTTTGAGAGATTATACTGGACCCCTGTTCTTCACACTATTCGGTGCTATACTATTCGGTTTTAAAAACTATACGGCCGAAAACCGAAAATGCATTTTTAGCCATTTTCGGCCGAAAATTTTCGGTGCCGAATATTCGGCCTCATCCCTAAAAGAAAATACTAAGGACGTTTAACAAAATGTTCAAAGACGTTTAAAAACAAGGTGTCCACATCACCAATACAAGCAGACTGGGAAATGTCAAGAATTCTTCCATGGAATTGTGGGTGAACTTGCAGTCCTGTCACTGAGCAGTATGATTCTACTGAGTTTTAATGAAAAGGAGGCCGTCATCTTATCTTAACTGATTTGACACTGGATCACATGACCGCAAAATAAATCTAGACTCTACAGGGGCCGGGGGAAACTTGACACAGCCTCACCAAGCATTCCTGACTCAATATTACAGCCAGACACCACCCACTGCTCCCATCTCTCCATGTTCTGAGCAAACACCCTCAACATTCCATATATGTTCAATATGCAGACACAACCTAGAGTGGCGGTGAGCGCTCTACCGCCATTAACATGACAGCACATCATCCCATCATCCTAAGAGCCTATCATCTCGAGGATGTGTTTATGACAGCCTCAATGACAGACGATGGCGCTTAATTCAAGGTCTTAGGTGCTTGTCAAGAGATAAAGATTGACGGCTTCCTGCCATAGATTTCCAGTAAAATAACAGACATGGAAGGCGGTTGCTCATTAACTGTCTGTCAAACACATCGCTGTGGTGGGTTCCATTTTTGTGTGCTAATCTCGGGGTGGACCTGTAATCATCTACCTGATGTACCGTATGTAGCAGCTGGTAATGGATGTTCCAGAGATCCTGGTGTGTCAAATACAAATCGTTCCCGTTGCCCCGCGCTGTCACACTGCCACATGTCAAGGCTCCTGATCTACGAGCCACTTCCCCTCTGTTTTAATGCATTTAAATGGGACTGTCTGTGAGTCAAGCAGAATTGGCCCAATTTCAGGGCTGACGGTAAAAAGCTCCAGTGGACAGAGTGTGTACATAGGAAATGAAATTGAAAATCCATCAGACTACGCACACATGGTCTCTCACACATGCCTGTCATATAACAGCATATATATCACACATTTCAAAGTGGTTTAATAATAAAGAATGTATGATGAGCTGCTCCTTGATATATAGTATAAAGTATATTTTCACACACAATAAACATCTCCACATTCCGAGCAAATTTTAAGTGGGATACATATTCCACTTATCCACCTGTTTCCGTGAGAATTTACGGTAGAATTATTTGTGGGACACTTCCGGAGAACAGCAGACATACAAGCTCGTAGATGCAACCGTTGTTGCTTGTAGATCACTCTTGGCTGCGGCGCCGGAACTGCCGCACTCCTTCTGCGCAATGCACGATGGGACGTTGGAAAGTTGTGGATAAAATCACTATTAATAAACAAATAATGCTGTGTCGGGTCATGGATGGTTGGTTATACGCTGTAAAAAACGACCATTGTAACAAACTCCCTGGGTAGCCAGAATGGGACACACATTCATTTAGTCAAGTCTCAGTCAAATACTGTAGGTGAGTACCAAGTGCTTTTTCTTCTTCCCCAAAACAGCTATAGTCACAGGATGTACACATTCCTAATGGCCTAGTTGGTGATGGCCATGGAGTTGAGAAAGTTCAACCTAACATTAGTCTCGCGTAGCCAGACAACTATTCCACAATCTCCGAAATATGCTATAGAGAGTCTGGAACTACAGCTCCTGAACGGCGAGTAATGGAAGCTGGCATTTCCGTTCAAGAAAATATATTTTAAAATGTCATTTCTGCTAAGCAGCAAGCTAAATATGCTTAGATGATTTTTATTTATATAATGATAAATGTGCGCTATGTGAGACGTGAGGAAGTGAGGAGGAGGCTTCACTTCCGCTTTAACCGGATACTCATCGTTCTTCTTCCGTTATCCCAGACTGTATGAAGGGAGCATTTGCAAATCGCAGAGTCAACAGTCTGGCCACGCGAGACTAACCCACCATAAACTGAGCAGTGACCCCTTGGACCCCTTACACCCTGGCCACCACATACATGTTCAAGGTACTTGCCTCTAGCAGGCGTGTAAGATCAATGACGGGGAAATATCGCTCTTTCGACGAGTCATTCTTTCGACTATGAGGGTCTGCAGGTTAGCTACTCACCCGTGTCACGGTTACTGAGGTTAGGATTTGGGTTAAGTTTAGGCATAGAGGTTAACATTCACCTAAGTCGGCAGGTTAGCTACTCACCTGCGTCGGCAGGTGAGTTAGCATTTCACCAGGTTAACGTTCACCCGTGTCAAAAGAATGAACCGTCGAACAGATGCTGTCGCAATATCGACACACTCCCATCAATGAGCACCAAGATGACCAGGAAGGAACCACAAAAATGTCTTTCCACTTATGAATGGCTAACTCTGCACACACGCTGACTGTGTCCCTGTCACCCATGTATCCATTGTGATATTGTTTTATGTACTGTACACATCCATTTATTGTGTAATAGATGAACATTCAACCAGATATGTATATACACAATGGCTGTGTCTCAGTCGCCCATGTGCCCATTGTGAACTTCCATACAGAATGGGATGAAGACATTTCCCCCAGTATTTCCCATTTATTTCCCCCTTACCGTAATTGTGTTTGTCTAAAATGTAACGCCAGTGCTGATATTCCAAAGCCCCCCTCAGGCCCTCAGCTAAAACATTTTGGATGGATAGATCATGTTGAGCTAGTCATTTTAAAAGTAGATCTCACGACAAAAAAGTGTGGGCTCCCCTGACTTACAGTATACAATAAGTTGTGTATATGCAATAGCTGCAAATACTGTACATACACCAACTTGTACATAATATTCACTATTTATTACAACATTTTCAAAACATATACAGTGCAGTATAATGTACGTTCAGTGTAAGCCAATGTTCTCAAACATGTTCATGTCAAGGACCCTCATAAGGTCATTTATGTTAATATTCTCAAAGTTTTTCAAACTGTTTCGGGAAAAAAAGCACATCTACGACCTCACAACGTATTGCATCACAATGTGCTGTGAGCTTGTAGATTGTCTATTTTTGGATAGCTGAAGTATAATATAGGGTTAAAGTGGTTAAAATGTCACTTGTAACCAACTTCATTTTGAAATGCTACATACATGTTGCATTTGTAGTACTGTGAGGGTTAAAGTGGTTAAAATGTCACTTGTAACCAACCTCATATTGAAATCCTCCATACATGTTGCATTTTTAGTACAGTATACTTCTCTATTGTTCTTGTTTGTTTTCTTGCTGCTGTAAACGCCTCTCTCTCCAAATACCGTAGCCTATGGCATTATCACAGCCATATTCTGTGTTAGCTAATCTGGTAATGTCTTTCGCATCCTGCCTGGAACTAGTGAATTGTTGTTGCATGATAAGCTAACAAGTGCTGGCGTTCGCATGTGCAAACAAATAAAGACAATGAAGACTACAGAGAACAAATCTGCAAAGAATTACAGATACAAATGACATTATTAAAATAGACTATTCCATAGTCAAATTCGAATCCTCTTCCCAGCTGTAACTGTTTCTATTGTTTAGCCAATTCATTGGACAAACAAAATGAATGTACAGAACAGGCATTTTTAAAGGCAAAAGTACAGTTGACCACGATTTCTGCATCAACCACTTAAGACATACAGTAGACTATATACTGTTTTAGAGTAGACAAATAGCGGAAATAGCTCACGATGCATTGTGAGCTTACATACTGTAGATCTGCATTTTTTTTTTTTAAATGCTCTGACATTATCACCTATAAAATGGCATGCCCTCAATGGTTATGCCAAGGTTGAAAGTGGTTAAGGTATGTGGATTAACTGGGACATTATTTTGGCCCACATATGCCATGTCTTGCCATGTTTAATAGTATTAGGCTTGTGGTCTATAGATAGAACAGCTCAGTTACAATCACAATAAATACATGATTTCAAAAAACCCAACAACAATAAGTACTAATATGGCAGACATGCATGTTAGGGAGATAAATTATAATCCTGTTTTAAAGCTGGAGCAGGCCATCACTCGCTGCTCAGTGGTTGGCCATGCAGGTCAAATGGAAATGATGAATTTCCCTGGGGATCAATAAAATACAGATATAACTTATCTTAATGTAGCAGGCCTGCTCTTTCAATGAGTGAGACTGTCACTTCTTAATTATGAGTAGCACAGAGCGGTGACTCCTGTGAGTCACTGCTCGCCGTTAACATAGTTATAAAACATATCTGCCTTCATCAACAAGTATGACACACTGAAAGCATCAAACGCTCACACCCCCATTGTTTACAGTGGCTGTAGCCCAGGGGTCTTCAACGTTTTCAGGCCAAGGACCGCTTTGTTGAGAGAGAGATGAAGCAGGGACCCCACAACCTTTTCATAGATTCCATATCGTTTTATCGTTGTGACAGCACAATCATCAGTGTATTTTGGATTCATGTCAATTTGTGTTTTCAGATATTTAACCACTTGAACCGTCATTACCTAATAAACTTGGCCTTTCACTCTGTACTTAGTCTGCTCTTTTCCCCTCTACACCAAACCTCTTGCCGAAAATAGCCGATCTACAAGCTAGCAACGCCTCGCAGCATGAGCAATTGTGAGCTTGTAAATCTGCTATTGTTGGCTAATGTTCTCAGAATATGGATGCTAGGGTTCAAGTGGTCAATATGAAAAAGGAGAAAAAAGGTTTCTATCACACAAAGATTTGGAGGACCCCCTGAAGTAACTCTGAGGACCCCCTAGGGGTCCCGGACCCCCTGTTGAAGACCTCTGCTGTAGCCACACTGGATGCATCAAGGTGGGTTCTGAACGTCAAAACATAAACTTGTTTTATTTCAAACTGCTATTGGATTGTGATTAAGTTTGTGTTCAGTTATCACATGTTTGACTGCTCTAGAAACACAAGTTTGAAATGAAGTAGTGTGAACAGGCAGTCTTGTGTGACGTGTGTTTGTGACGCTTGCGTTAATGCGGCTTTAGGCGTGTCGGGGCCTTTAGCCTTCCCTATCCCTAACCTCAATGACCGCCTATGCTGGGTGTCACCTGTGATCGGTCTTTGACAGTAAAACCACAGCAGCATTGAGCTACATGGAATGTGACAGAATGATCTGCTAATCTCTCCGGTCCAAAACAACACACAGCAGCAAGAAGAACATGTCCTTGATATTGTGTGTCGTAAATGTGTGCTGCTGGTGGTCATTATAGTGGTAAAGATGTCAGTGACCACAGAGACCACTGGTTCAGACTGGGACTTCTGTTTCCTCCACTTCAATGTGGTTGCATAAGTCACTGAAGGCTGACCTGTCTGGCCAGCACTCAAAACCAGTGGAGTGTGTCCAGTGTTCCGGTGGTCTTCCTCCAAAATGATCCTGGTCGTTGGTGGTGTCCGGACGGAACTTCCTCCTCCCAGAAGGCCGCGTTAACTCTCCATCTGGAACAGTGTCACTGTGGGGCGCGCGCACACACGCATGCATGCACGCACACGCACACACACACACACACATGGCCGACTTAATGCAAGGGCTTTAGGTGCAGCAGCACAGGGCACTAAGCTTGAGGGGGCATCAGACGGTGTAGAGAAACGTAAAGTGAAAGAAGACTCAACTATCGCGGCAAAAGCACCAACATTTTGAAGCAACGGCTGCTGAAGGAGCGCTAAAACGGTAACACGTCCTTAGAGCGTCTATTTCCGTCGTGTGGTCACGACGCGACAAAAACACTGAAACATTTTTTGTTGCTAAAAGTAATGTGTAACACCATTTTGAGAAGATTTCAATTGAAAATGCAGTATATAAAAAGCACATCTCTTGCCCACCTCTCTCTCTCTCTCTCTCTGTGTTTGGTTCCAAAGGATTACCTGATTTAGATCCAGACCGAAACATTGTGATTTCCCATTAAAACCTTTTTATTGCATTTGAAGACAGTATGAAGGAGTTTTTTTTTCTCTTTCAAAATGAAACAAATACAAAAAATATACATTAGTTCAAATATAATTATGTGTGTGTGTGTGGGTGTGTGTGGGTGTTGGTATGTGTGTGTGTTTGATGGCACTTACAGAGTGAGAGCGTCAGGACTGTCCCCAGCAGAACTAGAAGGCTGGCACGGTGCGACCAGGCAGAGCTGCAGAGCATCTTGTTCTTCTTACAGACGCACACCTGAACCTTGACCTCCGTGTTGTTGGATAAAGGCGGCACCCCCGAGTCAGTGATGAGCAGCGGGAGCTGGTAGTTGTCTTTCTTCAAACTGTGCAGCAGCAGGATTTGTGAGTGTGTGGCTGTGGATGAAGATACATAGATACCTTTATTATCCCAAGGGGGAAATCAGTCATCCAGAGGCAGCACAGCAGTTAAGGTTACAAGTTACTGTACAGAGAAGTATGAAAACAAAAGGTACTGTTGTGTACAACGGGGAAAAAAAGGAGACAAATCAACAATACAGAACAGTCAGAAAGAATAAAGTGTCAAAAACATTCAATGCTACCTAAGTGTCACGTCATAACATACATAGTAATCCTTAAAGTAACTCACTTAGTGCCAAACGACTTTCAGATCAACTATCTCACTATGGACTTCCCTGCCAAACGACTTAAATCGACTTTTACTTAGAAAAAAAAAAAAAAAGAAATTGGACCCCATTAAATCTAGTAAACATGATTTCAATCGCGATTTTGCATGTTCCACCCCCTATACAACCCCATCTTTCATACAGACACACATCTTTGCTTACATAACATGTAAAACATAATGGCTATTTTCTCAAGAATGCCTGAACGGATTTCCAATCAGATTTTTTTGTTTGAAAGCTGTGAACAGCTTGCACAAACATGGTGCATGATCTGTGCATGGGCGTGCATGATCTGTGCACTATAAATTACATGGAAGTCTATGGAGATTTATGGCAGGGAAAACCCAAAGAAGGCATATTTAATTGGCAGTAAACAAGATAAGAAGAGAGATGTGAAATATAGTTTATTCATGTTTCTGTTTATTTATTTTTTTACTTTTTATTATAATTGTTTACCGCCTTTTCTCCTCAATATAGTCGTTATGCTAATTGATTCCTTTCCACACAAATGTCTGTGTTGTAACTGCTTTTGTATCTTACTGACTCACCTGCCAGTGAGGAGCAGCCACCGGGAGGACGTAGGGCCTTCGTCCTACTCCTCCCGCCCAATGCTACTAGCTGACAAGGTAGGTCAGTTCTTCTTCTTTCGTGTATCATCGTCCTTGACGACATTTTATTTCACAAGATTTCTTGCTACTTAGGGGAGGCCATGGGGCTGGCTGTCGTGTTCTCCCCCTTGCTGACGTCGTTAATGTTAATGATGACGTTGCCAGAAGGGCTTAAACAGATGGCTACCTACCTACCTACCTACCTAAATACGCAGCCGAACGCAGTACTTGCGTGCTCTGCTGGCGCAAGTAATGATTGGACGATGATAAAGAAGTTAGATTGACAGTGAGTGCTGGTGGATTACTCACAGTTGACCCTGGTGACCTTCCATGTTTTGTCCAGCCCAGGCTGTTTCCCCAGCTCTATCTTGAAGGGTCCAGCGTTGGGGTTGATGTCTCTGTCCCGCCCCCCGACCACGGCCACGTTCATGTCATGGGCGTCTTCACACACGCGCGCTACCGAAGGAAACACGTAGGGGGCGTTGTCGTTGTAGTCTTCAAGGTGGATGACCAGGGTGCCGGTACCTGTAGCTGGAGGACTGCCTGAAAACGCACGCACGCACGCACGCACGCACGCACGCACGCACGCACGCACGCACGCACACGCACACACACACACACACACGTCTCATATAATAACCTGCAGCAAATGCAATTTGGGAAGTTTCGCTACATTTCAATATCTGTCCACAATCCTAAAAGCGCAGCAGTTTGTACTTTGTTGTGACTGCCACCTGCATGACACCGGGTTTTTACAAAAATTCTGATATGGACATTTTAATTTCCATATCAATGACCGCAGTGATTCAAGAGAAATGGAATTCATGGACCTTGCTGCTAGCTTTGACCTTAATGTACAACATTAAGGTCGTGGAAAGACGCTGGACTTGTTCTCCTCAAAGGGTATCGATTGACAGCTCATCTATCTTTTCTGAGCCTAATTATTCTAAAAACTACAGATTACAGAAAAAACACTGAATGTTGAAAGCTTTTTTGGTGTAATTCAGTCAGGAAACATTTAATGTTTTTAAAAATAAGTCCCTGTATCTGTTAGCACCGCTCAAATAGGGACAAGGACTGTCAGATACAGAGATATCCATGCATACGGCAACCACACTTGCAATTTCCCAGAATGGCGTCTTTATAGTTGTTCCTTTCACTGTGTTGACCTCATTCAACTGAGAATCACAGTGGCCTGTATTTGTATTTTATGTCTTTTTTTGGTCAGGGGATTTAACTGTGGCATAGTTCAGACCTATGTGTTTCAATGAGATTATCCTTATTGATGGATGCCAGGAAAAATAAACTGCTTTTTAGATAAAGCAACTCCCAGTTTCAGAGTGATTCTAGCCACGGAAAAAATAACACAACACGTGTACAACACGTCGCAAAGCAAGAAATTGTAGCTTGTAGATCGACTATTCTTGAGCGGTGCTAAACGTTCCTATGTCTGGCTTTGTGTGTAGGTCCCTATGTACTGTATGAGTGTCTGTATGAGTGTCCATTGAGTGTCCGTATGAGTACGGAACTCCATGTATGGAGATAACTAACATTATGGACAGAACAAACGGCCCATTCAAGGAGACATGCACGCATGGTGTTTGGTGCGATTTTTTATCATTAATCAATTAAGTTAGTGAAAAAAAAAATACACATGCTTTAAGTTAAAGGAGTCAAACTGGGGATGCAAAGGATGCAAGTATAGCATCATCATATTTAATCTCTCATCACACCTTTCTTAACACTTTCCCAGCCTGGCCAGAATGGCTTGTTGTGGACTAGCCGGACATTTCTATTATTGTATTATTATGATCTGAGACATAATATTATGATTATGATTAAGCATCAACGCGCCCCCCGTCCTTCTAGGATGGCACCATTCTTTTTTTTTCGTCTTTCGATCCCCCGGTTTAAACTCACCAGAAGTATCTCGATCTGCATTGGCATATAGTGGGGATTTTGGCCGAGTCGTCTTCCACCCTGTGCGCTACACATGCACAATCCGTGCACACCGAGGTAAACAAATGTAATCCAGTCCATATGAAGCCCCCATGTCTACTTTTATCTGGTCGAAAACATCACCGAGAGATGCTATGCTAACGCCTCCTCCTACAATGAAAGTGAACGGGAATTTGGCTATAGAGAACGAAAAGCTACCAGAAGCACTTCCGGTTCAGACGGTTGAGAGAATGATCCTTTTAGATCAGCCGAAGAAGAGACGGAGAACAGCTGCCGATAGTTTTTTATTTATTTATATAATTATCATTTATTTCGGTTTTAATGACCTAGTACGGAAAATTCTGGTCAGCTAATTCGAGTACAGATGAAGTACGGTTTAATCCGGTTTTAATATTAAGTGGCTCCACGTGGCTGAGAAAGAGTTAACATGGTAAGGTAATTCCAATCATAAAAGCAATGCTTGCTAAGCGATATTCTTCATCAGAACCAAAAATCCTGAAACATTTTATAGAGAATGAGACACTCGAGAATGAAGACAAGGCGGAGGCGGCAGACACAGCATTCAGAACACCTCCCGAGGTCAGGCAGCAATTAACCCTTGAAGTCAAGATTACTACCTGGGGAAAAAAATCATATTTACCGACTTCTGAGAGTGTCGAGGAGGGAAACGCATCACAAAACAACCATGTCAAGATGTGTGTGCAATAAATGTCAAGTGGTTTTCAAATGGGAAGCGCAGTCTGTAGCTACAGAAGGAAGGCAGTCAGGGCAATGTTTCCCACCATGAAATGATGTGCAAGTCGACAAACGTCAAGAAACTAATTACTGAGGTGAAATAAGTGTGATTTAAAATACAGTGCCATCACATACATAGGCTGACAGTGACAATAATATCCTTACGAACAGAGCATATATATATATGACATATAATTGTGTCCGTACTATTTTGGTTAGACTACTAGAACATTTCAATTAACTTATAACTTGAGTAAATCTAATTGTAAAAAAAAGAGGGGGGGGGGGCAATAAAAAACACAGCTGGAGACATAAATCAAATCAGTTCTACACTGATTTGAATTAGATCTTTCTGAGGAAATGTTTGAAGCTCGGCCTCAGTGAAGAAAGTAGATAGAAGACGGACAGAGAGCCAGGCGACCACTTTTTAAGTCTTGGCCCCAGGATATTGCATAAAGCCCCTGTGGTTTTACTTTTTGAAGTTGGGAGCACCAGTGCCGCCAAGTAAAAAAAGTTAATTTCAAGCCCTGCCAACCCTTATCCCATCACTCACAGCTCTGTTCCCTATAAGTGCAGCCCCAGCCTCAAACCCTTCCCCTCGGCCACAGACAAAAAGCCTTTTCCTCAGACCAAATCGTAGCCCCTCAGCCCCGGGCCCAAGCCCCTGAGCCACAGCCTCGGCTGAAGCTTCAGGCTGGAACTCCCAGTTCTACAGTCCTGCTTTTCTTCTAACAGTCTAGAGATGAACAACAAGACTGATTGACTCCCAAGGCCAGCAGGCGAACTCACAGCTACAGGCTGTGAACTGATGTGCCCCCTCTCTCTCTCTCTCTCTCTCTCTCTCTCTCTCTCTCTCTCTCTCTCTCTCTCTCTCTGATTGGGGCTAATGCTCTCTTTCAGTCTGTCACTCTCTTTTATAATCTCATCATGTCTCATGTCTATAATTATGTATCTTCGCAAGAGCAACTTTGCCTAAAACATCAACACATCCAAAATGTGTTCTTGGAATATTGATCAATACTGAACATAAATTACTACTGTGATGGGGAAAATTAAACACAGGGCTTAAATGGAAGAGATATGCCGGCTGGAAGAGATATGCCGGCGCTCGATCGGATATATGTCCACAGTGCTCTCTCTCAATTCTCTTCATCCATGATTCTGGTAAACCACTAACCCAGTGAAAACTCTTGTTTTTCCTCTTCTGAAATCCATCAATAATGTGTATTATCCAAAGCCACAGGAAGTATACAAGGTGCATACAAGTATACAAAGTGATCTGTTAATTAATTACTTTAAATAGAGGTCAAAACAGCATTATGATATCCGTGGGTAATTTGGTATAGTTGCAATATTTGCATCTGGTTCAAATGTGAGTTAATGTACAGTAGACCTATGTATTTATTTATTTATTTATGGAGGACTATCTATCTATCTATTTATTTTTAACTTCTTATAACTTACTAGTCCTACCCATTCAAAGATATGTGCTTCAAATTATGTGCAGAGTGTAGGTGATGAGGTGTGTACAATAGGCTATATGAGGGATTGAGAGTAACTTTGTAGTTTGTAGAAGTGGTGCTTGCATGTGGAAATGTAGGAATATCAGAAGAAATGTTGGAGAACCCAGCAAAATGTAAAGAGCATCAACCTCCCAGCAGACACAGCATTCTTGGGTCAACAAAGGTCTTGTAAATCCTAACAGTTTTCTGAAAAACATTAGGGCTGTCTTCGACTCAGGATTTATCAAGTCGACTTGAGTCGCGGGGTTAATCCGACACGTCGACAAATCGTTTATGTGTAAAAAAAAAAAGAAAAAAAAAAGTTGTGCTTTAACTCATACTCTGCGATCCCCGTAGAAACCGTTGATTTCCCGCTGTACCTCTCTGCGATGCCCGTCGTTCCCGGAAATTTAATTAGCTTTAATCATTATGAAACAATT
Organism: Nannobrachium achirus; assembly: GCF_963921795.1. Classification (NCBI taxonomy): domain Eukaryota; kingdom Metazoa; phylum Chordata; class Actinopteri; order Myctophiformes; family Myctophidae; genus Nannobrachium; species Nannobrachium achirus. The sequence continues at coordinate 32,323,150 of NC_137820.1, read as the reverse complement.
AAAAGTATGATCGCTGTATATGGCCGCTTCGGAGTCTTAGGCCCGCCCCCTAACTGTATCCTGCCGTATTTCCGGTCTGGACCGGATCTAGCTTTCCGTATCCAGTCTGAGCCTGGGCCATAGTCCCGCCTCCATTGGTTTACATTGTATCAGAAGAGGAAGCTACTCGGCGATGGAAAGCTCGTTTTTCAATCCGATTTTTGCGTTTGGAAACTTTGATCCAGTCTCTACACGCCTGGATTATGATCCCCGCACATATCGTGCGTTTTGTGCGCGAACGTGTCCACGTGTTACCATAGCGCACGACTGGCTTTTTTCAATGTTTTTTCATGTAAACACTGGCGGATAAGCAGGGATACAGCGTGGCAACGGATATGTCTATTTCAATGGGTTTCTTTTTATTCGAAACCTGTCACAGAGTCTACACGTCTACTAGATGAGTCGCACACAGATTGTGCACGATGCGTGCGCGTGCCCACGTTAAAAGGTAAGGACAATTTGGCAGCTGCTTACTACAGCTATGTTTAAAATGGCAGCAAAATTGTTAATGACTGGAGAGGAGGCGCGACCGCGACGCATTGATAGAGTACCGGTACAACAGCTGTTGTAAACCACATATGATCGGTGGATTCTCTGCTTTGAAAACTGCCTGGTTGTAATGATTTTATGCCTCTCCAAGGCTAAAGGAACAGGGCTAAAGCGCTAGCATGCTAACGATATAGCCCTGTTCCTTCAGGAGGAAAAACAACACCAAAGTAGGCTAAAGGTAACAATAATGTAACATCACTGCGTCGATGCAGAACGGCACACGGCTGCATCGCAATGCAAGCAAATTGTCGTAATCTAAAACTTTTTAAGAAGTCCTCTACTCCACCGCAGTCCTCCACCACGAGCCACACTCAGCGGCAGTGAGTGAAAGTGAACACGCATCGATTCACGCTGCTGCTTCTTGGTCAGCTTTAACAAGTAGAATAACAACACGTCGACGCATTTGCTCTCAGTTAACTTCAAAATAAGAGCCGCTTGTTATATGATCAAGGCAACTTTCAAGTCACATGAACTGGTTTTATGTTTAAGGCAAGCAGTAGGAAGTATGGACTAAATAGGAAGAACATGACAGTCCAGCGCTCTCATACCGCACTGGTGTGATAAAAAATTATATATTTTTGACGGCTCGACTCAAACAATTGCCGTCGATTCCGGGGGTTTAAAACGACGCGCCGATTCGTCGAATTTTTGAAGACAGGCCTAAAAAACATATGCTATATATCAGTGGTTCCAACTTTGTCATGTCAAGGACCCCCAAAAATATATGTGTTTGGCCGCAGATCCCATCTCAATCTATTTTTTTCTTCCGGGGACCCCCAGCCCAGAAGCAAAGATTTTTGTTACAAATGTTGCCTCATGCTAGATGCAGAATAGATACACATAACAATGCTAATATACAGCATACGATTTGTGAAAGTGACAAACGGGCTTCGCAGTGATGTCAGGTCTGTTCATATGCTAATGGTCATGCGTATTCAGGTCAATTGCTCCAGCCACTGAGGAGAAACGTTGGGACAGACAATAGCTTTTTTACGGTGTTATTTTACATTGATGTAATGTTTTTATAATGTTCATCATGTTACTTTTTATTGATAACCTGTATGGAGCTGTTGAGCCAAATTAATTTCCTTCAGGATTAATAAAGTATCTATCCATCAGTCTATCTAGATGTGGGTCTATGATATTTCTTTCATCCATACAATATATTAGGTAACATTCATTTTGTTTTGGGATTCCCTCGACCACTGCATGTCCCCGATCTAGTTAAAACTCCCCTCATATCACCAACTTTATTTCACCTCATCACTCACCACTGTCTCCATAGGTTCCGAGGAAGCACTATTGCATCACCCCCCTCTAATCTGATCGGCTGATCAGAGCTGTAAATGAAGCCAGCCAGACTGAATTAAAGCAGGCCAGAGTCATTATGAGAGATTACTTCAGGGAGGACAGACGTGCAGCACCGTTAGTCTGACAAATTATTCTCTCAATAGAGTTTCTTAGCTACTGTATGCAGCAACGGGACACGTATTCATATCCTGACTGTTCTGGTACACAGCTTTTGGTACAGAGCAGATATGAACAGATCTGAGTGCAAAGCACACTTGTTTTGTTTGCGGAACATAGGTCACTTAAAACGGATTTCCCACATGAAAATATTAAGAGGCGGGCCCAAAGGCCGGGACTCACTACACACAAAGGAATGATATTTTGTTATTGCTTTGGCCTGATCTGAATTGCCAGCAATACACACTTAAACCCTATACTCATTTACCCAGAGTACTCCAGAGCTTTATAATACGTTTTTGCTGTAGACAAAATATCTTTGCTGAATATTGCCAAACTACAAGCTCACAAATATGTTGCTGCGTGGCCTGTGAATATCATGAAAAATGAATAATCTTTTAGTCATAATTCGTCATAAAACGTGACAAGATCATATCGGCGAGCCCCATATTGTGGAATCATGTTGAGTCACAACATCTCCTACCTTTTGTTTCTGTATTTCTCTTCTCATCAGTCTTCATCATTCCCTGTCACTTACTGGTTTACTGGTTTACTAATTACACCAAATTTAAGTATATATTTAAGTATACAATTTACACCAGACCCAGTGGGTTAAAGTTGAAGTGTTCATCCACTCAGAACATGTGATAATCATCTTTCTGAAGTGGATTTTTAAAATGTTGGAAAACATGCAAACAAAGCACTGACTAACCGAGCAGCTCAAATATTCAGAATTTATGGGACATCATTAGCCTATATGGATTCTCTCAGCGATAGCGTTTCTCTAACATTTCAGCCCTGTTTAATGTTCCCATCACAGTTCTAATCTCTGATCTGTAGATGAATCACATTGGATGGAGTTTTGATGAATAACTGGAGAAGCAACACAAGATAAAACGTCTTCATTCTTTGTTCCCCGCGCTCGTGATAGACTTTAGAGAGGAACTGAAACGTATTCACGTGTTGAGAAATAAAATTTGCATTTAGCCAGTAGGCGGCGTAGCCAATGACAGATGGAACCCAGATGGTGATGTCCGTGGAATTGGTGGCTGCTTTTGGAGTGAAAAGTTATGAATGAATAAACGTTTTAATTAATATTTTAAAACTTTACCACAACATATACCATGACGTAGTCGTTCATTACACCATTTGTTGCCTCTCGAACTAGAAGTGTTGGGCATTAATTACCACATTAATAGTAATGCAATCTAGGAAGCCATTTGCAAAAAAGAAAAGAAAAAAAGGGGGGGGGGGGGGGGGACTAGTAATGTTACCATGATACTATATACAGTATGTATAGTGTGTGCCAAAGGTGACGCAATTGTAGTCCTTAGCGGACATATTTTGGGTCAAAACACAGGTTTTTCAATTGTTTGATTGCATAGAACTAATGTTCTACTCCAATCAGAACACCTGTGTAAGGCTGTGTTGACCCAAGAAATGGCCGCTCTTAGAACTACATTTGGCACACCCTATAGATGGATGGATGGCACTCAAAGCGATTTACAATGGTCCATTCATTCATACATTGGGAGGTGACGCGGCAAACACTCACGTCCCACATTCACACACCAATGGTGGCAAGCTAGCACCGACGGACTCATTGGAGGCAATGTGGGGTTCAGCGTCTTGCCCAAATACACTTCGTGGACAGGAGGAGCCGGGATTCAAACCGCCGACCCACGGATCATTGGACGACCAGCTCTACCTGAGCCACAACCTCCCCATAGTATATAGCTGGATTAGCTGGGTAGAGTAATGTATCGTGAGCACGCCTACAAACTTGGCAGCAGTCATATCAACTCTGGGGGTCGCCATTTATCAACCCAAGGGGTTATCAGATACTGTATCGGCCTCCCTGTCCTTTTATCACTCCTCTCACCCAGAACAAACAAAGGCTGGGTGTGTGTGTGATGGAGAAATAAAGCAGTGTTAAAGTGCAGCTACAGCACAGAGCACACAGAGGGTGTTTGGGGTTAATGAGGCATCGTGGTGAGCCAGAGTACAGAACAGATTGTGTCAGGCTGTGATCCCCTTCCAGGATCATAGCCCATTACACTGCTATTATCCCTGCCCTCCAATGATGCATCTCCTCTTGTCCATGACTCAGGGCAGTGGTGGACAGTAACAAAATACATTTACTTGAGTACTGTACCTCCCCAGAGTATACTGTATGTACTTTGGTATATGTATTTTTGAGCGGTGCTCCTGGAAGGAGCTGAGTTCCAACATCTGGCTTTGTCCGGGACGCGAAGCATGGCCTACATCTGGCCTACATCAGACTTACCATCTTGGCACAAATCGCTCAAAGTTTGTTGTACGCCCACTAAATGTCAGCAGATCATGGTCATCTGGCGTACATCTTGGCACGAATCGTTTGTTGGATGCCCAGGGTCACATTGGCCAAGCTTTGCGGGAGGGTTCATGAAATTAACTCAACATTAACTTAAAATAATAAATAGCACCGCTCACTTCACACGAGGTGTGATTTTTTTTATACTTTCACTCCACATTTCTAGGAAGGAGAAAAGTACTATATGAATTAACCACTTAAAGTGACGCCGGTGCCGGAGAATGCACTCGCTCCTTCTGGAGTTGTGAGCTTGATAATCTGCTATTTTCACTATTCACTATAACATTTTAAAAACTTTCTGGAAAATCATAGTTTTTTGGGAGGGGAGGGGGGTGACCCAATTTCAATACAGCAATGCATACTGCCAGATGTAGGCTAAGCTAAAACATTGTCTGTTCTGCCCTTGCCAGCAAATCCGAGTGCTGTGGCGTTAAAAGACGCCTGTGGGTGTTCTAGGGTCGGGAAGAAAATAAATTAGCTGGCCGCGATAATCCAGTGCAGAGATATAGCCAGTTGACTGTGGCTTGTTTTCACCAAAATCAGCACAAAGCAGAAAAGATTTTATTTTATTTGTATTTATTTTTTGAAAACAAAAGTAAATGAACTGACCTTCGTTCAGGTCACATGACTTCTGGCTGCACTCTACTTGTGTGCTGTTGGGATCAACACCAGGTGAGGTGGGTGCATGGCTGGAATTTCAAATGATCCTCAACAAAAATGGGTGACATGACAGATGTCTGAGATCTGAATGTCACCCCCCAGGAAGCGCACTCAATCTGTCATGTCCCTCCAAACTGTCTCTCTGGTTTTATAAAGTTTAAACCTTCAGCAGATTAATGGCAGCATATAAAACCAAATTCATGCTCGGTCGCACCACAGTGATGCACGCCAAAAACAGCAGACCTACAAGGTCACAACGTGTTGTTAGCTAGTACAGTATATCTGCTATTTTGTGACACGATTTCAGAAAGAGTGTTGTGATTGGGGATGCAGATTGCATAGAGTGTGTGTGCACACACACGCACACACACGTAAACACACACATACACCTCAATCCTCCATACATCTGGCTAGCTCTTTCCGGAACTTTCCCTCCTTGCATCTTTTTCTAGTGCATAGGTACGTGTGGAACGCCCTCGTGAATAAATGCCTACAGTTTGTGTTGGCTCCCATTGCACAAGTTTGCTGGCTGGGAGACAGAAGTTGCTGGTGTCTAAGCCCAGCCACATTGTCCTGCTGTCTTTTGACTCACTTTTGATAGCCCCCTATGCAAATGCTTGTTGCCTGCGGCTGTTAAACTTGGACCGACATTTGATCATATCAAATAGATGCTCGAAAGGAAACAAAGAAGTGGGGAAAGAAATAACCTACAGGATCTGTTGAAGAGAGAAATCTATCCTTCCAACTCTGACCCTTTCTTGCTCCTTCTACATCCAATGAACCTATCGCAACTCCGCCCCCCTCCGCCTAGACCTCCGACCAGAATCACAGCCGCCTCTAAAGGAACCATTCACTTGAATGGACATCCAGCAGATTTTTACACATTAAATATTAATTCCGTTTTGGACCCAGAGCTTCGAAATATCTTCCAATCCATCAACAAGGCCTGGATATGCATTGGAAAAAGTATTTAGACCTTTAAACAATACGACATAGGAATATATAAGGTCGCAGCAGAGGAATAAGGAACATGTCCATGGTTGCTGGACCACAGAAAGCCGTTTCAAACCAATTTAAATATGAATGGACTGTATTGGCCTAAACGACAATAACCCATGACTACAAACACCTTATTTGTTATGTTAAATAGCAACTGATATGTAATGTACGTCTGTGAATGTCTGAACAGGGGTAGCGACGCGAAGTGTTGTATTTCAACTCTGCTTTCGACTGCAGGCTGTGGGTAGGGGCGTCACAAGGGGGGGAAAAGTGGGACTGACTTACCAGGGCCCAAGGTGGAAGGGCCTTAATTATTTTAGACTTTATCGATTGAAAAATAGCAGATATACAAGCTCATAGCGTGGCACTGAGTGCCGCGCTGCGAGCTTGTAGATTTGCTATTTTTGAAATCCCACGATGAAGAACATTCATGTGGGCCCACAGCGAATCCTTGTACCCAGGGCCCAGAATTTGGTGCGACACCCTTGCCTCTCCCTCTGCGGCTCGGCAACTTGTCAGGAATCGCGAACATTTCACGCCAGAGATATCAAAATAGATAAGATTTATAAGCAATCGGCATGATAAGAAACATGTAGCCTACATTTGAAGCAGTTTATTCTGGTTGGTTGTTTGTGTAATGGAGAGTAATAGCCTCTAAACAAATCAGTGAAAAGTGAAAACGGCTCTGTATAGGTCCAGCAGACAGGCGATTTCCTCATTCTGCTGTTGCGTCCTTATATATTCCTTTGTCGTATTGTTTTAAAAGTTTAAAGGTCTACATATTTTTCCAATGCATATCCAGGCCTTTGTTGACGGATTGGACGAGATTTCGAAGCTCTGGGTCCAAAACGGAATTAATATTTAATGTGTAAAATCTGCTGTATATCCATTCAAGTGAATGGTGCGGCTGTGATTCTGGTCGGAGGTCTCGGCGGAGAGGTGGGGGCGGAGCTCCCGGTACTCATCCATTCTTACACCTCCTCCCAATTCTCACACCTCGTACTCCTACTAATTGTTACAGCTCCTCCTTCAGTATCTCCAACCCGTCCCGGACTGCCATTCCCCAACCCTGCAGTGCTACTCGGCAGAACTGCTAATAGAATCTCACAGCCTCTAATGGATCTGTCAGAATCTGCGAGAGGCGACATGTGAAGCTGACCATTGCCAGCGGAGAGCGTATGGTGACACAGCGACAGTGCCAGCAACGGTATGTCATTGTCTGTGGGAAGATGACAGCCTCAGGAAACAGACCACACTGCTCCGTACAGAAGTATTCCGGCTCTAGAAATTGCACTACAAATGCAGCATACAGTAGATTAGGGTGAGAAAAACACCCCAAAATAAAAACGTTTACAATGGCTACCAGGGCAGGGTATAATGTGATATATCAATTATTCTTCTCATAGCAACTTGCTAGCTTCTGTCAATCCACTGAATACAGTATTTGCATACCATGTATACCATCATAGAGCAGCTTGAGTAGAATATGTTCCTCTATTTGAACTGTGTCTTTTTCTTTACCTACAATCTAACTGTACTGTATATATTACTAGTTTTTTGAAAAGTTATATTATTACTTTACTTATCACTCCCCACCTAGCCTCGGAAACCCAGACTTCTTTTGGTGATCGGAAGAAAAAGAAGTCTGGGCAAACCCCCCTATAACTGTGCTGGCTCATGACATTTTAATTGTATAAATAAATGTAGCCGTTCAGATATCTTATTTTACATCAGTATTGTTCATGTGAACTGGTTTGTTTAGGCTTATCCATTATAATGATAAAATCACTATGATTTATCAGTCGTTTTCCACCGCAGATCACTTCCTCATTTACTCAAAGTAGACAGCAGGGGCAGGGGGAGTCATGTCCCTCCTCATTTACTCAAAGCAGACAGAAGCAGGAGTCGTGTACCCCTCTGCGTCATTTTGAGACGTCGGAGGACGCGGCGAGATCCGCCGGCCAACAAATAATGTCCGCGTTCCCTCAGAGTGCTCCCCACCAAAAGTAACTCATTATTACTAGATATTTAACTTTAGTTAAATGTATCAGAGTTAAATCAATGTTATCTTGCTATCAGGTTGCTGATCCGGTCTGGGTCTAGAGCAGATAGGACCTACGGAAATGGAGTGTATGTGTATAGACGGGCCCTAGGCAGGATCACACTGGTCACATGCACAGAATAGTGTGGAGCAACGTTTTTTTTTTAACATGGAATACACTTCGATGGAAAATAAGTGGAGGAAAGCATTTAATGGAGACGTACTATGTCTCTTTAACTGCTGAAAAAACTAGTCGTTATAATAACAAGTAATAATGTTACCTTTTCCATCACTTTAGTCTACTCACCGTTATCTGTAGCGATGAAGACAGCAGTGTATTGGTTGTTGTGGACATAAGGTGACTCGCGGTCCAAAGAGGCTGAGGTGTTGATAGTTCCTCTGACTGGGTTCACACTCAGCCAGCCTGCTGGGTCTCGCAGGACTGCATACCTGGTGGAGGAATAAAAAAATGTAAAGAATAAAAACAACAATGCAAAGAACAACCCAAAACAACAAGGATAATCAGGTAATTCATTGACACTCAGTAAAGCTGCAAGAACCAAGGAATATGCTTGTATTTACCGTATTAAAACATGTTAAATCTTTCATGCGGAAACCTTGTGATTTTACTTGACAGACAACTGAAATTAATCTTCCACAAGTCGATGTAGTTAACCGGCTGAGACCATTACAAAACAATGTCAAAAACATTTGTTTCTAAAGTTGCCATATCAGGAATCAACATGTCAAAATGACACCCAATCCTTGGAGTCAAAGGAAATACATATAGCCTACATACTTATTACATATCTTAATGTAAAGCCACATACAATATAGCAAACTAACCATGATCTTTATGACAGCAAATGTATTTTTGTAAACCATGCAAAACACATCAGCAGCATAGGAATTTGAATGTTCCATATTCATCCCATATAAATCTTTATACAAAATGTGTCCATTTTTGCTTTCAAAAATGTAATCCTCACCCTGGGGAAGTCACTATAATATTTTAAATGCTAATTTGACTTGCCCCAAGGATCATGAACAAGGTTAACTGTCAGTTCAATAAGAAGAAACCATTAGAAATACAAGGGTCACTGGTGGCGTTTCTTCCTGAAGACTGGCTGGAAGGACATCGATCAAACAACATATTTTGAACGAGAGCTCAGAGTTATCTCAGACACCCACCACTGTTAAATTATAAAAGTGAGTGTACAGCTGTGGTTGGATCATGTATTCATGTTGCCTGGTTAATAAACCAGACCAAACACAACAACACCCCCTGGCGGTAGTGGTGTTGTAGTACGATCTGGCACCGATCCATTGAGATTCTATTTCCTCAACCAGCTTCAAGGGTTGGCCAATCAGGGTTGTATGCTTGGGGCACATGGTTTCTGTAGGCTTGGGGCAAGTGGTTTGGGGCAAACCCCAGAAATGAAAACTCTTCCTGAAATCCCAGACTCTCTTCCCAAAACAAAGTGTGTGATAGAGGCTGGCAACGCCAGGCAAGTATTCATGTCCAGACTGAGGAAAAGTTAAGGTTGACTGGAGGATGGCACCCAGTCAGGGTCATAGAAAGGGTCGTTTCTGAGAGATGAGTGTCACAGTCCCGTTGAAGGGTTCAGTAAAAACGCTAAAGAGATGACATCAATCACTGTTTGATGGAGTTACAGCAGCCAAACTGCAGACGCCAAGCTGCAATATATGATCGTACTGTACATGTGACACTGCAAATGAGGCGTGTGTGTGTGTGTGTGTGTGTGTGTGTGTGTGTGTGTGCGTGCGTGCGTGCGTGTGTGTATGGGTACGTGTGTCTGTGAGTGCATGTGTGTCTGTGTGTGTGTGTGTGTGTGTGTGTGTGTGTGTGTGTGTGTGTGTGTGTGTGTGTGTGTGTGTGTGTGTGTGTGTGTGTGTGTGTGTGTGGTCGGTCAGACTGGTCATCCAAAGATGATGGATGAATTATCAAAGACACCATGGGGGGGAAACGACTGAGCTGGCGTCGCCGTGGAAACGGTGACCTCAACCATGTGACTGTCTGAGGGAAACGTACGGGAAGTGGATGGTGATTGGATATTGTCACACATGGGCACACACACATACATTGTTACGTTTTAGTTCTCACACAGCCACACATGCATATTTACAGTTCTTCCGTCCAGTGCAAAGGGGCACATGGCACCTAGCACCTAACTAGAACTGCACTCTCTCGAGGTGCCAACTTGCGCCTCGTGCACTTGTGCGCCAGCAGAGCGCGCCATGAGGTGCGCTCACCACTGGCATCACCACTGGCAATGGCTAATACATCACCACTGGCATCCCCAGGAATGCTGATCCCTCATTGGCTGTATATGATGATGTTGCCAGAAATGCTGGTCCCTGATTGGGCTACGGGCTTAAACACACACACACACATCTACCTACCTACCTACATACGCAGCCGAACGCAGTACTTGCACACACTGCTGGCGCAAGCTAGAAAATGAGCTGTGGTCTGATGCAATCCAAAGAAAGACGAGTGGTGAGGAGAGAGGGAGTAGCCTAGTTCCAGCCCATAGACCCGCCCACTCTCAGAGTAGACTGTTTCTCTGGTCTGGAATTGTGTTCATAATAAGTGATTTCTGGAGCCGAAATGACGGCTCCTCTAATTAGCGCAGGGGGTGGGTTTAACAAATAACCAATCCGTGCCGTCAAAGTCTCTCCCCTCCAGAAATCGCTCAAACAGGGCACAATGTCAGACTCAAGCTTCAGCTGAGTCTGAAATCAGGCTAGAGAGGGAGAGAAAAGGAGAGAAAAAGAGATGCATTTATTTATGCATATAAACCGTTTTCCTGAGCGCTCCCCTGTAGAGGACGCCGCCGCCATTTCTGCAGTGTAAACACTAGTAGCCTACATTTACTTGAGTACAATTTTGAATACTTGCACTTTACTTGAGTATTTCCCACTGTCAATAATTTTACTTCTACTCAGGGTGTCGCTCAGGAAATCGGTCTATAGCTATTCACCATATTCCTGGCCCTCTCTATGGAGGCTGCCATTTTCTTTTACAGAGGGCGCTAGAGAATTTTTCTCTGTGTGCTGCTTCAAAAAACATCTTTTCACTTCCTCCCAAGTAAGGAAGTGACACGGAATTGTCCTGGCCCTCTCTATGGAGGCTGCCATTTTCTTTTACAGAGGACGCTAGAGAGTTTTTCTCTGTGTGCTGCTTCAAAAAACATCTTTTCACTTCCTCCCAAGTAAGGAAGTGACATGGAATTGTCTGTTGCCAGATTTTGCCAAAGAAATAAGCCCAACAGAAGCAACTAGGCTATACTACTTTACAATTACAATTGAAAATAGCAGATCAGCAAACTCACAATGTGTCACATTGCGACACATTGTGAGCTTGTATATTTGTATTTAAAAATATTGAGGGGAGAAAAAAAAGAAATTTGAATATTTTTGAAAAATGTTAACATAAATCTGTGTGGAGGTCCCTGGCACCAAGTATTTTCAGATGGGGGTCTGCGACAAATATGTAATCTGGGATCCTTGATATGAAAAGATTTGGGAACCACTGGTTTAAAAAATATTAGAAAGTAAGCCCAATAAGCAACAATTTTTTTAGAGACACAAATTGCTTATTATAAGCAGACATGTCAACCCAGGTACATTCAGAGCCCAGAGCCTAGAACGCCAACTACTGACACTTTAACCCATTTAGAACGGGTACACATTTTGTGTATCATTATTTTATGCTTTAACTATTGAAAAATAGCAGATATACAAGCTCACAGCGCAGCACCGAGTGCCGCGCTGCGAGCTCGTAGATCTGCTATTTTTGAAAAGTCGTGAACATTAGAATTTTGACCCGATTCTATAAGTGTCTTTTGAATCCTTCTAATTCTAGGCCTAAATGGGTTAATGCAAGGACGACAGGAAACCAAATGATGTTTTTCAGGCCAGCTTTTTCAGCCTCCGCCTCTTTCAGGATATGAACAGGAAGCCGGGGCGGGGCCAGGAATAACGTGAATAGCCTGCTGACCAACTTCCCACCTGGTGCATTACCCCCTCCGGTCCTCTGCGATTCGCACACAGAGTTTGAAGTCATTAGGTCCCATATACGTATGTACATGCCCATATACGGTTCTGGGCAATCATCTATCTGTCCGACTCGACACCGATCACCTTGCTCGATGCACTCCCTTGGGCCCTCGGCAACGCCCATGTTGAATTCGTATTAATTCTCCTTATTATTTAATTAATTTATATAGCAATTTTCATACAGGAAGCTTCATAAAGGTCATGTGACTGACAATGCTGACAATTGCATCGTTTGCAATGTTTGTAATTTATATTTAGCGTGTTGTTATCTAGTAATAGTAATATGTACAACATTTTATTTAATGTATTCTGACAAATGTAATTGGAATTGGATGTAATTTTTCCTATATTCTTTGATCCTAATATATTGAAGTTCCTTTGTCATTATTTCTTGTCCAATGTCATATGGTTGCAATCAACTAGGCCATATCCCGGTCTCAGCATTTACAATTTCATTTTTGAAACCTTCCATCCATCCATCCATCCATCCATCTTCAACCGCTTATCCGGAATCGGGTCGCGGGGGTAACAGTTCCAACTGAGACTTCCAGATTTCCTTATCCTGCGCAACTTCCTCCACTCCCTCTGGGAGTATACAGAGGCGTTCCCAGGCCAGTTTGGAGATATAATCCTTCCATCTGGTCTTAGGTCTGCCACGGGGTCTCCTACCAGTGTCTCCTACCAGACGTGCATCGAGGACCTTCCTAGGAAGGCGCTCGGGGGTATCCGTACTAGATGCCCGAACCACCTAAGCTGACTCCTTTCCAAGTGAAGGAGCAGCGGTTCTACTCCAATTCTCTCTCGGGTGATTGAACTTCTCACCCTATCTCTAAGGGAGATACCAGCCACCCTTCTGAGAAAACTCATTTCGGCCGCTTGTACCCGAGACCTTATACTTTCGGTCATGACCCACACTTCATGACCATAGGTGAGAGTGGGAACGAAGATTGCTCAAAAGACAGAGAGCTTTGCCTTACGGCTCAACTCTTTTTTCTTCACAACAGTGCGATTTAGCGACTGCAAAACCGCTCCTGCTGATCTCCTTCTCCGTCTTCCCCTCTCTCTCACTTGTGAACAAGACCCCGAGATACTTAAACTCCTTCACCTGGGGTAATGTCTCATTCCCTACTTGGACTGCACAATCCATTGGTTCCCTGCTGAGAACCATGGCCTCAGACTTATAAGATGCTGATCCTCATTCCGGCCGCTGTACACTCGGCTGCGAACCGATCCAGTGAGAGCTGAAGGTCTTGGACCAATGGTGCCATCAGGACCAAGTCATCCGCAAAAAGCAGTGACGCAACCTTTAGCTCACCAAGCCTTATACCTTCTCCACCACCATTTCGCCTCGAGATCCTGTCCATGAAAATCACAAACAGGATAGGTGACAAGGCGCAGCCCTGGCGGAGGCCAACCCCCACCGGAAAAGAATCCGAATTATTACCGAGCACACAGACACAGCTCTCGCTTTGGGCATACAGAGATTGGATGGGCCTCAACAAGGTCCCCCTCACTCCATATTCCCGCAACACCTCCAAAAGAACCTCCCGGGGGACCCGGTCATATGCCTTCTCCAAATCTACAAAACCTTAAACTCGAGATCTGTGTTGTATCTAGTTCTGGTATATGCACTATTGTGAACTCTTTGCTTAGCCCTGAATTCTGCAGACACAAGGCGCCTTCTTGCGATGTAATTTCTCCTATATTCCTTAATTCAAATATATTCTGGTTTTGAGGTTCCCTCTTCTTTCTGATTGATTGTATTGTCTTTATCATCATATTTGTTATTACTCATCTTATATTCTAAAATGTTTTATCCATCTGTTTTCTTTTCTCAGAAAAAAAAACATAAAAGTGACATGGGCATAAATCACAGAATGAATAAAGTAATATAAGGTCATATATAATTGTATAATATAGTATCAATGTGCATGGTTTAATTATGACACATTTTGATTTAGCTTTAGTTTGAAAAATCAATTTCATTTGTCATATTTTACTCATCTGAAAAGTTTTATATTTAGTCTTGTTTTAGTCGACTAAATGTCAAAAGATTTTTGTCGACTAAATCTACAGAGGATTTTTATCAAAAAGTATTTGGGCTGACAAAACACATGTAAACATCCGAAAATGTGTTACAAACTTTATTTCACCATTATTGCAGATATTTTAATGAATGTAACAATGAACATATATTTTTAACGTGACAGACATGAACAGATACTGCTGCAAAGTATTTGACCAGTAATCTTTTCTAAATTCATTTACATCTATTTATCTACTTTAGATGCAAATGATACAATGCGACATGACACTGCCTCATCAGGTGGTGCTGATGTGTGAACAACAGAATTTCATGGTTTAACTTGCATAATGATTTAGGATATAAAATCAACAGAAACTGGCCAATATTTGTACCTTTCAAGTTCCAGCACAAACTTAAACTCCCCATACCCATACCAGTACAAAATACACATTTTTAATTCACAATTTGACATTTGATTGACTGACGCTCATATTGTTCATAGACACCAATGCTCATTTAATTACCAACAGTTGGGGCGGTGCCTGTATGACTCCTCATGTGTATTTTCAGATGACTTGGTCTAATATAGCGTTTGCCACAAACTGTGCAAGTAAGTCTTTCCCCTGTATGAGTCTGCATGTGTGTTTTTAGAGTACCCATTTGATTACAGCCTTTGCCACAAACAGTGCAAGTAAAGGGTTTTTCCCCTGTATGAGTCATCATGTGTTTTTTAAGATTCTGCTTGTGAATACAGCCTTTGCCACATACTGTACAAGTAAAAGGCCTTTCCCCTGTATGAGTCTGCATGTGTATTTTTAGATTACCCATTTGACTAAAGCCTTTGCCACAAACAGTGCATGTAAAGGGCCTTTCCCCTGTATGAGTCATCATGTGTTTTTTTAGATCACCATTTTGACTACAACATTTGCCACAAATGGTGCAAAGAAAGGGCTTTTCGCCTGTGTGAATGAGCATGTGTTTTTTTAGATTCCCCTTATGATTAAACATTTTGCCACAGTCCTTACAATTAAAGCCTTTCTTTTCTGTGCGACACTTTTGTTTTGGGTGTGATTTCTTCCTTGGTCGCCTCCCACTCATCACTGTCTTCAGTATCGGATTCAGAACCATGTGGAGATAGGAGCTGGTCATTACTAGTTGGTTGTGGTGTTCCCAAGTGCTCTGCATCACAGATTGTTCTCATCTGTTGAGTCGAGCTGCTGGCTACAGGCTCTGTCTCTCTTTTTTCACCACCATATTCACTTTTCACTGCTGCCAATCTCTCCATTGGTCTTTGAAATAACTCCTGTCGTTCCTCTTTCATCTTTGAAGGCTCAGGTTCCTCCTTGACCAGACAGTAGTTATTATCCTGCTTTCCAGTGGATATATTCTCCCTACACAAAGGTTGTGGTGTTCCACCGTCCTTTACATCAGCATGTGTTTCTGTGTGTTCAATTGAGGTGATGCTTGCAGGCACTGTGTCTCTGTTTTCACCATCATCTTCACTTTTCACTGCTAGTAATGTCAACCCCTCGTCTGGTCTTAGAAGTAGCTCCTCTTGTTCCTCTTTAATCTGTGGAGGCTGAGGTTCCTCCTGGATGAGACTGGAGTTCATATTCTGCTGTTCAGGGTAAACCCCCGCTTTAAACAAAGGGAGGTGCAGGATGTCTAGACAAAGGATGAAATGAGAGACTCATTAAATGCAATGTTAATTATTGTGTAGCTGTTGTATTATTAAGAACTTCTGCTGTTGGATCCACATCTGACTTTGTTTTAATCAAGGTTTTCTTTCTAGTGTAAGCTGAGCTCACATAACAATGTTCTTTAAAATACCAAAATACGCAAATATAAGTCCTAACCCCATCCTTGTTTATGGATATTTGTTAACTGATGCAACCATTATAACACATTAAACCACTTCTACTGTTGTGGCACTTGAAAACTCTCTCAAAAGATGCATTGCTCACTCTAAACTGAACGGTGGCCACTAGGATAATAGTTAGCTGTACATCGGAGTCATCACACCTGAATCTAGCACACCCATTATTGAGTTAATCAGCAAAAGTTTGTCGTTGTACCAAGGTCAACCATAATTATGATGTCCTGTTCATACGCGTAAAATTCACATTGTCTTAAAGGTGTATATACTCTATGTATATATTTTTGGAGCTGTGTGAAGCACAGGCTCCCTATACGTGGCTGTGTGGGTCTGTGTGTCTGTCTGTCTGTCTGTGTGTATGTAGCCTGAACTTCCTAAACTTCGGCACGCTACTAGTCCCACAGTTTTGCCACCACACACTCGCGCCATATGTCAAATCGACCGGCTTACTCGGGAATCGTGGGCTAGTAACTTGCTAAGAGAAAGGTTCAATAGTTTAATTGATATTAATTTATTAGTGAATTAATTTTCCCCATTGACTTATAATGGGAATCGCAAAAACTCACATTCAATTATTTGTCTCTCGCAAACCATAGGGGCTAGAGTTTCAAGACTTGGAGAGGAGGTTCATAATGATTTCAAGGATTAAATAAAAAATAATTGTGTCATTTGGCCGCATGGTGGCGCCATAACACCCCACTTTACGTTTTGGCCTGTAACTCTTGAACCGTAGGTCGGAAAATTAAAAATATTTTTTCCCGCGCCATGATAGATTTTCCGCCATCTTGAATTTTCTCCAAAACACACTTTTTGCTCCTTTTCCTACATATTTTCTTCAAATGTCACAAAAATCGGTACACATGATCCACACACACACACACACACACACACACACACACACACACACACACACACACACACACACACACACACACACACACACACACACACACACACACACACACACAGATTGTTCTCATCTGTTGAGTCGAGCTGCTGGCTACAGGCTCTGTCTCTCTTTTTTCACCACCATATTCACTTTTCACTGCTGCCAATCTCTCCATTGGTCTTTGAAATAACTCCTGTCGTTCCTCTTTCATCTTTGAAGGCTCAGGTTCCTCCTTGACCAGACAGTAGTTATTATCCTGCTTTCCAGTGGATATATTCTCCCTACACAAAGGTTGTGGTGTTCCACCGTCCTTTACATCAGCATGTGTTTCTGTGTGTTCAATTGAGGTGATGCTTGCAGGCACTGTGTCTCTGTTTTCACCATCATCTTCACTTTTCACTGCTAGTAATGTCAACCCCTCGTCTGGTCTTAGAAGTAGCTCCTCTTGTTCCTCTTTAATCTGTGGAGGCTGAGGTTCCTCCTGGATGAGACTGGAGTTCATATTCTGCTGTTCAGGGTAAACCCCCGCTTTAAACAAAGGGAGGTGCAGGATGTCTAGACAAAGGATGAAATGAGAGACTCATTAAATGCAATGTTAATTATTGTGTAGCTGTTGTATTATTAAGAACTTCTGCTGTTGGATCCACATCTGACTTTGTTTTAATCAAGGTTTTCTTTCTAGTGTAAGCTGAGCTCACATAACAATGTTCTTTAAAATACCAAAATACGCAAATATAAGTCCTAACCCCATCCTTGTTTATGGATATTTGTTAACTGATGCAACCATTATAACACATTAAACCACTTCTACTGTTGTGGCACTTGAAAACTCTCTCAAAAGATGCATTGCTCACGCTAAACTGAACGGTGGCCACTAGGATAATAGTTAGCTGTACATCGGAGTCATCACACCTGAATCTAGCACACCCATTATTGAGTTAATCAGCAAAAGTTTGTCGTTGTACCAAGGTCAACCATAATTATGATGTCCTGTTCATACGCGTAAAATTCACATTGTCTTAAAGGTGTATATACTCTATGTATATATTTTTGGAGCTGTGTGAAGCACAGGCTCCCTATACGTGGCTGTGTGGGTCTGTGTGTCTGTCTGTCTGTCTGTGTGTCTGTGTGTATGTAGCCTGAACTTCCTAAACTTCGGCACGCTACTAGTCCCACAGTTTTGCCACCACACACTCGCGCCATATGTCAAATCGACCGGCTTACTCGGGAATCGTGGGCTAGTAACTTGCTAAGAGAAAGGTTCAATAGTTTAATTGATATTAATTTATTAGTGAATTAATTTTCCCCATTGACTTATAATGGGAATCGCAAAAACTCACATTCAATTATTTGTCTCTCGCAAACCATAGGGGCTAGAGTTTCAAGACTTGGAGAGGAGGTTCATAATGATTTCAAGGATTAAATAAAAAATAATTGTGTCATTTGGCCGCATGGTGGCGCCATAACACCCCACTTTACGTTTTGGCCTGTAACTCTTGAACCGTAGGTCGGAAAAATATTTTTTCCCGCGCCATGATAGATTTTCCGCCATCTTGAATTTTCTCCAAAACACACTTTTTGCTCCTTTTCCTACATATTTTCTTCAAATGTCACAAAAATCGGTACACATGATCCACACACACACACACACACACACACACACACACACACACACACACACACACACACACACACACACACACACACACAGCTCCACTTCACACGGGTGTGATTTTTTTTTTGTGTTTTCAAAATGTCAGAAACAACATAGCCCTAGAAGCTCTGGATTGAATACATCTCTACATTCTGAGAAGCTATTTGTCTGGTGAAGTAAACTGAGAAAACTATCCAAAGGTTGTTGAGCCCAGACCACAAGGGAGGAATTAACATGACTTACTTAGAACTAATCCCAACAAATAACTCATCCTCGATATTAAAACCAGCATGTGTGAGTGATCTCACATGAACTGAATACAGTTAAACCACATACAGTAATTGACACTGAAACTCATATTCATACATTATGAAAGAAAGTGTGTTTTAAAGTAATATTGTACCAACCTGCTCTGTATAATTTGATGTACGGTTTTAAAACCATATCCAGGAGTCTGCTTTTGCGGTCAATTTCTTGCTTCAAGGACAAAGCTTCGTCCTCATACTCTGTTACAATTTGTCCAAAAGTCCCAAATATCTCTTCAGCAGCTGCAGATAGTCGCTCATTGACCAAGGACTTCAATGTTTGTAGTAAAGCCATTTCTCAAAGCTAGCTCCAAGTTTCTGTGACAAATACACCAACCACGTGAAGCAAGTTCAGCCCTTAACAACTGGCAGAGACTAAGGTGTCACCAAAGATAAACAGAGAGCTGCTAAATACTCACTGCTAGTCTGATGGCCCAATCAGAGGAGGGGGTGGGGCAACAATAGACAGAAACTGGCCAATAGTTTAACCCTTCAAGTCCCTGCACATCTTGACAAAATTAAACTGTTATACCAGTACAAAATAAACATAGTAGCATCTTGGGAAAGTAAAGGATCCAAAACATTTATGTTAGAATATCTAAGATTCTTAAAGGGATGGGATCCCCAAAAATATTGAAAACTAAGATTGAGTTGATTCCTGTTACTGATTTAATACATCTTGTCTTTTAATAAGCTTTAATTCTCTCAGTCAGAGCAGTAGACTAATTAAGATTTGCTTTACAAGATTACATGGATCATGAATCTCTGGCCTGATATTGGACAGTCAGTTAACTTCAATCATCAAAGTCTGCTTTAACATATATCCCAGTTAGAGTGTATAGGGTTAGGGAGAATATTATGTATTATAATGTCTGGCTGAGCGGCCGTTATTGAGAAATAAAAGTCCCGAAAGCCTGATAATAATAATTTGACTCAAAACTAAAAACAGTAGTGAAAGTCGGCAATTCCACAAGTGTTGCGCTGGGCGTCCCCCCAGCGCAACAGTGTTGCGGCAACACTGTCACCTTGGAAAACAAGGAAGTGTTGGTGAAATAGAATCCATTCTCTGTTACTACATAGTCTATTTCTCGCAACAAATATTTTTAAAAACATTCTTGGGAGCAATTCTTTATAGTTGTAAATGACACCGTGTGTTCGTTTACATGGCTGTCATGTTGGATACAGCATTAAATTCACGCAGTGCAGCTGCAGCAGGTGCTTTGAGCCGTTGATAAGGCATCGGTCCATTACAGAGCGGGCGGTCATTACACAGAAATAATTTCCCGGTGATTTCAGCGATTGACCTATCCGAATCAAGGATTCAACCAAACCTTGTAATAAGTTCAAGTAACTAACTTCAGCTACTGTACACTGTCAGTGAATACATTATGTTTTCTTTGGATTAAGTCTACTTTTTGCATTGCCATTGCAAAAAGGAAATGCAACATTTACAAAGGACGGTAAAGTTCTCATTTAAAAATCAACAAAATAATTTCACCTCTATTTCAAGTCTTTACAGGTTTGCCTATATTCATTACTGTCTGCAATGGACCTCACAGCATGTTTTGAACAGGCCTATTCAGTCTAGACATAATAGCCTATACCATTTGCATTGCAATTGATCTCTACCTGGGCAGTATGTTTATGTGTGAACTGTGAAGTGGTGTGTTCAGGTGTGATCTACATTACCATTGATGGAATGTGGGCCTTACACTTGCAAATATCTCTGTATCTCTATTTGAAAGGTGCTAACCATTCCATCCTTGTCCCTTTTATGAACATGGAGGTCCCTAATGTCATTAAGCCCATATCTTTGAATGCCCATATATGGACATATTGTGCAAGTATCATGTGGTCTATGAAGTCATACATCTATGTCAGTCATCTCCATATTTGTGAAAAGTTACATTTTAATTTATATATTAATTATGCTATGTAACATATCTCTTAGAAAAATGCAAAGATGCAATCGATTCCCGATGAAGCTGGTTGATTCTAGCCTGATAAATCAGTCCGCACATTACCACCCCCTGTTGGTGAAACGTAGTGTGTGAAGAGTCTGACGCTTGCAGTCAGGCTAGGTCGATTCAACATAAATATGGCCCGAGTGTGTGCCACCAAAACTGTGGGAGGAGTAGTGCGGTTTATCTAGGAAGGGAAAGATGGCATAAAGTCAGACAAGTACTATAGACTATAGACACAGTAATAATAAAAAAGGAACAATAAATCAAAAACGTATTAAAAGCTTGTTTGACAAGCAGCCTTTTATCTCTCTGTCCCTCCCTCTCTCTCACCTCAGATTTGTCAAGCCATCACTCAGTTGCTGGAAATAAATACAGTCACACACTGAGCAGGACTATAATTGTTGTCTTCTCATCTCAGGGAGATGATACGGCTTGAGTCAGCTGTGCTGTGCAAACAAACAAAAAGCATGTCACATCCGTTTTGTTCTTAATGTCCATGCATTATCTTGCTCTGTGCTAGATTGTGTTTTCGAATCCACCTCTTTCCGCGGGAATTTACCGGAGATTTTTTTGCACCTCACTTCCGGTTAACAGCAGACATACAAGCTCATGTCGCGTCGCAGATGCAACCGTTGTGAGCTTGTAGATCACACTCGGCTGCAGCGCCGGAAGCTCCATGCAACTTCTGCGCAATGCAACGATGGGATGTTGGAAAGTTGTGGATAGAGAAGAGGCTATAATTTGATCAAAAGTGCAGCCAGGGTGGAAATTGAGAGGGGGGGTCAAGATGGGGTTATTATATAATTATTTTATTATAAAATTGTTCTTCAAATTAGTATGGCCATTCAAGTGTGTTCTCCTTTGTGCACATGGATGCTTCAAGCATTACCACCAACAAAAGCGTTGTATCTATCACAACCAATACTCTCTCTCTCTCTGTTGTTCCTACATTGTTCCTTACCAAACACTTTATTCACCAATGTGTTCGTAAAGGTGTCTAGTAACATATCTAACAAAGATTGAAATTCAACATCCCTAGCAAAATGTTTGACAGCTAGGGTAATTTTGGGTTTCATTCACTTACTATACACTGTACTATAAGGGAAAAAATCACTCCCAAAAATATGCTTTAAGCCTAACTAAGTGTTTTTAATTATTCTGAATCCATTGCAAGCATTTGTTTTGCACAAAACACATTCCTTGGGCCAGAAATGGACCCCATACACCTTGTGAAAAGTGACGACTCATCACTAAACCATTGTTTTTTTTGCGTCTGATTTTGGCCCAGTGAACGTTTTTCGTGCAAAACAAATGCTTGCAATGGATTCAGAATAATTAAAAACACCTAGTTAGACCCCTAACATGCTACTTAAAGCATATTTTTGGGAGTGTTTTTTTCCCCTTATAGTACAGTGTATAGTAAGTGAATGAGATTACCCTAGCTGTCAAATATTTTGCTAGGGATGTTGAATTTCAATCTTTGTTAGATATGTTACTAGACACCTTTAAGAACACATTGGTGAAGAAATTGTTTGGTAAGGAATTTATTCCAAGGGTTTTATTAAAATGTCCTGACTAATAAGAGAGAAAACAGTTGAGAGTGAACTGAGGCTGTTCCCCATGACCCCATCTGCTTCTGTCAGCTCCACATTTGTTGCATTCAAGGCATCTCTTCAGTTCATCATCTCTTGCTCATATTTCTGCTTTTTATCTTTCTCTTGCCTAACACACCTCACAGCTCACTCTCATGCCTGTGTCTACACTCCCCTGTCCCTCCCTTTGAAGTCTTCTGGCTCTTTTATTTAGTTGAACTGGAATATGAATAGACTTAGAAAAGTGAAGGTTTAGATAGTGAATAATGGATGGATGACTCAGACTGTTTTCAGATCAAAAGGAAGTAAACAACCTGAGAAATGTAAGCACAACGGTACATTTGAGTTCTCTCAAAGAGAGAGTTTAAGTTAGTTGTCCAGAAGTTAGACGTTTAGTTTTCCAGCAGCAAACCACTACAGGCTTCAACACTGACTAAAGCCCCAAAAAAAGCAGTGTGGGCTGAAGATCAGTTCTGCAAAACATCAGACACATCCCGTAAAGGGTGTGTTGAAGGATTTCTGTGTTTGCAAGTAGACTAGTACATCACTATTGATCATGAGCAGCAAGACCCTTCACTAAGACCCTTCACGAAGCCTGTCCCCAACCCGACCTTGTCCAATATCCAGTTTTCGTGCACTGCACGGTAAGCTACATACAGTAGCAGCAGTTTATAAACAGACCAACAAATGAATTAATATATGGTCAGGGTACTAAACGTGCAGAATCCAAAACAAGCCAGCCAAGAAGCCGTCAACACATCAGCATCAGATCCCTGCAGATTTGTACATTTGTTTGTTTCATATGATTTGCACCTTTGTTGGGAGTATGATGAATAGTATTATTGCCATCACCTGGGTGGGTGAGTCATGTCATTTAATGTAAGCCGTTAAACTGTGTATGTGTTCAACAACACAGCCGTGCAGATTTCAACTTTGGAAAAGGGGTGGAAAAATGCTTCCGCCACTTGTTTTCTGGGTATTTAGAATTTGTTGCTGGTTCTTATAGACAATATTCCTGGCCACGCCCCCTACTTCCGACCGGAACCCCTTATTCTGGCTTTATCTCCTAGCGATTTCCTGTTTACGTTCAT
Organism: Nannobrachium achirus; assembly: GCF_963921795.1. NCBI lineage: Eukaryota > Metazoa > Chordata > Actinopteri > Myctophiformes > Myctophidae > Nannobrachium > Nannobrachium achirus. The sequence continues at coordinate 32,299,562 of NC_137820.1, read as the reverse complement.
CTGATCTGATTCTCGTCTTAAATGATGAGACGGGATTGTTTTACTTTGTAATTTTACTTTGTAACTTATGTTAACAATGTCACTTAAATGGCAACACTCATCCACTCCCTAAATGACGGAGTTGTAACGATACACACCCGTTCTGCCTGTCATTCAATGTTATGAGTTGGAGGTGAAAAAAGGAAGAAAAAAAGGGATCTCAATTGAAACAATTGCCATAGGCTTTCTTGGGCGTATGCTTTTAGTTGACCTTGTACAAGTGTACTGTAGACATTTAGGGCCTATACTTATGACGGCCATGGTAAAAATGTTTACCAGTTTCTCCACAGCAACAAGTACAACAGTTAAAAAATAATGCGATTTAAATTGTTCCAAAAGCTTTATACCCTGTACACATATATATATATAATGTCACAATGCGACATAGCTCTGTTTACACGATGCTGTACTCCCTCCAACTGTATAGCCTATATCATATTATAATATGTTCGCCATTTTAAACTGTTTTTATTTTATTTGACACTTGCTTTGGCAATGTAAACGTATGTTTTCTTATGCCAATAAAGCTCCTTTGAACCTAATCAGTATTTCATGGAAGCGAATGTTGTATGACTGGCTAGCTTGCAAACCTTTTCCCTTCAGAATGCTGGTTGATCATGTCAAATGTCATCTTCTCCATTCTCCACTGTTCTGGGATGTCACCATGAAGTCACCCAATTGGCTTGTGTTGTGTGATATGCATAACGTTTTTACAAATAGGCCTGTCAACAATGGACAGAATACACTAACATTAGCCCACCTATCCTGTGCATCCTATCCTGTGTTCATTACTTCACTATATCACTGTAAATCATTTAATCCTAATCAAGGCAATATAAATATCCATTCATATTTAATGCTCATTTAATCGTTAAGTCCTAACCTGTCACGTCAAAACAATGAATAGCCTACATTTGGCTTTAATAGATACAAAAACAAACTGGATTATTTGAAAATTTAATTAAAAAGTGTTTAAAAGCATTCCTTCAAAGCATCATTGGGAACATTCCTTATCATCTCAATAACACAATATACATACAGTACATTTGAAACCCTCAACAGTTAAACAAGGCATGGACAAGTCAAAGAAAAGTGTGTATAAATATTTTTTTCCTAAAATCTGCAGATGATTTTATCCAAAAGTATTTGGGCTGACAAAACACATGTAAACATCCGCAAATATGTTACAAACTTTATTTCACCATTATTGCATACATTTTAATGAATGTAACAATGAACATACATTTTTAACATGACAAACATGAACAGATACTGCTGCAAATTATTTTACCAGTAACATTTTCTAAATTTTCTAAATTATCTATTTATCTACTTTAGATGCAAATTATACAATGCAACATGACTCATTCGGTGGTGCTGATGTGTGAACAACAGAATGTCATGGTTTAACTTGCATAATGATTTAGCATATAAAATCAACAGAAACTGGCCAATATGTGTACCTTTCAAGTTCCAGCACAAACTTAAACTCCCCATACCAGTACAAAATACACATTTTGAATTCACAATTTGATATTTGATTGACTGATGCTCATATTGTTCATAGACACCAATGCTCATTTAATTACCAAGGGCGGTGCCTGTATGACTCCTCATGTGTATTTTCAGATGAGTTGTGCTAATATAGCGTTTGCCACAAACTGTGCAAGTAAGTCTTTCCCCTGTATGAGTCATCATGTGTTGTTTAAGATTCTGCTTGTGAATACAGCCTTTGCCGCATACTGTACAAGTAAATGGCATTTCCCCTGTATGAGTCTGCATGTGTGTTTTTAGATTACCCTTTCGACTACAGCCTTTGCCACAAACTGAGCAAGTAAAGGGTTTTTCCCCTGTATGAGCCATCATGTGTCGTTTTAGATGCTGAATGTTAATACAGCCTTTGCCGCATACTGTACAAGTAAAGGGCATTTCCACTGTATGAGTCATCATGTGTGTTTTTAGAACACCCTTTCGACTAAAGCCTTTGCCACACACAGTGCATGTAAAGGGTTTTCCCCCTGCATGAGTCATCATGTGTTGTTTTAGATTAGCATTGTGAATATAGCCTTTTCCACATACTGTACAAGTAAAGGGCCTTTCCCCTGTATGAGTCATCATGTGTTTTTTTAGATCACCATTTTGACTACAGCCTTTGCCACAAATGGTGCAAGTAAAGGGCTTTTCGCCTGTGTGAATGAGCATGTGTTGTTTTAGATTCCCCTTAAGATTAAACATTTTGCCACAGTCCTTACAATTAAAGCCTTTCTTTTCTGTGCAACACTTTTGTTTTGGGTGTGATTTCAGTGTGTTTAAAGCTGGCTGATGTTCCTTGGTCGCCTCCCACTCATCACTGTCTTCAGTATCGGATTCAGAACCGTGTGAAGATAGGAGCTGGTCATCACTAGTTGGTTGTGGTGTTCCACGTTGCTCTGCATCACAGATTGTTTCCATGTGTTGAGTCGAGCTGCTGGCTACAGGCTCCATCTCTCTTTTTTTACCACCATATTCACTTTTCACTGCTGCCAATCCCTCCATTGGTCTTTGAAGTAACTCCTGTAGTTCCTCTTTAATCTTTGGAGGCTCCCGTTCCTCCTTGAGCAGTAATGTCAACCCATCACCTGGTCTTAGAAGTAGCTCCTCTTGTTCCTCTTTAATCTGTGGAGGCTGAGGTTCCTCCTGGATGAGACTGGAGTTCATACAGGCTACAGGCTCTGTCTCTCTTTTTTCATCACCATATTCACTTTTCACTGCTGCCAATCCCTCCATCGGTCTTTGAAGTAATTCCAGTCGTTCCTCTTTAATCTTTGATGGCTCCGGTTCCTCCTTGACCAGACAGTAGTTATTATCCTGCTGTCCAGTGGATATATTCTCCCTACACAAAGGTTGTGGTGTTCCACAGTCCTTTACATCAGCATGTGTTTCTGTGTGTTCAATTGAGGTTATGGTTACAGCCACTGTGTCTCTGTTTTCACCATCATCTTCACTTTTCACTGCTAGTAATGCCAACCCATCGCCTGGTCTTAGAAGTAGCTCCTCTTGTTCCTCTTTAATCTGTGGAGGCTGAGGTTCCTCCTGGATGAGACTGGAGTTCATATTCTGATGTTCAGGATAAACCACCTCTTTAAACAAAGGGAGGTGCAGGATGTCTAGACAAAGGATGAAATGAGAGACTCGTTAAATGCAATGTTAACTATTTTCTAGCTGTGGTATTAAGAACTTCTGCTGTTGGATCCACATCTGACTTTTTTTGTTTTAATCAAGGTTTTCTTTCTAGTGTAAGCTCACATAACAATGATATTCATCTTTAAAATATCAAAATACGCAAATATAAGTCCTAACCCCATCCTTGTTTATGGATATTTGTTAACTGATGCAACCATTATAACACATTAAACCACTTCTACTACTTCTACGTTGTGGAACCTGAAAACTCTCTCAAGATGCATTGCTCAACCTAAACTGAATGGTGGCCACTAGGATAAAAGTTAGCTGTACATTGGAGTCGTCACACCTGAATCTAGCAACCCATTGTTGAGTTAAAGGACAACTCCGCCCTAAATCACTTCTAGGCTCATTTTCCTACTTATATTGATCCAAAAAGACTGTCCATGGGGTCTATTAGGCAAAAATGCCCCTGTTGTCCAGTTTCCCCAGCAGAACACAGCAGCTCTCATACAGTTTACAGTTTACAGTTTAGGCATTTAGCAGACGCTTTTAATCCAAAGCGACTTACAATAAGCAGATAACATCACAATAATAAACAAGATAATATGTCAGAACATCAACAATATAACAAATGCAAATGGATATTTATCTAGAAAAAACACAGTATAATCAAAGTTCTAAAAACCTAAAGACAAAAAACTAATGCTAACTAGCTTCATGTATGGTCACTGACTTTTCTGTAGTGCTATGGGTTTAGGTGGAGTCTGAAAAGGTGAGTCTTCAGTCCACGGCGAAAGCTAGCGAGTGAGTCCGTTGTTCTAAGTGCGACAGGGAGTTTATTCCACAACTTGGGGGCCAGGAGGGCAAACTGTCTCGGACGAGTGGATTTTTGCCCTGGAGTTTTTAGCGAGGGTTCTGTCAGCATCCCTGTGTTGGCTGATCTAAGTGAGCGGGTGGGGGTGTAGGGGTTGATCAGGTTTTGGAGGTATGGAGGAGCCATACCTTTGGCTGCTTTGAAGGTCAGCATCAGTGTTTTGTATTCAGTGCGGGCCGCAACCGGGAGCCAGTGGAGGCTGCGGAGAAGGGGAGAGACATGTGAGAACTTAGGCTGGTTGAAGACCAGTCGTGCCGCGGCATTTTGGATCAGTTGGAGAGGTTTAAGTGCACATGCCGGGAGACCAGTGAGGAGAGAGTTACAATAGTCAAGCTTTGATATGACAGATGTCTGAATGAGGAGCTGGGCTGCCTCCTGGGTGAGGAAGGGTCTGACCTTACGGATGTTATAGAGTGTGAACCTACAGGACCGGGTGACTGATGCAATGTGTGCCTTGAATGATAGCTGGCTGTCCAGGACCACACCAAGGTTTCTAGCAGTAGGAACTGAAGTCACCAATGCATTATCTATGGAAATAGTGAGATCTTGCATGGGGCAAGACTTAGCTGGGAAGAAGAGTAGCTCCGTCTTGTCCGGGTTCAGCTTAAGGTGGTGGGCTGACATCCACTGTGAGATGTCGGCCAGACATGCAGCAATGCGTTCTTCCACCTGGGTGGCAGAAGGGGGGAAGGACAAAAACAGTTGAGTGTCATCAGCGTAGCAGTGATAGGATAGATTGTGAGCAGATATTACAGCACCAAGGGATTTGGTGTACAGGGAGAAAAGCAGAGGGCCAAGTACGGATCCCTGGGGGACTCCCGTGTGGAGGGTTCGGGGGGATGAAAGCAAACCTTTCCATGAGACCTGGTAGGTCCGGTCCGACAGGTAGGAGGCGAACCACTTTAGTGCCGTCCCGGTGATGCCTAGGTCAGCAAGGGTGTCCAGGAGCAGCTGGTGATTCACTGTGTCGAATGCTGCTGATAGATCCAGAAGAATCAGGACTGCAGAGTGGGAGGCCGCCTGGGCAGCATGGAGTGCTTCTGTGACTGCTAGGAGTGCCGTTTCTGTAGAATGGGCCGGTTTAAAACCTGACTGGTTGGGATCCAGCAGGTTGTTCTGTGAGAGATGGAGAGAAAGCTGGTTAGAGACCACACGTTCAAGGGTTTTTGAAAGAAATGAGAGGAGGGATACCGGTCTGTAGTTCTTGACGTCCGAGGGGTCAAGAGTTGGTTTTTTGAGGAGTGGTGATACTCTGGCTGCCTTGAAGGCAGCTGGGACACAGCCTGAGGTTACAGAACTGTTGATGATGGCGGTTATGAAGGGGAGTAGGTCAGGTGCGATCGTCTGGAAGAGTGGAGAAGGGATTGGATCCAGGGCACAGGTGGTAGGTCTAGAGGAAGTCACTAGTTTTATGACGTCATCTGCAGAGAGAGGGGAGAAGGAGGACAGACATGTTATGTTAGGGATACAATTCTGTGTGTTAGAACCTGTATTCTGGGGGAGATGGGAGAATGAACTACTGATATCATCAACCTTCTTTTCAAAGTAGGTGACAAAATCATCCGCTGAGAGGGATGACGGAGGGGGGGGAGGAGGGGGTTTGAGGAGAGTTGAGAAGGTGCTAAACAGTTTCCTAGGGTTTGAGGTACATGATTGAATCTTTGTGTGGTAGAATGATGATTTTGCAGTGGAGAGTGCGACTGAGAAACCTGACAGGAGTCCATGGAAGTAGGCTTATAGAATGGATCCTATAAGCCTATCACTTTTACACTATTTGTTGCAGTCAAAACTAAGTGATTTCTTTTTTCATGAATGTGTTATTATTTGTCATTACAAACACATCCATGCCTTGGTTGTCCCACACAAGCCACCAAAATCTCATAAATCATGTTTTGGGGTGAACATTCGGCACAACTGCCAATCAAAGTGACTGTACTGGCCAATCACAGGGCATCTTTTCCGGGACTAGGTAAAACACATAAAAGCATAACGTCTGTTTAGCAGAGTGTGATGGCTTTTTTGGGACAATGATGGCATGGATGTGTTTGTAATCACAAATAGTAACACATTCATGAAAAAGAAAATCACTTTTGACCACAACAAATAGTGTAAAAGCGATAGGCTTATAGGCTCCACTCTATGCTATGAGAGCTGCTGGGTTCTGCTGGGGAAACTGGACAACAGGGGCATTTTTGCCTAATAGACCCCATGGACAGTAGTTTTGGATCAATATAAGTAGGAAAATTAGCCTAGAAGTGATTTAGGGCGGAGTTGTCCTTTAATCAGCTACAGTTTGTCATTGTACCAAGGTCAACCATAATTATGATATCCTGTTCATACGCTTAAAATTCACATTGTCTTAAAGAAGCTCTGTTCACTTCGAAAGTCAACGTTTGGTCCAAAGTCACGTCAGTGATGACTAGTCACTTGGTTCAGTCAAATGGTTCAGTCGGAACCGGTCGGAAGCAGACAAGAGGTCTGGTTCACTTCCTGCGCTCCTCACGACAGGAATAGTCAGTCAAGGTTCGTTGGAGTGCACTCTTTCTATTCAAGTCAGTACCAGTCGGAGGACTGGCACAATCCTCTCTCCTCACAGAACGTGGTTGATGTTGGTCTTGGTCCTGAGATCATCAACTGGATTTTAATATCAACTAGAAGCTCGGCCGCCCGGGAACAATATAAATAGGGAATGAATGCCGAGGCCCGGCACTGCACTCCGTGCCGCGGCGGGGAACGTGCGTGCCGAATCTGAAGCCGGTGGGACGAACGGTTCTGGAGATGTGCGGATTACATACACACAGACACGCAGACAGAGATTTTTCGCATTTATATATAGATAGATAGATAGCAACTGAGTATTGCTCAAACACTCCATGAACTTAGCTTTTAACTCTAAACCCAAATTAATGAATTTTAGAATTAACATATTCACATATGCTTGGCATATTTTTATCCAATAACTGGTTAGATACAAAATAAATGAATTAAACTGCTTCAGTTCAACCAGTATATCATTGTTGCAAAATATAAAATACCTCTCATCAAACATGAACTCAAAATAACACTTGCACTTATGGTGTTATTTAATAAACACACATAAAATGGATTTCTGTCATAATACAGCACCCAAATGCGCTAATTAAACTCTCACTGTGTTTAACAGTGTCAGTAGAACACTTAGTCATTTACCCTTTAAGGCCAAAATATGTGGAATGCACCTTTAAAATGCATTTTCACCATAAGAAGTGAATAGTAACATTTCCCATTGAAAGATTGTTACAGTGCATCTTAGTAGGATTAAATCCCGTTTTTGTTCACTTAAGGCCCTCTTACATCTAACGACTTTGAAAAGATTTCTCAATCGTAATAAAATCGAGGCTAGTCGCGGCGCGCTCCTGTGACTCAGTCGTTACTCAATCGTTAAATGTGAGGTAGTGGTCCGACTCGATTTTTACCCCAACTTGAGAGCCAGATTCTGTTACGAGAATATCAAACTGGTTTAATATTTTCACAAATCGGGGCTGAGTCTGAATTAGAGATGGACCGATTGCAAAATTCTTGGCCGATACCGATCCACCGGTTTTATTAAGGTCTGACCTGCCAAAACCGATTTTTCCGATACCGATTTCTTTAGCTAAGAACTAGAAAATAGGGTTGCTCCAATACCCTTTTTTCAGGCCAAGTAGGCCTACAAGACATACTTCAATTTGAGTACCAATAAGCTAGAAGAACACTAATGACATTGACATTGACACAGGATTATGGAATATATCCTTACATTGCAAAGGTAATCAGCACCATCTGTATTCTGTAGGCTGCTACTAAGTAGACTGGCTGCTACTTGCTAATTTTTACTTTAGTTACAGGACCAGAGCATCATGCTGTGCAGTGCCATAGACACAATTGGCATAAAACCGGTATTTATGTCAGTGACCTGCCGATCACCGATTCGGCCGGTTTGATGTAATACCTGCCGATTTTTTATATTGGCCGATACCGATGTCCATCCCTAGTCTGAATGAATACAATGACGTAGCCTAGCCTACAACCAAAACAGAACAAGCCAAAAGCCAAGCCATTCATTCCCCAAAAGACGCTGCCTGAGCTGCCAGCCTGGTCGTTGTTGGTGCGGCTACTACGACAGCCCTTTATTAGTTATTTCTCCGCGTTTCCATTATTCCAAACATTCAACGTTGATAATAGTTGATAGGATCGATCTGCGCCAGCTAGACTGAGAGGAGAGAACTAGAGAGGAGAGGCACAGCTGTAGGAGGAAGGCGGAGATCGGTGTGTGTGTGTGTGTGTGTGTGTGTGTGTGTGTGTGTGTGTGTGTGCGCGCGCGCACTGCATGTGCAGTGATGGAAAAAGTAATCAAGTAAAAGTATCAATGCTGCAATACTGTGATGCGACGCGCTGTGGCTGAGCTTGTAGATCGGCTATTTTCATTTATTGTTAGCCTAATGCTTTATAATAATATTATAATTTATTTAGGAACACAAGGCTATATAATAGGCATATTTCAGCAAATAAAAGGGAATCTTTAACCAGTCTTTACAAATCTTTAGAGGCATACACATCTAACAACTGAAATCTTTGAAAAATCATCCTACAGTCTTTGGGGAGTCTTTTTCAAATCTTATAGTGTGAGGGGTAGTCTTTAAGAAATCATTCCCAAATCTGTCCACAATCTTACCAAAGTTGTTAGGTGTAAAGGGGATTCCAGACGGTACGCGGTCACCGCCTGCTAGTAATTCATTTTCAATGAGAGGCGGGCGGCTATTTCGTTCGCGCAGCGAAGTTTAGAGGCGGCGAGGCGAGCGGGCGCAGTCCCGTGAAAATCCCCGCGAGCGTGCTCGTTTGTGCATGCGTACGCGGGCGGTGAGAGATGGATTGTGTTCATCTTTGTGAAATACCGCGCAGCGTTTACTCAAAGAGCGAGTGTGTTTGTGTATCACCGCGGTGCTGTCCCCGCAGATCCAAGCGGGAGCCCCGGTACGCCCGCGTACGCATGCACAAACGAGCACGCTCGCGGGGATTTTCACGGGACTGCGCCCGCTCGCCTCGCCGCCTCTAAACTTCGCTGCGCGGACGAAATAGCCGCCCGCCTCTCATTGAAAATGAATTACTAGCAGGCGGTGACCGCGTACCGTCTGGAATCCCCTTATGGCTAGCTTTAGTTAGTAAAATAACCATCAAACAATATATTTCCCACAACACTATTAAGTTACAGGCAGCAGCAACATTTCAACAGCAAAATATCTCTCACCGAATCACATCCAATGCTCTAGCACTGCGACGTCTGGATTGTTCTCTCCCAACAGGGGTTTTGCCTGTGTAAACAATGTGCTAGCTGTTAGCTACTGTATTTATGAATGAAGTTAGCATTAGCTGTTAGCAACCACAAGTAAACATGTGTGGACATGTCTCATCTCACCGAGTGGGTTAACGTTTGGTTCATGCACCAAACGGCTGCAGGATTCTCCCCCTGGTAGACTAACATACTGCACCAGCAACAGTTGGTGTAACTTTTCTGTTAGCTATTTCGTTTTTATGAATTAATCTATTGATTCTCAGCTCTGCTTGACTGCTTCGGCTCATCAGACGCGCCAAGATGGAAAAGGAAGTACTACGTACTGCTGACGTCAGTTTTCAATGCGTGGTGCTGCCCTCTAGTGTTCCTTCTAAATAACCTCTTGAACATAAATCAAACAAACTAATGAGGTATTAGTTAGAAGAGGTAGATCGTTTTGTACATGTTTTTAAATACATCAACTTATTGAATTTCAACTAAAAAATAGAATAATGTCTTAGTTAACCTTGTTAACTCTCTTATCATAGTAAGCTAGTTTTTCCACCTGGGTTACATATCCAAAGGTTGTTGAGCCCAGACCACAAGGGAGGAATTAACATGACTTATCTAGAACTAATCCCAACAAAGAACTCATCCTCGAATTAAAATTGATCTCACGTGAACTGAATACAGTTAAACCACATACAGTAATTGACACTGAAACTCATATTCATACATTATGAAAGAAAGTGTGTTTTAAAGTAATATTGCACCAACCTGCTCTGTATAACTTGATGTACGGTTTTAAAACCATATCCAGCAGTCTGCTTTTGCGGTCAATTTCTTGCTTCAAAGACAAAGCTTCGTCCTCATACTCTGTTACAATTTGTCCAAAAGTCCAAAATATCTCTTCAGCAGCTGCAGATAGTCGCTCTTTGACCAAGGACTTCAATGTTTGTAGTAAAGCCATTTCTCAAAGCTAGCTCCAAGTTTCTGTGATAAATAAACCAACCAGGTGAAGCAAGTTCAGCCCTTAACAACTGGCAGAGACTAAGGTGTCACCAAACATAAACAGAGAGCTGCTAAATACTCACTGCTAGTCTGATGGCCCAATCAGAGGAGGGGGTGGGGCAACAATAGACAGAAACTGGCCAATAGTTTAACCCTTCAAGTCCCTTCACATCTTGACAAAATTAAACTCTCATATACCAGTACAAAATAAACATCTTTACATAGTAGCATCTTGGGAAAGTAAAGGATCCAAAACATGTTGCATGCATTGATTAAACTTTTGTTAGCATATCTAAGATTCTTAAACTAAGGGATGGGATCCCCTAAAATATTGTAAACTAAGATTGAGTTGATTACATCTTGTATTTTAATAAGCTTTTGTCTCAGTCAGAGCAGTAGACTAAATATATGATTTGCTTTACAGGATTACATGGTTCATGAATCTCTGGTCTGATATTGGACAGTCAGTTAGCTTAAGTCATCAAAGTCTGCTTTATCATATATCCCAGTTAGAGTGTATAGGGTTAGAGAGAATATTATGTAAGGGATAATGTCTGGCTGAGCGGCCGTTATCGAGAAATAAAAGTCCTGACAGCCTGATATAATAATAATTTGACTCAAAACTAAAAACATTAGTGAAAGTCGGCTATTCCACAAGTGTTGTGCTGGGCGTCCCCCCAGTGCAACAGTGTTGCGGCAACACTGTCACCTTGGAAAACAAGGAAGTAGAATCCATTTTCTGTTACTGCATGATCTATTTCTCGCTACAAATATTTGTAAAAACATTCTTGGGAGCAATTCTTTAGTTGTAAATGACACTGTGTGTTCGTTTACATGGCTGCCATGTTGGATACAGCATTGCATTCAAGCAGTGCAGCTGCAGCCTGTGCTCTGAGCCGTTGATAACCCCCCAGCTCCACCGGGCGCGTCGAACGTCGCGTCAACGTCAACGCTGGGAACGCTCCCGTTTTAATCAATGAAGGGAGCTCCACTGCTGACGGCAACGTCAACGTCGGACGCTCCGGTGACGGCGTCCAAACTCGAAAATCGCCCCGGTTCAATTTTTTGACGGCGTCCACAACGTCCAATCATGTATAAAATATGAATACATGCATTGTAGGCTATATTTAAATGTAGGCTATATACTGTACGTGCGTTTCTGATGTTGGCTGTCCATTCACAAGGGTGACTAGATGTCCCAAAAATTTTATGTAATTACAGCGGTCTACTTTGATAAAATTATGTACAACAGGCTATAATCATGACAAAACAAAGTGGTCAGTGGTGCATTGCTGCTCTCTGCTGAACATATGTGCGCTATACGTTCACATTCAGGTCACAAATAGTTTTATTCCTGTTTGAAAGTGATTTTCATGTTGTTTTGGAAATGGGCTGTATTGGCCATAGAATGAATACCTCAGTCACAGCCGCTGCGCTGCAGTGGAGCCGGTCGGACTTGACGCCGTCAAGACACAGAGCAGCAGCGACGCCGCCAGTGGAGCCCTGGGGTAAGGCATCGGTCCATTATAGAGCGGGAGGTCATTATAAAGAAATAATTTCCAGACGATTTCAGCGATTGCTCAATCCGAATCAAGCATTCAACCAAACCTTGTAATAAATTCAAGTAACTAACTTCAGCTACTGTACACTGTCAGTGAATACATTATGTTTTCTTTGGATTAAGGCTACTTTTTGCATTGCCATTGCAAAAAGAAAATGCAACATTTACAAAGGACGGTAAAGTTCTCATTTCAAAATCAACAAAATAATTTCACCTCTATTTCAAGTCTTTACCGGTTTGCCTATATTCATATACTGTCTGCAATGGCTCTCACAGCATGTTTTGAACAGGCCTATTTAGTCTAGACATAATAGCCTATACTATTTGCATTGCAATTGATCTCTACCTGGACAGTATGTTTATGTGTTAACTGTGAAGTGGTGTGTTCAGGTGTGATCTACATTACCATTGATGGAATGTGGGCCTCACACTTGCAAATAACTCTGTATCTGTCAGACTGTCCCTATTTGAGAGGTGCTAACCATTCCATCCTTGTCCCTTTTATGCACATGGAGGTCCCTAATGTCATTAAGCCCATATCTTTGAATGCCCATATATGGACATATTGTGTAAGTATCATGTGGTCTATGAAGTCATACATCTATGTCAGTCATCTCCATATATATATTTTTTTAATTTAATTCATACATAAATTAAACTATGTAACATATCTCTAAGAAAAATGCAAAGATGCAATCGATTCCCGATGAAGCTGGTCGATTCAACATATGGCCCAAGTGAGTAGTGCGGTTTATCTAATACATCTGGAATAAAGTCAGACAAGTATTATAGACACATTAATAATTAAAAAGGAACAATAAATCAAAAACGTATTAAAAGCTTGTTTGACAAGCAGCCTTTTATCTCTCCGTCCGTCCCTCCCTCTCTCTCACCTCAGATTTGTCAAGCCATCACTCAGTTGCTGGAAATAAATACAGTCACACACTGAGCAGGACTATAATTGTTGTCTTCTCATCTCAGGGAGATGATACGGCTTGAGTCAGCTGTGCTGTGCAAACAAACAAAAAGCATGTCACATCCGTTTTGTTCTTAATGTCCATGCATTACCTTGCTCTGTGCTAGATTGTGTTTTCGTATCCACCTCTTTCCGCGGGAATTTACTGGAGATTTTTTTGCACCACACTTCCGGTTAACAGCAGACATAAAAGCTCACGTCGCATCGCAGATGCAACCATTGTGAGCTTGTAAATCACACTCGGCTGCAGCGCCGGAAGCTCTGTGCAACTTCTGCGCAATACATGATGGTATGTTGGAAAGTTGTGGATAGAGAAGAGGCTATAATTTGATCAAAAGGTCAGCCAGGGTGGAAATGGAGAGGGGGGGGGGGTTCAAGATGGGGTTATTATATAATTATTTTATTATAAAATTGTTCCTCAAATTAGTATGGCCATTCAAGTGTGTTCTCCTTTGTGCACATGGATGCTTCAAGCATTACCATCAACAAAAGCGTTGTATCTTTCACAACCAATACTCTCTCTCTCTCTCTCTCTCTCTCTCTCTCTCTCTCTCTCTCTGTTGTTCCTACATATGAGAGAAAACAGTTGAGAGTGAACTGAGGCTGATCCCCATGACCCCATCTGCTTCCGCCAGCTCCACATTTGTTGCATTCAACGCATCTCTTCAGTTCAACATCTCTTACTCATATTTCTGCTTTTTATCTTTCTCTTGCCTAACACACCTCACAGCTCACTCTCATGCCTGTGTCTACACTCCCCTGTCCCTCCCTTTGAAGTCTTCTGGCTCTTTTATTTTGTTGAACTGGAATATGAATAGACTTAAAAAGTGAAGGTTTAGATAGTGAATAGTATTCACTGAATACTGGATGGATGACTCGGACTGTTTTCAGATCAAGAGGAAGTAAACAACTTGAGAACTTTGAGAACAAGAGCACAAAGGTACACTTGAGTTCTCTCAAAGAGAGAGTTTAAGTTAGACATTTAGTTTTCCAGCAGCAAACCACTACAGGCTTCAACACTGACTAAAGCCCCAAAATAAGCAGTGTGGGCTGAAGAACAGTTCTTCTGCAAAACATCAGACAAATCCCTTAAAGGGTGTGTTGAAGGATTTCTGTGTTTGCAAGTAGACTAGTACTGATCATCACTATTGATCATGAGCAGCAAGACAGATTGACCCTTCACTAAGCCTCTCCCCAACCCGACCTTGTCCAATATTCAGTTTTCGTGTACTGCACGGTAAGCTACATACAGTAGCAGCAGTTCATAAACAGACCAACAAATGAATTAATATATGGTCAGGGTACTAAACGTGCAAAATCCGAAACAAGCCAGCCAAGAAGCCGACAACACATCAGCATCAGATCCCTGCAGATTTGTACATTTCGTCGTTGTCGGGTGGAAACCTCATATCTCCAATTTTCAAATGTGTACGTTCTTTCGCAAAGTAAAGCCCTGCTTCATCATACAAGGCCGTCGCACAAAAGTAGTGAAAACAGCAGATCGGCTGTTTTCACTAGTTTGAATATAAAAAATAATAATAATAATGCAAAACGAACGGTTTTGGACATACAAGGTTTTCACCCGACAACAACGATTTGTTTGTTTCATATGATTTGCACCTTTGTTGGGAGTACGATGAATAGTATTATTGCCATCACCTGGGCGGGTGAGTCATGTAATTTAAGCCGTTAAGCTGTGTATGTGTTCAACAACACAGCCATGCAGCTTTGCAGTCTAAGTGCAGATTTCAGCTTGGGAAAAGGGGTGGAAAAATGCACCCTCCACTTGTTTTCTGGGTATTTAGAATTTGTTGCTGGTTCTTATAGTCACTGTCGCGTTATCTTGGTATTCCGATTCTTGCTATTATGTTGCAAACTGTGTGTGAGCGTCTGAGCGAGTGAAATAACATTGACAACACATTGACAGCTCTGACAGCTGATGAAAGCTTGCCCTGGCAAGCAGCGAGTTTAGCAACGGTTGCTAAGCTAGCATTGGACAATCGCTTTTGGGAAGGGGCTTAGCGAAGGGTCAATTGTGTTGTGTCAAACTGATTTGACCTCACGTCCGTGTAGGCCAGACAGACACACACACAGACTAGGACAACACTCCAAATTGATATTTAATTGCCACACATGGCAATTAAAAAGTCAATTTGCAGTGCTGTCCTAGGCTTTCTTTTTCATTATGAATCCAAAGGCAACATGCTGTTCAGAATGAAGCTAAGACAGCAGGCCAGATGGTGGGACATATAAAGGGTGAGCACAGTTCCCTTGTTGAGAAATACTTTCCTCAGATTTTGGGAAGTATTTACCCAATTTTATTTCCTATTTTGTTATCTAAATAGGGATGCCAGAGCTAAAGTGGTTAAATGAATACTGCTGGATGTTTCTGTGTAGTGTGAGTGGGTCATGTTACAGCCCCAACCCCTTATATCAAACTCACGTTACAGCGCACAGATCCAGCACCGTGACAGAGGTGTGAAGACACAAGGCGATATGGAGACATTTCTGGAAATGAAGAATCACAATATCCTGGCAGGCAAACCTTCTCTTTGGTAGATATCTTTCAGGCTAGTTCACCACAACAGAAACAGCTTGAAAGTGAGTCAACGTGAAGTGAACGTTCATTAGTAAAACTCATTACTCACAAGATGGATCATAATGTATGTTTTTAACCTGTTAAAACATTACAGATGGGGAGCTTGTGCTCTCAATTTCTCTTCTAGTGATCTCAATGTGTCTGTCTCTCAAAAGACAAACAGAACTTCAATGCTCCCTCAACCAAATGCACTGTACCTGACGCTCTGTATCTGCTGTGTATCTGGGTCTGTGGCGCTGAGTGAAGCCACAAGGCTTCCCACAGGGATGTTCTCCATTCGGGTGACCGACAAAGGTTCCGGGAAGAAAACGGGTCCCTCGTTGATGTCCAGGACCCTTATGTGGACGGTGGCAGTGGAGCTGAGGTCATAGTCCACGTCTGGAACCAGAGGATCCTCGTTCTGCACCTTGATCAGCAGCGTGTGCAACTCTGTGGCCTCAAAATTCAGAGGCTTGAACAGAGGATGGAAGTATGGCACGGGATGGAACAGGAAGGGGTTGGAGGAGAAAAGTCAGGAAAGGTGGCAGAGATATATGATGGAAGGAGGTTGAGAATGAGATGAGAACAGGGAGAGCGGAGAAGATTAATGACATGTGGAGGGGATGCAGCACAATAGTACCTCACAGTTAACGTATTGTGAAACACATATTATCGGCTAGACACATAAATCACACACCCTCCTGAGTGTGACATTGACATAGATCCCCTTTCTCATTATGATGGTTTTCCATCCTACCCAGGAAGTAAACTAAATTCACATGTCTATACCTGTCCCCGTTATCTAGAATAACATGATACCAGGTGAAAGCAGTTATGTAAGCGACTGTATAAAAACAGCTGTGCAAGGGGGTCTATAAGGACTGGAGTTAACCACTGCATTGTATCATTCATACTCTATTTTTTCTATTGTAATATTCTACCTTGACGACAGACAGCATGCCCTCATTGTCATCTGGGTTGGTGTGGATCTGAAAGCTCTGGGTGGAGTCTCCGCTGATGATGGAGTAGATGGCTCTCCATGCTCCTGTGGCTGGGTCGTCCCTGTCGTCTACCGTCAGGTTGACCACTACGCCTGTCCAACCCTCTTCCACGTAGGCCTCAAACTGGGATGGGATCAGACATACTGTATATCAGGGGTCTTCAACGTTTTCAGGCCAAGGACCCCTTAGTTGAGAGAGAGATGAAGCAGGGACCCCCACAACTTTATCATAGATACCATATAGTTTCATTGTTTGACAGCACGATTATCAGTGTATTTTGGATTCATATCAATTTGTGTTTTCAGTTATTTAACCACTTGAACTGTCAATACATAATAAACTTGACCTTTCACTCTGTACTGTCTGCTTTTTCCCCTCTACACCAAAGCTCTTTGCCAAAAATAGCCGATCTACAAGCTCACAACGCCTCGCACTGCGAGGCGTTGTGAGCTTGTAGATCTGCTATTTTTGGCGAAACTTCTCAGAATATGGACGCTAGGGTTCAAGTGGTTAATATAAAAAAGGATAAAAAAAAGTTTCTATCACACAAAGATTTGGAGGACCCCCTGTTGTAACCCTGAGGACCCCCTAGGGGTCCCGGACCCCCTGTTGAAGACCCCTGCTGTATATGAATGCAAAGTTGAAAAGAAACAACCAACGCATAGGGAATTTGCCTATAAGCTTTTGAGAATAGAAAATCATGAGACGCCAGTAAATCCTGTATAAGTTGATAATATGACTACACTTGGGCTTGGTAGTTACAATTCATCAGGAGCAACATCCATCTTCTACCCTGGGGGGGCAAACCTATAAAACCTTACAGATGACAGAAGTACCATGGGATTAAATTAAATTTCTCAGTCTCATAAAAATGTGATTAGTAATAATAGGTTTTTATTAAGAACCTTGCTTGCAAAGTTGTTTTGATCACTTTGTTGTCCCCAAATCCCCTGAAGAAGAAACCACCCTTTGGAAATAAGTTAGCCTAATTATAATAAAAAAAAACTTTTGAAATACTGTTATTACTGTATATTGAATCATCCATCCTGAGAAAATATCTTGTGGAAGTGAAAAGAAACAGAGGATTGGGGGGAATGGGTTTGTCAATTGGTGCTATTTTATTTCTTATTCTTCTAAATTCTTAGCAGCCTATTGTGAACTTAATTTTGTCTGCACTGTATGTGGCGTGAATTACTGTCTGATCACTGCACATGTTACTAGTACACAACATTCATTTGCTCTGATGGCAGCATGTACCCCGGTACAAATGACGTAGCTCATCTCAAGGTTTTCAAATAATTGTAGTGGAGTAAATGTAAAATATGTTCCTCTGAGATGTAGTGGAGTAGAAGTATTGAAAATTGGAAATACTCCAGTAAAGTAAAAGAAATACCTCAAAATTGTACTTAAGTACAGCACTTGAGAAAACTTACTTAGTAACTAATTAGTTTATAGTAGTTACTGTCCTGCTATTGTAGTTAACAACTTCAATATTCGTGTATACAATTTCATGTTGCTGCAGCAAAAGACGAGAACTCAGTCTTCATCTATTGGAGCTCACTATGATGAAAATGATCAACAACAATATTTAAGTCTTTTTAGTTCTGCCTGGCTTTTAGACTGTAGCAGGTGGCTCAGCGTTGTGGCGCATTCCTGATCGGGAACGCGTCTCCATGTTCATCTGCAGCGAGCGGAGGTGGAGTCAAAGACGGGAGAATGGCTCACATTGTGTCTACATGCCACTTGTTGTGAGCTTGTAGATCAAGATTGTAGATCAAGCACCAGCTGGCAGCAGGTGTGCCGCCGCTCGCGGTGCGAGGCGTTGTGTGCTTGTAGATCGGCTGTTTTCACTAGTTTAAATCATTTTTAAAATGATAAATACAAAACAAACGGTTTTGAACATACAAGGTTTCCACTTGACAACAACGAAATATAACTCATGCAATAGACTGTATGTCAAATCCCGCCCCATTTTGCTCTTGTTACTAGGTAGAACAAATTTACCAGGGCAGATTCTTTGATAGTGGAAGTGGATGGGGGAAAAAGATTTTTCATAGCCTCATTATTGCTATTTTAAGTACCAAAGGAAAAACATCTAGGTGATATTAATAAAAAGGGAAGACAAAGGTACAGTAGTTACATTGCAAAACAGGGGGTTTCCCCCGAAAATATATGTTTTAATTTGTTTAATCCCAGTGGGACAGAATCACCATGGCAGATTCTTTTATAGTGGAAGTGGATGGGGGGAAAAGATTTTTCATAGCCTCATTATTGCTATTTAAAGTACCAAAAGAGAAACATCTACTTGATATTAATAAAAAGGGAAGACCAAAGTACAGTAGTTACATTGCAAAACAGGGGTTTGCCCCCAAAAACACATGTTTTAATTAGTTTAATCCTCTGAAAAAATCGGAGGAGAGTTACAGAGAGAGAAAGCGCAGTGCATCTTGGGTAGGAATTCTGTCAGCCAGCCTATAAATCCACTGCAAAATAGGCTGGCTGTCGTAATTCTGCCCATTTAAAATATATGTACCCAATCGAAACTCTTAGTTACATTGATATTGTTCATGTGAACTAGCTTATTCATTATAATGAGCGAAATCGATATCACCTCGCGGGGCCGTACTGCACGCTCGCCGTGTTCCGCAGTGCGCACCGTGCTGAAAGACTAAAGCAACATTCTCCCACTGCACAACTCCACCCCCGATAGCAAAAAGTGAATGATTTTTTCTGGTTGGCCAGTCAGGGAGTCTCAGGGACCAATCAGAAGGCTGGCAAACGGTCTATTGGCCCACTGGCTTGTCACTTGTCATGATCTGAAATGGCAAATCTTTGAGCAGCAGCAGCAGCGTTATAGAAAGATCTCTCTCTCTCTATGGTGTGCAAATGAGGGCCTCTCCAACTCTTTTTCCCGGGCTGAATCAGGGGCCCAGCATGTCCCTGGACAGACCCACCCACTTCTAGATGAACTTGGTCTATACAGAACCACGCCGGTAAGGTTGTAATTTCTCACCAGTGGGTGTGTGAACTCGGGGGCGTGGTCATTCTTGTCTGTGATGGTGATGGTGGCCGTAGCTGTTCCTGTGAGGCCCACCTCACTTCCTGCCATGTCCTTGGCAACTATTTCCAGCTCATATGTTGTAGTGGGAAGAGTCTGGAGGACCAGAGAGAAATACACAAACAAAGAGGAAATTAATACAATACAAAATAATACACATCACATAGAAGTGTCATTCTGACAAGGGTTCAGGAGATGAAGGAACCAAGAGAAAGGCGTTAGGGGTACCAGTCAATGGCTTGACTGGTGGTGCCCCTTCCACAACAGACCATCCACAACAGACCATTAGTGGTCTGACTCTGAGCCTGAACATGGAAAGTAAAAGAGAGAAAAGTTACGGCGATGGCATCCTCTCTAAAGGTATGACGTTCAAAGATGATGGTATCAAAGTACTACGCTCAGTTCATCCGCTTTGAAGAATCCTGAATCCTGACTGAAGCTGTTTTGCTTTCCTTAAACGTCTTCCTCAGTGCTTCTGATCAAGGCTTCTGGGTCTTGTCTATTTACTGGCAGAATGTTTATTATTCTTTATTTGAAAGTGTAGCCTTTGCCATGCCTAAAAAAAACAATAAGAAAAAAAAAACACAGCTGGTGTTGCCGCGCTCACATACATGTAGAGAAACAAATCCATACAAACACACAGGGTCGAATGTGGGAGCGGAAGGCACCGGTCCACCACAACTGGCACGAATCGAACATAGAAGATCTACAAGCCCACAACGTGTCGAGGCAGAGATGCGTTGTGGTCTTGTATCAGCGGTTAAATGTCTGGGTGGGACTCCTGGGCCACAGTAGCCTGTGATTGGGCTACTAGGCCAGTATTCAGATGATAGAGAAGCCAGTGGGCCAATCATGTGACGTCTCTCTGCTCTGTGGGCCAGTGCTACAGAAGGATTGGCCCTCTCCAATTAGTGGCACCCCAGCCCAAAATTACTGTAACTATCCTAAAATGGTAGTAAAATAAAATGTATTTATTTATATGCCAGATGCCAGTGCCAGATGCCCAGTCCACCCCTGGCAGGCACCGCTAAAAAAGTAGAAAAAGTGAAACTCGATTAGACACTGGCTGTGGAAGTTAAATGAACCTGTTAAAGAGCTTAATACAAAGTAAGCCAAGCCAACCATAACACTTAGTGTTGAGAACACAAATAATAAGATTGAACTTTCATTTTCAATCCATCTGCTAAGTGCTACACAGAGAGTAATTCCTGATACATTACAAAACTGTACCTGAGGTGACAGTGGTGCAGATGTACAATCATTTTCCTGACATCATCTTTGTTTACCAGTGCACTGTACTTCCAGCAAACAATAACACTAAATCCACCTGGTATAATGTCAGGCACGCCGCCAAAGCTCAAGAGTAGCACACTACTATCCCAGAGTGAAACAGTGTACATGAGACAGCAGTAAATACTGTATATGTAGATAATATGACTACACTTGGGCTTGGTAGTTACAATTCATCAGGAGAAACATCCATCTTCTACCCTGGGGGCTGGGGCAAACCTATAAAACCTTCCAGACGCCAGAACTACAGTAACATGGGATTATAGCTCTTCATTTGTCAGTCTCATAAAAAAAATTGATTAACAATAGTTTTTATTATTATTTCCCTTGCTGCAAAGTTGTTTTGATCACTCTGTTGTCCCCAATCGCCGGAGGAAGAAACCACCCTTTAATAAATACTGAGAAATAGAAAGATGAAAGAGTAGAGTTAGTCTAATTAAAAATAACTTTTGAGATAGTGTTATTACTGTATACTTAAATGAACCTGTTAGCTTAATACAAAGTTAAGCCAACCATACTACACTTAGAGCTGAGAGCACAAATAACAAGATTGCACTTTCATTTTCAATCCATCTGCTAAAGTGCTACACACACAGAGAGCAATTCCCGATACATTACAACATTGTACCTGAGGTGACAGTGGTGCACTGTCTAATAATGATTTTCCTGACCACATTTTTGTTTACCAGCAACGGTACTCCCACCAAACAATAACACTGTTGAAATATGGTATAACTCTAAGATACAGCATTCGTAATGATCACAATAGAGCAGGGGTCAGCTGCCATGTTTCTATTTTCTAGATAGTCAGTGTGCCATGTCAACATACATTTTAATGAAATACAAACATTCTGACATATTTTGATTGGCAGGACATTCTTATAATGATCATTAGACTCAGAGCAATAATACGACTCCCTCCCCAGTCAATGTTCAGAATTTTATTGAATGTAGAATTATGTGCAGGATGTAATTTGCTGTAAATTAGGTGACTTCATTCAATTGACCATGGTTAAAAAAAAAAGGATTAAAAAAAAAAATCTTCTGCAAGGGGGCCAGTGATCAACCTCCCCTGTGCCAATGTTGGCACCCATGCCTAAGGTTGCCTACCCCTGCTATAGAGCAATAATCATGTTACAATAACTCATGCTTTAATAGAAATTATGCTAACTAATATGTGGTAAAGCTAACATTTATCGCTCCTCTGCAGGGCTCCTCTCACCACTGGAGCTGTTAATTGTCACATGTTTAATAAACTGCATCCATCTGTTTTACAGCATCCATGCTCCCAGTGGTGGACAAAGTACTCAATCCCAGGTACTGGAGTCAAAGTATAGATGCTCCTGGTCAAATATTACTCATTATACGTGCTTTAAAAAAACGCAATTCAGAAATACAAATTACAAGGGAATTGCCGTATTGAAACTTTGACCCCAAAAAATAATTGTATTTAATGTAGTGAAAATACAGCAGGCGATCCATGCATTGTGAGCTTGTAGATAAGCTATTCTAACTATTTGAAATAGGGCCCAACAAGTGCTCAAAAGTTAAGTGATTGTCTTCTACTTAAGAAGTCACATATAGCGCCCTATTTTCCGTCCTGCACTATCCCTTGGCTGTACCCGCCACCTCCTGATCCGACGCTATACCAAGAGGAGCAAACAGCCACTCTATTTCCTCAGTCACTGTGGTGCCTCTATGAATAAAAGTAATGTTTTTTTTCTCCTGTGGTTCTGCTACTATAAGTTTGGTGCATGTTCAACACCATGCAGAGTATTCTGTAAGCACAAAACAGAGCTCATGATGAAGAGGCTTCATCGTACAAGACTGTCGCACAAAACGAGTGAAAATAGCTGAAGCACACAATGCCCACAAGGCGTTGTGTGCTTGTAGATTTTAAATCTTGTAGATTGTGCTTGTAGATTTTAAATAATTTTTAAAATGATAATACAGAACGAACGTTTTTGGACATAATACAACGTTTCCACCCGACAACAACGGTTTCAACATGAAATGGACTCAACCACTCTTTTGAACCCTTCGTCCGCTCAGGAAATCAAGGTGTCCTTGGTAAACGGTGTCCTTTTCAAGCAGCTCTCCCACAGGAGCACACACAGGGAGAGAGAGACACTGAACAGGTGTTTCTGTCAAGAGTTTGTCACAAACAGTGTCTGACAGACGTGTCACTCACCAGCAGCTCCTGATTTATCAAAGCACTCTGCAGGCAGATGCTGATCTACGCACGCACGCACGCACGCACGCACGCACGCACGCACGCACGCACGCACGCGCGCACACACACACACACACACACTAGGGCATTAACGACTTGTGATTTTTGCAAGTCGACTCGACTCAGTAAACAGTTGAGTTGAAGTCGACTTTATCGTTTGATGACGTCATCACATCACACACGACCCCCCCAATTATTTTGGGGGGGTCCCCAGATGATTAACTTAATGTGAAACATTGTTTTCTCACTCAACTGTAAACAAACCAACATAAAGTTTAAGTGTATAGACGGTATCTGCACATTTCTAAGTGTATAGAGGGTATCTGCACATTTCTAAAGTGCCAATTTAAGGACTTTTTAATACCTCTAAAATGACAAACTATTGTTGGATTGATTGTTTGCACTGAATACAAAAAAAGAAAAAGAAAAAAACGTTTTTTCAACTTCGACTTTCAACTTTCTCTGGTGGGAGTCGACTTGTGTAATGACGGCGACTGAGTCGACTTGTCAACTTTTTCGTTAATGCCCTAACACACACACAAAAACGTCTGATTTATACTTATTTGCCCCGAAATAGCAGATATAAATAATGCTCACAACACCTTGCACTGTGATGTAGATCTGCTATTTTCAGCAGTGGTGTAAAGTAACTAAGTACATGTCCTCAAGTACTGTACTTAAATACATATTTTAGGTATTATTTTACATTCTTCAGAATTTACTTTTACTTCTACCCCAATACATCTCTAGATCTGCTATTTTCAAAAGATTATTTCAATATTTTGAATGTTCTGCACAATGAGTAATTTTTTTTATTGATACTTTAAGTACATTTCTATGCCAATACTTTTGTACTTTTACACAAGTACATTTTGAACACCAGACTTTAAAAAAAGATTTGAGTACTTATTATCACCACTGTCGCGCTGCAACGCGTTGTGAGCTTGGAGGTTAGCTATTTTCTGTACTTGATGCCACACTAATCTAAGCATAATCAAGTCAATACTGGAGATGTGGCGTACGGCATGAATTTCTACACAGAGAGGGCAATTCTTTCAACATAAGATGCATTCAAGTTCAGGAGAGTTTGGACAAGGCAATTAATTCTCTTGAATGCTGCCTTCAGGTATGGCATGGAAAGAAGGTATTTGCATTTCTTTCACCATAGTAAAAACTGCATTCATGGTCTGGAGAGGGCACTTTTTACAGACGGGTAAAAGGGCAGGGGCTCAAGCCCCCTTTGATGTCTATGTGTGCACGTGCCTGCTGCAGGATCCCAGAGGATCAGGGCTGTGGGACTCCTGCAGTCTCGGCGGTGTCTGAAACAGGTTGAACTTGGCCTCCTCTCTTGCACGACATCTTAATGAGTCTCAACTCCTATCTACACTCCCTGACTGTTCACGCTCACTCTGGGCTGTGGTGTTATGTCCATGAGGAATAGTTTTCAAGTCACTGAGGGGGTCAGTTGCCTGCATTTTGTTGGCTTCGGAATAACAGGATTAAATAGGGATAAGGAAAAGTAACAAGGATTCTGTCTAACGTACTGTTTATGTAGAGCAAGCAAAACAGCAATGTAAGAAAGTATGCCCCAGATCATTGAACATAAAGGTATGGATGATGCAGATGCACTCCCATATCGTCGTTGTCGGGTGGAAACCTTGTATGTCCAAAACCGTTTGTTTTGTATTTATCATTTTTAAAATGATTAAAATTAGTGAAAACAGCCGATCTACAAGCACACAACGCCTCGCACCGTGAGGCGTTGTGTGCTTGTAGATCAGCTGTTTTCACAACTTTTGTGCGATGGCCATATGATGAAGCAGGGCTTTACTTTGCGAAAAGTTTTACAAATGGAGATACAAGGTTTCTGCCCAACAGCGACGATATTTCAACATCATTTCACATCATGAAATATTGTGTTTTTTATATTTTTCCATATATAAATATGTATTAATCAAATTAATTGGTTGTTGGATAAATCATTATTCTTTTGTTGGGTAAAGTATCAACTAAATGATACAAATTAAAAACAAAGATGTAATTTGAGCGGGAAATAAGTGTGAAAATCCTGGATTTCTCTGACCTTTAATTTACACAGACAAAACGTACTGTGGACGTTTGCTTTAATTTGAGTCATAAAACATGCCTGAGCACCAGTCTCCTCTCCCAACCACACACTGCTTGTCAACGGCATGAAGAAATGCTTCCTGCACCCACTGTGTACCTCGTCAGACATTATGATTAATCACCTTGACGATCTTTAATTACATTGAGGCCCTTATCGGGACCACAGCAGCCATCGCAAATGATCCATTTCTGTCATCAACGAACGCACTGCGAGCGTTCACTCACTGGAGCGAGACAGGAGGAAGAGACTGAAGAAAGGGTTCCAACCAGCCACATCGACACCTTCCATGGTATTACCAGTAACACTCCCTAATCGGGAGATAAGCGACCGTAGGTCACTGATCTCCACAAATAGGGCAAAAATGTGTTTTGCCAAAATCTTCCTGATCCATGTTGATGACATGAGTGTAGACATACTGTGTAGTGATTTTCGTGATTTCAGGGCAAAATCTGTAGGAGCAGTGTCCAAAAATGTGTTTTAAAAAATCGGCCTGGAGGTGGCGCTATATGGGAGAGATTCATGTTGATGGGATGAGTGTAGACATACTGTGTACCGATTTGCGTGATTTTAGGGCAAAAATTGTAGGAGCAGTGTGCAAAAATGTGTTTTGCAAGAATCGGCCTCATGGTGGCGCTAGAAGAGGGCCATGTGAGAAATGAGGGGTGGGGTCTCCGCGCCGGCAAGGCGGACGAATAGGTACCGGCCCCGGCTCTCCCGGTCGCTCCTAGCCGGAGTTACGGCATTTTATGTGAGCTGCAGTGTAGGGGGTCCTCCACTGGGGGCGCCACCACTTTTGCATCCGTTCTGGAGCACCAGGAGTGGGTGGTCCCCGGGAATTCCCCGTGAGCAGGCCCGTTGGGGTGGTCATTTGGTCATGTTTGCACATTTGGTCATGTTTTACATCTGGGGGTCCCCCAGGGACCTGGGGGTCCCTAGAGCTCCGGGGGTCCTTGGAGGTTGTAGTTTGGCAGGCGAGGAACGTGTGTGCAAAATGTGGCATGGATCGGGGCAACCGTTGCGGAGATATGAGCAGGGCAAGAGTGTGACGTGTGAGGTGTGACAGACAGACTGACGGACTGACGGACTCACAGTTTGTGCAGGTTTTGATAGTAAGTGCGACCTACGGTCGCAATTACATTGCAGCAGAGTTGGGATCCGTTACTCAAAAAAGTAGTGCACTACATATTACATATTACCTTTGAAAAAAGTAGTGCCTTACACTACTTCATTACTCCCTGGAGAAAGTAACTAGTTACACTACTCGTTACACTACTTTTGCGTTACTCCATAAAAAAGCCTGAGATGCATTGCCAACATATATTAGATGTATTAAATATTTATTATATATTATTATAATATCTAATACAATACAGTTATGTTGTTCAATGAAGTGAGCAGGGCTCACTGGTGGTCATTTGAATGAGTCTAATAATAATAATATGGGTAATAATAAGAAGTTATAATAATTAATAAAAATTATAATAATTAAATTATTTCTGAGCCCCTGTGGCCTTGTTGTAATTTAGCTCACACATGAGTTTATTCATTTATTTATGGACATACAAGGTTTCCACCTGACATTATATAGCCTATAGGTCTGTATCCATATGTCAGTCAGTTTAAGCAGATTTCATTCCATTTGGCTCCTATGAATTTTACAGTCCAGAGGTGGACATGACCTGGCGGAGATTCTCCCCCCACAGAGCGCAGCAGGTCATACTGCCCAGCTAACAATTTTCCCGATATTTCTGACGTGAGAACGTCGTGACGCCGCCTCGCGATCGCCATTAGCGTGTCGTTCGCCAGGCGTGTTACGCTGCGCTGACGTCACGTCCTTGATCAGCGCACGCCAAGCTTTACGCCAAGCGTCCAGACGACGTCACTCCGGCGGAGCCCGGCGTGCGGCGATAGCGTGACACCGTCGTATAGCAACATCATTATGCCCCCCCCCCCAATATTGTGTACCCTCCTCCCCTCCCTTCACCCATACAGTATTTATACAATCAGTTGAGGCACAGACATTAACTTCGTTTTCTTCTTTTTTATTAAAATGTACACAAGCAACAAGCAATCACAATTATGTACAAGGCAGGATGATATATCAGTTGTACTGATGTGAATCTCTTATTTTGTTCATTTGTTTACAAGTGCTTTACAACTACTGCATAGTACTGTCTGTCATTCAATTTTATGAGTTAGAGCAGTGGTCCTCAACCTTTACTGGCCGTGATCCCCAAAATAATCATATTTTAACTGGGGGCCCCCCACCCACGAGCACTAAGAGTTGACATTACATTTTGTATAACACGGTTCTACTGTGAAAACAGCAGATCTACATGCTCACACGCATGTAGATTGGCTATTTTCACAATTCCTGCCTCTAATATTTGACAATTTGGCCCATGTTTAATTTGTCATTTTAGATTAAAAAGTCCTTCAATTGTCACTTTAGAAATGTGCAGATACCTTCTATACAACTGTTGGTTTGTATACTGAGAAAACAATGTTGCAAGTTGAGAACCACTGAGTTAAAGAATATCAATGAAATAAGCCTTACCTTACCTGAGTTTCCTTAGTTGACCTTGTGTCAGTGAACATATCATGAAACTTTAACCTTGCAAAACCTAATAAATACTTCAAGCAACCAATGTATTGCACAAAGGTTGCCATCTTAATATCATTGACAACTGGTGAACATGAACAGAATTTTATCAAAGTATGGGTGAGTTAACAGTGAATTTTGACATCCTAAAGGCTCTGCTATCTATTATTTTGGGAAATGTGAATCATTTAACCTGTATGCTGAAAACAGGAAGGTGTAAACATATACAAGCTCATTACACATGTAACATTTCTATAATAGTTCAAACTGTACTGTGGCAATGAAGAGGTACAAAATATAAAAATGTTATAACCATATGATATCTGATGATATTGTAAAAAGTATTTAGTTTTTCTATACACAGAATGCGAGCATGCTGTCAACCCTAAAAATGAATTATAGTACCATCAGAGCTGAATTCCCAAGAGCTGAAGCAGACCAAATTCCCATTATCAGTTTGTTTCATGAAGAGTATGTAAAATGAATTCAAATGGCAAAGTTAAACTGAGCATCCTTTGGGTAGAGAACTGTGGGAAGTGTGGAGTTCAATGGACTTTGTGTAGGAGTGCACGTGCGCGTGCTTCTTTCGTGTGGCGTCGGAGGTCCAACTCTGTCGCGTGGCCGTGTCTCGGGATGAGGGTGGTCTGAATAGGGGGCATGTGGTTCGGTGTGGTCCATTGCTGGCCAGGGAGCTGGATGCAGGACTTCATGCAGGAAGGTCTTCAACTTGGTGTGGGGACCGGGTCTTCCTGCAGGAGAATGATGAACAGAGAGAGTGTCAATAATTGAATAAATGCATTTCTTTTCCCAAATTACAGTAATCTCCAAGCCTAAAAAAGCTGATCTACAATCTCAAAACGCCTCACGATGTGAAGCATTGTTCTCTGAATACAGAGAAATAGTACACATAGGTAAAATCAAATTAAGTGTCCATATTAACAGTCAGTGCTACATAAGCGTCTCACCTTGGGTTGATGCATTGACGAGGTCGACGTAAACGTCAGGACAGGAGGTGAAGGCCTGGGTGGGTTACGGCTGGAGACCTAAGATAGATAGATAGATAGCTTTATTATCCCACAAGGGAAAACTGACAGTGCACACTGTCAGGGTCCATTTGGTTCCATGTGTACACTGTCAGAGTTACAGACATGTAAGGGGTCCATTCAGCCAAACACAGGTAACTTTGTGATTGTTCACTTACCATTTAGAGGTCCATGATGTGTTTTGTTGAATGCTGTTGCTCTGGAACAGAGAGAGAGAAAGGGTGTTGTTGCTAAATTAGTCATATATGCAAGTATTCAACTATTCAAAGACTAGCTGATCTACAAGCCCACAACGCCTCATGCTCTGTAAAAGCAGGGTCCATTTTTTACGCTCAGAAAGTTACAGACCTAGTACACTCTGAGTTACAGACTTGTAAGGGTCAATTTGGTTCCATTTTTGTACACTCTGAGTTACAGACTTGTAAGGGTCAATTTGGTTCCATTTTTGTACACTCTGAGTTACAGACTTGTAAGGGTCAATTTGGTTCCATTTTTGTACACTCTGAGTTACAGACTTGTAAGGGTCAATTTGGTTCCATTTGTACACTCTGAGTTACAGACTTGTAAAGGTCCATTTGGTTCCATGTGTACACTCTCAGAGTTACAGACCTGTTAGGGTCCATTTGATTCCATTTGCACACTGTCAGAGTTAGGAAGAGTGTTTTCTTCTGGTGTTTCAGTCAGTGTATC
Source organism: Nannobrachium achirus (assembly GCF_963921795.1). NCBI lineage: Eukaryota > Metazoa > Chordata > Actinopteri > Myctophiformes > Myctophidae > Nannobrachium > Nannobrachium achirus. The sequence continues at coordinate 32,270,023 of NC_137820.1, read as the reverse complement.
AAAGGGTGCGTTCGGAAATGCGCACCGGTTCTGGTTAGGGTTAGGGTTAGGTTTAGGCATAGTTTTACTGAGGTTAGGGTTAGGCATAGTTTTACTGAGGTTAGGGTTAGGGTTAGATTTAGGCATCCACTACACTGAGCACACACCCGGTGCGCATTTCCGAACGCACCCTTTGATACACTCGGACTGAAACACCAGCAGAAAACACTCTCCCGTCAGAGTTAGAGCAGTAAGTGTAAGGGTCCATTTGTACGCTCAGAGATACAGACATAAGGTCAATTTGGATTAATTTGTACACTGTCAGAGTTACAGACATGTAAGGGGTCCATTTGGTTCCATTTGTACACAGTCAGTCTGAGTTACAGACCTCTAAGGTCCATTTGGTTCCAAGAGTTACATACGTAAATTACAGTAAATAAAATAGTTACTAAAACCTACCATGACTTCTCCAAATGGTGGACTGTAAGCTGCAGTGAAATACAGGGAGAAAAAAAAGAATGATGATGAGTAGAGTTTGGTTGTTTTAGTGGGTGACAAAAACATCACAGTAGTATATCACACATCGTTATCACTACAATAAAATCATTACAGTAGGTGCAGTCAGGAACAGAGATAAAAAAAAAAAGCTAAGAAAAAAAAAACATTTTAAAGACGAAATTAAGAAAAATAGCCTTTTCTTTCTGCTGACAAAGTCAAGAAAGTTGAAACTGGTGTTGCTGATGTACACACACACACACACACACACACACACACACACACACACACACACACACACACACACACACACACACACACACACACACAAACACAAATAATATATATATACAGATCACAGATCTGCCTGCCTACCAAGCTGGTACATAACATTGTTAACCATTACTTTAACTACGTATGCAAAACCACGACGCTATTAGCATTAGCTTGGTAGCTACCAAGCTAGCTAACAAGAAATGCAGAAGACAAAGAACGCGGTCTTTTGATAACACGGGGACAATTATACTAAACAGTACACACGGCAGACATCTCCTGCAGATGCAAAAAGCCAAAAACACACTCACCTTTCAAAATTAATTTCCAGGAGAAGGATTTAGTATGTTTATATCAGCATTTTAGCTGATCCGTTGTTGTCTATTAGCCCAATTCACGGCCCGCCCACTAAGCATCCCACGGGTGCTGAAGTCACATTTTGAAGGGGTAAATCCTACCATAGCCTATGGAGTTGGCACAGAAATCGCAAATTTAATGCAATTTCCGAATAGTAAAGTATAAAATACGGCTAGCATGATCAAGAACACAAGATACTAAACGGCACAAAGCACTATAATTTACTTTACTGTTAGAAATAATGATTTGTTGGCTTTAAGTCCAGTATAGTTTCCCCTTCGAATTGAAGTCAGCACCCGGGGAAAACTGAGAAACGGAAGTAGGTGGGCGGGCCGTGAATAAGGCTAATTAGTCGACGGAGTATAGACGCAGACCGGAAGAGACGCGACAACAACAGGCATGCTTCCTCTCCTTTTTCCTGCCTGTGGAATCCATCGAGTTTATTACCCATTACCGCCACCTACTGTGTATATATTATATAATACATTCAAAAATGTTAAATACAATTTGACAATGCAGGCCTAATGAATAAATAAAATAGCAACAGCACAAGAATTCAAAAAAAAAAAAACTAAAATAAGGAAAAACATAAATAAATAAAAAATAAAATAACTAGTAGAAATTAATCATTGGAATTGAATGAGTATTATGACTGAAGTCATCTTGTTTTGTTTTAAACACTAAATAACACCAATATAATAATATTGGCATAATAATAGCAATAAATAAATAAATTACAAAAGTGCTGTACAATGAGGGAGAGAGAGAGAGAGAGAGAGAGAGAGAGAGAGACCAGTTGAGAGAATTTCCTCATGCATATAAATGGCTTTAAGGGTGGCGTAGCGTGAGGACGTGAGGAGGACGTTACACTATTGCTATACGCCACTCAAAATCGCCACGCTAAGGAATTCTAGATAGCGGGATTGATCGGCGTGAGGAGAGCTGAGCGTCGGCGTTTCCCACTTGGCGTGGACCCGCTCTTAAAATACCAGCGTCACGTCAGAAGCGGCGGTGCCTTGCTAGCTGGGTGTAGCAGGCGAAAGTGAGGAACTACAATGAGATGACTCCGTGTGCAGCAGAAGCACTAAAACAATGTCAAACTGATTCTAGCAGTGGAAAACTTCCCATTTGCTTAAAAAAGCAACATAACAGCGATGGTTTTGCATAAGGAATTATTAATTGTCCGTCATCATCATGACAGCGTCATGTCAGAGTCTCAGAGCAAGGTGAGGTGCTCTTTTTCCCTCTCTCTCTCAGCCTACCGTACATTTCCAGTAGGCTAATTCATTCTTGTGGCTCGCTGGATATTTAATACTCACTATTTGGGGGTTTTAATGTATCTTTCACATGTAGGATATTAATCAAGGCTGTGATTCAAACGTCGGCTTTGCGCACCTCATGATGCGCTGCCAGTGCCACTCTTTTTTTCTCTTTTCTCTCTCTCTCTCTTTCTCTCATAGGCAAAAGGTAACTAATTTCTTTGCTTGATATTAGGCCTATAAATCTCCGTATTTGGGGTTTTGCTGTTTTTAGTCCCTTCTATTAATCTATATATGCGATGGTTATCAAATGTCGGGTGGCTGCTGGCTGCTGCTTGATTGCCACAGTGTCACCGTGACCTGCTGCTGCGCTGACAATCAAATGTGTAATCAAATGTGTTTGATTACCTCTTCTTTGGTTAGTTATTTTAGAGAAATGGCAGTTCCAATGTTTTAAAAGACAAGTGATGATGTTTACAATCGGTTCCTGCTGAAGGCAGAAGCAGAAACTGCAGGCACGAAAGTAGCGAGTAGCGAGTAACGCGACCAGGCAGTATTTGTAGTGTTATTATTATTTCGGAGGAGTAGTGCCGTTACACTACTCGTTACCGAAAAAAGTAGTATTATTACAGTAACGCGTTCCCAACTCTGCATTGCAGTGTGACAGCTCACATGGTATTTTATTTTAAGGTAAATTAGTTGACCTGGCAGAGGCTACTCCTACAGTACATGTTTTTTCCTCCAAAACTTCCACAAGCCACACAGTCATGATGTTCACACTGTGACAAAAATCTATGAAAAAACATAGAACATTATGAAAGATTGTTACAATGCTGCTATAACAAACAGTTGCATTTACTCCACCACTCACAACAATGCCTACATCTGTAGGTCGACTGTTTTAACCTATCAATATAATAAAACACTTAGCAGAGTATATGCTTCCTGGCCTGGCGGAGATACTTTCTGGTACTGAAGACTCTAGTCTGAAGACTCACCTATTCAGACTCCACCTTAGCCCATAGCACTTACCGTAGCACTTGCCTACGCTCAATGACCAAATATTAGATAGCATATAATTTGTTATGAGGTGTTTGCTGAATAATAGGTGCTTGTTTTCTTAGATTTGCCTACTATTTCTTTACATTTCATTTATAGGTGTTGATGTACTGAACTGTACTTGCTTATTGTAAATCGCTCTGGATTAAGATCGTCTGCTAAATGCTTAAATTGTAAATTGGTACTATAATTACTATTATACAAAGACATTGTATTACAGATCTCTTTGGATTAATGTTATTACATGCCTTTACATCTTTAGTCTATTTTTAATTATTGTGTTATTAATATACAATACATTATTGAATACTTATTGAATAATGTATTTGAGGTTGTGTGTGGAGAGCTTGCCATTGAGGATGTGAAAATCAAGTGCTGTGTACAGTAGTTCCAGGTTAATATTATTTAACTGTAGGCCTATTGACTGCCTGTGTATTCTTTTTTCTTCTTCCACAATTCAATATGTTGTTGATCTTATATAGATTTAGTTTACTTCCTTTTCTGTAACGCAACCAATAAGAGCCAGTATTAAAGGGCATGTGGACGTAATGCACGGACGTGAGTCCACCTCAGCTCCCAATGAGAAATCCATTCTCAGGCCTTATCTTGTCCTCTCACAGGGACACCTGTGCCCGTCTCAGGAGCCTCATTTATAAAATGATCATATCTCTATGTCCATGTCAGATTAGACATGAATTAATTTCTTGTGTACTGTAGGCACAGGCGACAGTGCACACCCTCAGAACTGCCGTGAGGTGTGCTCTGCCTTTATGAGCAAAATGACTGGCATTGATTGTATCAGGTACAGCAGGCATGAAGAAGTCAGCCAATATCCAAACCCGATGCGTTTTCAATTAAAGACATGTTGAATAAATTGTGTGGGGAAAATGTGCAAACACAAGCTCAACCTTGGCTGTTCTTGCTGAAAGAGGTTGTCAAGTGTGCATTGAGAAGAGAAATACTTTTCAGAGACAGGAAATCGTTTTTAAGGCATGCTGCCTAAAGTGGGACAGATGTCTAGAATAGAAGTTTTGTGTGTGCGCGTGCGTGCATGTTATGGCGGCAACAGGCAGCAGAAGGTGAAGGCTGGCACACACCGTTCTAAAGATGTGAATATACACCCGTCGTAACTGGCACAGTTAATGTAGTCAGTTGCAAAGTAATGTTCTCCACTGACTGAGGAGTGGCATAATCTACCTATACAAACACGGGCTGTCTACGATACGACCTTGGACCTGACCGGTAGAACAACGCAGACACAGCGTTCTCTGGGCAACTGAATGGGTATCAATGGAATGATTTCCAGTTCCGTTACTTGGATACAAATGAATCGCAACAAAAATTGAATTTATCCGTAGATCTGGGAAAGTGGATGAGACTAATTTCACTTCTCAACTGAGTATTTTTCAATATTCAGTGGACAATCATAATTATGGATTGCTGTGTTTTAAAATACACAGCACGTATTCTGAAGAAACTTTGCAGTAAATTGCTGTACAACTACACAATTCATTTGGGGCTGCACAAAGCCGAAATTCCAGGAAAATAAGAAGCAATTAATTAATTAAATTCCCTCTCTGTGGCAACAGAAGAACAAAAGCAATCCAAATCATCCTGAATAATTTCCGAGCTCCCCCATACAGTCCTATTATGAGATTAATGTCAAGGGCAAGACCCTTATCTCATCAGTAGCCCCCCTTTCACCAACCCCCTGGTCTGACTCGATACATCATGTGAACCAGAGTATCTAGACACTATGCACTTCAGCGAAGAAGAGGCGAGCCTACCAAATTATAAAAGCAAGCGGTGTTTGAAATGCTCAAAAGTACAAACTCATATGGGACTTTAACAACAGTTTGTAATGTATGTCTGGAGAACAAGATAGTGCCTGGAAAATGGAAAGGGTCTCTCGTTCAACAAATACCTGGAAAGGATAACAACCCAGATGACCCGACAACATGGAGAGACATCCCTCCTTCCGATTGTGTTCATGTAATGCAACCTCTCTCGCACCCAACCTTGGCTAGTGGAAGCTAATATTCTGTCCACAAAGCAGAAAGCCTACACAAAGGCAAGGAATTCATGTGTTTTTCAAAACCTGGCACATGTTATGTTAGATCACTTGAGGAAATCCATCTGCCTCAGGTGTATAGATAGATATATAACCTATATGGGGCTGCTGTAGCTGAGTGGTTAGTGAGCCTGCCTGGGGAGCCAGAGCTCCTGGTTGTCACAGGTATGATTTCCAGTCAGGCAGCTATGTGTCGATGTGTCCCTGTGCAAGACCCTTAACCCCTAATTGCTCCCCGAGTGCCACATATGGCTGCTCACTGCTCCTAGTTGTTATAGGAAGGGTAAAAAAAGAATACATTTTACATATGTGTAAATGTACTGTGACAAACAACTCCCCAAAGCGTGGGGCCTATATTATTATTATTTATCCAAGTGATATATGCAGAACTTCTCACACAGGCTTTGTGTTAAGCGTATGTGCCAGTGTGCCCCCCTTAATGTTTACTGGCCTATCCCCGTGCAGGGCTACGCACGCGACATGCTCGTACTGTATGTTCCCAACATGACGGAATAATAAAATACTTTTTTACAGGGCCAAATCCTTTTTGGAGTGGTCGGTATTACAGGTCAAACAATCTAAAATGCACTGTATTTTATGAGAGGAGGAGCAGGGGTTCTCCAAGTCAGGCAAAACCCCAACAGAGTCCTTGCACATGGCCATAAATGTAAGAATGGAAATGGACAAAGCAAGTGGACAATAATGTCACAGAATACACAGCCAGACTAGACCTAATAAACGTTATCTTCTCTGCCACTGGTTGAAGCTGGCAGGTGGGTAGCTCTGTCAAAAACAGAACTGTACGGCGAGTGAGAGAATGGTTTGGCCTGAACTCATGATGCACATGTGCATTGTTCATGATAATGTCATATCCACAGCCTCTCATTTCTTCACTCTTGCTTTCAGTCGATTTTTAAATCTCTTTGTTATTCATGTCCTCACTGCCTATTTTGCTATTATTTTAATGTTTTATGTTGTGTCACTTGTGCTTTGTTCTTGGCTCTGCAAAGCATGTTGAGCAGCATTTCAAGTCATGAAAGGTGCTAGATACAAATAAAGTAAATATTGTACACCTGTTTTTTTATGATTATCATCATCATTCAGCGCTCACAAATTTCTTTCGCAAACTGCACAATTCTACTCATAGCTACAGATTACACAGAGAAACATGCTGTTATTATACCCTGTTTTATTTGCTCATGATGATGAGTGGCCCTTTTGTGTGCCGAGTGGCCCCCTTTTTTTTGCAGAGGATGAAGCATGCACTAGCCATGTATCCTGCACATGTGCAATAACTCTGCTCTGGGATTCCTCCCTACAGGGATCTTCCAGAGAAAGGAAACTCCATATGACAGCCAGGTCAGGTATATCCCAGCTGTGTTCCTATAATAATGTGTACAGATGGGCAAGAGTCACACGCTGTCATATGAAGGACCCCCAAATTGACATCTTCACATTTTTTTATTGTATTTATTTTAAATAGCAGCTCACAACACGTCATGTGGTTTTTCCAGTGTAATTGTGATGTACATGTCAAATAAAATAAACATAACATCCTTGGTGCTTAACAGATTTAAAGTGATGTTAGTTAATTTACGGCATCAATGATGATTAACGACGTACACATTTCAGCATGCATTATAGTCAGGTGGTTCGATGCCTTGACGTCTAATGCACAGTGGCCATCTGTCAATTTATAATATTTCGTCCTCATGGGCTTGCCAGCTTAATTTGAATTAGATATACTGTAGCTTCAATCCAAGATATGATGATTGATAAGGCATTGTGACTGTGACTGCATATACTAGATGATCTCTGAATCATAGTAAATACATTTTAACCCTTAAGTTCTGTTCAGATTCACTACACCTTCGTTCTGTTCGGGTCATTTTGACCCGGTGGATATTTGGTTTAAAAAAAACAACACTAATATAAATTTTAACTTAACAAATCATCATGATACATTGACTTTGACTCCATACCAAACAATTTATATGATATATTTGGTAAATGTTTGCATTTCTGCTTTGCTATATCACATTAAACACTGAAAGAGCTAGGCGTTTTTACTGATTTAGCTGAAATCCATGTAAAAAAAACTACTTCATTTAATACTGGGCAATATTGCTCATGCTTATAGGAAGGGGGGAGGGTTCAGAATGGGGCTTCGGAAGGGGGGTGTTAGAAGTGGGGGTGACTGTGTGTCTGTGTTTTGGCATAATACTGTGTATTTCTGTGCTTCCGGGTCAAAATGACCCGAACAGCACTTAAGGTTCAAAAAATATGAGGGGGGTGTAGCATGGGTGTAGTGCAAAAATTTTTTTTGTACATGTTCATCTCAGAAGAATCTTTAAGGCCAGTGAGTTTCAGGTGGAAACATTTTTAACTTCTACCTCTTTTTTCCAAATGAAAATGTAAAACGGGTCAAAATGACCCGAACAGCACTTAAGGGTTAAGGCACTGAAGAATTACAGTACTGGAGTTGAAAGAAGAGAGAAAAATGACTGAACCAAATAATTCAGCTGCAGGCCATCTCTGTAATGTGTCATTCTATGCACCAAAACAATTCCTCGCGTCCCTCCCAACCGTGTTCAACAAATGGAGGTACTAGTAGACTACCCAAGAAAGTAGCCTACTCCTCGGGGTAAACAGAAAGTTACTGATTTGATTTGGTTATGGGAAATTTACCCCACATTCATACAACCAGTTACATCTGGAGATTAACAAACTGCACGTGTATTTACTAAGATTCAGTGTACATATTGATTCAGTCTGTGTATTGATTGTGAATTACGTTGATTCAGTACACATAGATAGTAAATTACCTAAATTCATTGTAGATAATAGGTATTGATTTGAATTTACTTTGCAACATTGCTTCTTCAGGTCAATTAGCAATTCTCTCTCTGATGAGTGCAGGGTTAATTGAGGTCAAGGTTGGATTCAAGGCTGCGGTGAGTCAGAGCTCAACGAGAGGAGCAGGGCTAATCCAATCAGGTGCCTCATCACACCATCAATTACACACCAGTTAGATGGAGACTGGGGAAATAGCCCCCCATTATTACCACATGCCCCGCCTACGCTAAGAGAGAGGAAGGTATCCTTGTGTGTGTGTGTGTGTGTGTGTGTGTGTGTGTGTGTGTGTGTGTGTGTGTGTGTGTGTGTGTGTGTGTGTGTGTGTGTGTGTGTGTGTGTGCGCGCGCGTTCGATCGCCATCCTGCACCTGCCACAATCAGCACTTTCAAAGGCCCATCTGGGATCCTTGGCATGTCTGAATGTGTGCACATGAGTGTTTGTGAGTGTGTGTTGTGAGCCAGGTGTTCCTGTTTAACCATTCATTATATTAGTGCAGATCAAATGGGGTTGGTGTTCACAGGGGAGTGTGGGTGTTGGGGCCTTCCCACCGGGGCTACAGGTCCAAGTACTCCCCTTTAACCAATTAACACAAGCTAGGCGAGACCTAGCTGGTTGAGCGTCTAAACAGAAGTACTGGAATTTGGCAGAAGTACCGCCCAAGGAAATTATGTTGAGGCGTTACAGATCTGTTTACATTCCCTGTGCATGAATGAAACCTGTGTGGTGATGGGTCAAAAAAGACAAGTACATATGACGGAAGTCCCACCCTATAGACACACTCGGCATTAGCCCCTTTTGGAACCATATAGCCTATATATACCTTTTTGGCACCTACTGTAGCAAGACCTGTGGGGCGGCATAGCTCAGAGGTAGAGAAACCGTTATTAGAGCACGAAGGGTTCCCAAAGGGTTTCCAGTTCGAATCCGGGCTCCCCCTGAGTTAATGTCGAAGGGTCCTTGGGCAAAACTCTGAACCCCACATTGCTCCCGGTGAGCAGGTTGGTGCCTTGCATGGTTTCCTCCGCCACCGGTGTATGAACGTGTGCGTGAATGGGTGAATGTACGTAATGCACAATCTCTGTAAAGCGCTTTGGATAAAAGCGCTATATAAATGCACCATTTACCATTTAAGACCGTATCCATACCTTCTCTCATTTGCCCGCTTGTACCACTCTCTGGTCTTGGACAAATACGTTTTGCAGGGAGATTTCCAAGATACTCTGAAGGGTCCCGCGGAAAGGTGTGTTGATCGGTGCTAATCGGCGTTGCCATTAAACATGTTTAATACATTTTCTAAAATGTAGTTTTGCTATCCCTCGCGCTCCATGCCTCCCCTGTCTTGAGATTGGCTGGGGAAAGTGCATCTAGCCAAACACAAGACAGGGGAGAAAAAAAAGGGGGAAAAAAACAATGAAATAAAGCCATTCAATGAACAAATAATCAAACCAAGTTACTCCTCCTTAATACAATTTGAGAACATGAGAGTTAAAGTCTTGCATGGAATTATTTCTCAAGAACATCTATTCAATTCAGCTTCGGGAGACAATATTGAGAATTCTATGAATAAGCACTATCCAAAGCAAGACATCTTCATATTGCATTATAACATTAAAATACTACTCATTTAAATATGATTGAATTGGATTGAATCGTGTCTGCAAACCGTAACAAAACATGGCTACTTTTCCAGAACCAGCTTCACTATTATTAGTAAAAAGAGGATCATTGAAGCAGTTTTCATTATCAATGTTGGACTATAATAGGGAATGTCTTTTATAGAATTGCTACACCTGCCTCCTTCCTCTTTTAAGTCCCTAGACACAGTCTATCATTCTGTCCTCAGACATATTACTGGTGATAGCTATGATACTCACCATTTTGATGAGGTGGTTTGGACTTTTCTGTCAGAGAGGTGAAAGAAACATTTATCATCTTTAAAGCCCTAGGCAGAAAGCGACCGCTTTATATCACAACAATGCTGGATTGGAACTTTGGACACTATCCGTCCCACTCAAATGACTGTTTTAGGGTTATGGTAGCCTGAGCATGGTCTGAATTTGGGATTGCAGGCTTGGATTTTTGTGTCCCATACTCTTGAAATGATTTTAAACACACAAAAACAATTGATTACAAAACCACCCGTCTCAATATTTGTAACTAAAGTAGATTTAACCATTTATTGCAACAAATGTAATGATGGCTCCGCCCTTAAGATGTTCCCTAAATGTTGCTTTTGATTGAATGATTGATCAATCAATCAATCAAAAAAAAGTATACAATAGCCTAAGCAATACATTGACAGATTGACTTGAGTCTGCAGACATAACATCAGAATAATATATTTGAGCCTATGCCAGACTCTGGTCTAAAAGGTGGAGGCTGAGGTGGAGGAGGCAGGTGTAAAAGCAGCAGCAGAAATGTAGCAATCAGCTTGAGAAGCAGAGATCTAATGAATGAATAAGCCATACTTTTTCTGTTTCGTATGTGTCTATGGAGTTAACATTACTCTAGACCCCCGGGTGTGGTTATAATATGCAAATATGTCTTCCCTGTGTATGTTTCCTGAAAGCTGAAAGCCTCCGAGCCAAAAGGCCCAATTTTCCCCCTTGAATTGAATGGGGAAATTCAAATGGTAAGACGGAATTCATTTGCAAGTTGACTCGTGTCATGGCAACACTTGCAATTTCCAATTGCATCTTTCCTTTTATAAATTTGTATCCCATGATTTTGCATCCCATTTTTCACCCAGTGCCAATTGCCTAAGCTGTAATCCTGGGCTCTGCTCTCCCTCTGCCACACCTGGGGAGGGCCCCGAACTGAGCTCATGCTTCCTTCAGTGCATGAGGAGTGTGCAGGCCGCTTCTTATCACCTGACAGCGGGGAGCTTCCCTGTTTGGACGTAGCGCATGGAAGGAACATGTTATTCCAACCAGTTCCTTTCCCCTCCATCAGGCGCCCCGGCTGGGAGGAATTATAGAGACCAGGATTACTGCATTTTTTTGTGAGGGTATCTACCATATAGGAGACACGGGGAGAACATGCAAATTCCACAAAGAAAGCCCCTTTTGCCAACCCCACCTAGGGTATGGGCTGATGATGCAGGGGAGAGAACACGCCCCCAGCGCCCACAGCATCCTCCGGCGGGAATCAAACCCGGGACCTTCTAGCTGTGAGGCAACAGCGCTACTGACCATGCCACCACCATGCACCTCCAATTGCATAGTTCTAGTTCATTTCATTCTAGATAGTCACAGTCATCTTATTTTTCATTACTTTGGATAAAAAGCAGTGCTGGTGTATTGGAATAAAGATACAAGGATAAAGACAACATAAACCGGTAGGCTATCATGTTTCAATTACAACAGGTTCACAACAGGACTCATAAGATGTGTGCCACTATAATACCATTCTGGAATTGGGATTTAAAAATGACATCTCCCCTCTATGGTTTTATCTCTTTGACTCTGATCCTCTCACTGAAGCACTCATCATATCTCATAAGGTGTATTCATCAGGAGTCAATGTCCGCCTGAGGATGACAATTAGCGTATATAGCTGTAGCATGCATTCTGCTGGTTATTATCAGCTCTGGCAATAACTGGAGTTGTTATTACAACAATAAATGTGGAGAACAGATCATTAACTCAGAGTTCTTGGCTACTATAATAATCCTAGTTATGACATTTTAAAAATCATTTTATGACTCCTACAACAGCCAGAGTCATAATCTGTACAAGGATAAATATGGCAGCATTTTTTAAATGTTACACTAATATTTAAGAACGGTGTTCTCCTCCCCTGGCAACTTAATACATAACTTGTTACAGATCAGGGCTTATGCAGATGAAAGTGAGCTGACATGCAGTTCCACATTCAGGGGCGTCACAAGGGGGGGGGAAAGTGGGACTGAGTTACTAGGGCCCAAGGAGGAGGGGCCTTAATTAATTGATACTTTAGCTATTGAAAAATCGGCTGCGCTGCGAGCTTGTAGATCTGCTATTTTTTTAAAGTCGTGAAAATGTCTGCAAGTCTTTGAATATGTATTTTTAAGCGAACATTTGTAACTCAAATGTTGCTTCCCTGGAACTAAATATTTTGAGATGGGGGTCCATAGCCAAATACAAAAATCGTTTCGGGGGTCCTTCACATGAAAAAGTTTGAGCACCACTGACATAGAAACATAGTTTTTTTTCTTTTCTTTTTTTTTTTTTTTTTACTTTTTTGAAATATTGAAAGACATGCACACGTTTTCATGATTTTTCATAAATAGCAGATCTACAAGCTCGCAGCGCGGCAGTGAGCTTGTATAGGCCTATTTTTATTTTATTTTATAGTTAAAGCACAAAATAATGTGTAATAATGCGTTCCCAGTCTAAATGGGTTAAACCCCTTCCCCCTATGATGAACATTCATGGGGGGCCCGCAGTGAATCCTTGTACCCAGGGCCCAGAATTTGGTGCGGCACCCCTGGCCACATCTACTGCAAGATGAACGTTGCTTTCAGACGCAGCGCCGTGGGTAACAGTGACAAGAATGCAGCTCAAAAGTAGAGAAAATAGCCAATCTACAAGCTCACAACGTGATACAGTGCACCGTGAGCTTGTTGATCTGCTATTTCCAGTATTTTTTAGGCATTTTGAGAATGAAAGTGGTTAAATCTGTCTGTGGTAGAGATGCGCGGATAGCGGTTTTAGCCGCGGTGGACCGCGGTGATCCGCGGTGCAGTCGGATTTGGATCAATCAAATATAATTATTAATTAATTTCGGATATCCGCGGATGAAATAATGCAGGAAATAAATTATGGCCTAATATATCTATCAATAAAAAGCTAAATCTAGGTATGCTTGTGTCTGTGTTAGTGTGTGTTATTTTGTATAATTTGTAAAGTAACCATCATTTTTCATGAGGCAATGTGCAGTCCACGATAAAACTAAACAGCTGTGTCCACTTAAAGGCAACGGCATCACGGCATGCATCGTCGCACTCATTACCTCTGGTCGCGCTGCTAAAAAGTGAATCTCTCTCAGCTCCATAGTCCATATTGTAAAGTACTGTACAGTAGGTAAGTTAAACTTCCCACTAAGTTGTGTTTGTTCCTCTCTCTTTCGCTCTCTCCCTCGCTCTCTCTCTCTCTCTCTCGTGTGTCTGACTGTCTGTCTGCCTGCATGTCTGTCTGCATCGACGCAGGCAGCACCGACTCGGTGCGGAGACATTCCGTAGGCTAGATCAATGCATTTCTGTGATCGCACAACTAAGAAAACTAACAGGGAATAGCCTACCAGAAAATATTAGCCTAATAATAAGGGTAATAATAATAATAATACTTTTGAAGTTGCGGATGAGGATGGATGCGGATTTATAAATTGGATGATATAATTAATGCGGTTGGATAATGGGCGGATAATTAATTTGCGCGGATGGATTCGGATGACTTCAAAAGCCTATCCGCGCATCACTAGTGTGGGTTTTATAAATATTTAATCAATTAAAATAATATAAAAAAAAGAGCTTGTGTCTAAATAACTGGATCCATTGAAACATAATATTTCCTGAAAAGTAATTTTGGACATATACCGTACAAGGTTTCCACCCGACAGCAGTGCTATGCAGATTAAACACAATTTACAATTTAGGGCATTGAGCGACTAGAGATCAGAGTAAATGGCATGAACCCTAGTCAACAACCGACAGGGTGAATGCTCTCACATAAGTAGAGTGCAAAGGAATGCAACTATCTAGCTGTGAGTATAGCCTACCTACTTCAAATGAGTAGGCTGTAAAATGCCTCCAGTGTTCGCCAAATTGTTCCCAGTCCCAATCAAGGTTATAGGCAGAATTACTTTCAGTTCTGAACCACTGCAGGACAGGAGATTAGGTCCTCACTCCTCATATAGATGGAGCATGGAGGTCAACACTAATACAGAAATAAAACACATAGTAGTCAGAGCAAGCTTGTTCATAAAACGTGTGTGCTATTGAGCTGCTCACTCAGTGGAACTGACCTCTTTTCTATTTTAAATGGTAATAGTTTTCAAGTATTTTCTTTTCTTAATTGTTTGCTTTATTTCATCGAGTAAAGTTCTTGCTGGAGCCAACAGCAACAGACAGATTAATCATCATGGTGAAAATGCACAACATCTTCCATGGGTGCAAAATTATTTAAAAAAAACACAAAAGCAAAATCAAACAGCCCTTTGCACATGTATATGTGGATATGATTCAAGTGAAAAGTGAGTTCTCTATAGCCTAGCGAGGCATTTTCCCTTATGAAAGAAGTGCTTATACAATTCCAGCCAATTATAATGCTCACTTCAAGAAAGAGAATAACACAGATTCTCTAGGGAGTCCAGCAGTTTTCAGTCATTTGTTTCTTCTCTGCTCTGTTGAGGAGTTCTTTCAATAGAGTTAAGTGCCACATGCTAAGAGCTTACTTCTCTCTCTGACTGAAGTCTGTATCACCCCTTTATCTCTCAGCTGAGACTGTTCTATTAGTGGGCAGTGCATATGGCAGAGTGAAAGAATGTATATGTGCACACACGATCTGCATTTGCGAGAGATGGGACTGAAGCCATAAAGTATCTGCTATATTTCCTGTTTCGACAGTGAACTTCATCACTATATCCACCAGTAAGACACCCTAGGGGCGAGAGGCACGGGCACGTGCACATGGGCAAGTGCACGCATCCGCCTGGGTGACAGCAGACTGCTGGACAAGCAGTGGCGCTTTGGCATGAGATCAACTTTCCCTCTGCATCCTAAAATAAATACTGGCACTTTGGCTACAGTGTGTGGGCCCGCTAGTTTGTCTTTGAAAGACTATTAATGGGATCAACTTTGACCCCCCAAAAAATGGACGGAATTCATTTGCAACATCATTGTGATGTCAGAACAGGTCCATCTGCTGAGCTGGGATGATATTGATGACACCAGGGATCTCCATATAAGGGCACAAAAAGGACGGAATTCATTTGCAACATCATTGTGATGTCAGAACAGGTCAGCCATATCCTTCTGCTGAGCTGGGATGAGGTGTCATTGTGATGTCAGAAGAGTGACAGATGGACGGATGGACAGACAGACATGAGCTGGAAGTTTTCATACTAAGTAGCAACCTACGGTCGCAATAAAACATGAACATGGTAATATGATGTTGTCATGGCTACAGATGGGGGGCTTGATCACTGGTAAACACATACTTTATTTGTACTCCTGTACAAATAAAACAAAGATAGTAAAGCCCCTTGATGACTTGTTCTTAATGAGGCTCATGCATATTAATGCTGCCATCACTCACCATACCACTCATTTACATCACACATGCAAACTCACTGCACAAGCCAGGGAAAAACATTGGAAGCTATCCTGGTAACTGGAATAAGATAATTGACCTGTCATTATAACAAAGCTATAAGTTGGGAATGTTATGACAGTTATGACTGCATTGTTATTTCCACTACCAGCATAAAAGGTTAGTGTTAAGATCTAATCAAATCCTTAAAACTTGGATAATTTGGCTCTCGGGGTAACCATGGGGATGGTGTGGCTCCAATGTGGATATAATTGGATATATCTGTGATATAAGCCATCTATGACGTCACTGTCAGTCAGCTATGACGTACAGTATGACAACAAACTGGGGCCAAGAATTTCAGCCCGATCAGAGCCCTATTGACATCCATTACAAAATAAAAGTTAAAGGGGGTGTAAGTTCTATTATTTTATTAAAGTATGTGTTAAACAGCTCTACATTATCACGTAGTGTTTGTTCAGTATGGTCTCCCTGTCTCTGCAACTAATTATAGAAAACTTATATTTTTAGTTCAGGTCTATTTCATCCTGTCTAGTGGCGGGGGAAAAAAAGAAGAAATAAAAACTCCTGGGAACTCAGATTACATCCTGTCAGGAGGAGAGAGAACTCACACAGGATTCAAGTATTATTGCAAAACAAAGTCTACATCTACAACCCGTCTTACTCACAGTATGTGGTTGTATCAGGCAGGCATCAACACAATAGACAACAGCATGTTCATCTCTTTAGATATGACTACGGTATGTATCATGCATGGCTACAGTGTGTAGTCCTTTCATCACAAATGCAGATATCACACTGTGGCACTCCTGTTTTCTCTTTGGCTTTCCATTTATTGTCAACAAACGTGAGTGTCACGGGTAACTGTCGCGGTCTCTACTGGAAGTCTTAGTACTTTCATTAGCTGTGTGTCTCTGTCGGAAACACATCCAACTGCATACTCTTTTAGGTCCATGGTATTCTGGGTGTAATGTATTGTACTTGGTTTGTACTAGTTGAAATAGTAAATATTTTCTACAGTTAACGCTTAAAATAATTGAATTATATATATATATATATATATATATATATATTATATATATATATATATATATATATATATATATATATATATATATATATATATATATATATATTATGATTTTGGAACTAAAACAGGGAATCGACAAGAACCAGAATCAATGAGCAGAATGATAAAATCAGTGGCGTCAGGTCAGAAAAAGCTAAGGTATGGCAACATGACTGGTGTCTTGCACGCGACAGCATGATATATTTATTTTAAGAAGTAGTACATATAATATATAATTATATATACCTTAAATATAATTATAATACCTTGTTAAAGTGACCATTTTGTTAAATTTTGCATTTGTAGTTATTTTACTGTAATTTACCAACATAATAACCTGCACAGATAGACAAAGAGACATTCATGGATTCATACTCAGAACTAACTTTTATCTTCCCCCCTGGACCCAGGGTATGGCAGCTGCATACCCCTGCCATACCCAATTGACGCCCCTGGATAAAATCCTACCAATAACCATACTGCACTGCATGTCTCCTGCAGAGACATCGTTTTGGTTGCCCGGTAAAAACAACACAAAACAATGAATGCATCATTCCATTCTATCCTCAGTAGCAAACTAGAGAACAAGAAGAAGTTCTGCTCACTAGGGGTTACTAGTGATACATGTAGGCCTACTTACTTTCTGACTTCAGCTAACATTGAAAACACACATTTGCAGCTGCACTTTGACATTCTGAAGAACTTACTGGCCCATTTCCAGTGTATTCTGTATGACAGGATGCTTTATAAAAAAAATAAAGTTTATTGATTGATTGATTGATTGAGCGAGCGGTGGAGCGTAACTACCGGTAGGCTACTTTGCACTCATCTTCTGTACAATTACTTTTGTTTTACTATTTTACTTTTGGTACCTTGAGTATATATTTTGATGCCAATACTTTTGTATACTTTCTACAGTGTGGCAACGTAAATAAGTGACTAGTCTACTTTTTTCAACCCCCTGCTATTATGTAAATGGTCTCCAGCAGCATCTGCTTGGCAGCAGGAGGAGAATACAGATGCAGGCAGGTTGGTATTTAGAGATGCTGCTCACGTCTTCCTACCGAGCAGCTACTGAACATGACCACACCCACAGCATGGGTTTTTGCTGTGCATTTCGATCTCTGCTATATGACAGCTATTTGGTGGGTGTCCATTCCACTGTAATTTTCACCATTGAATTTTTTGCAACTTATGTTAGATGTGAGAACTTGTAAGTGCATAACATTGATCCATATGGATTCCTGCCGAAGAGAACAAGACATGCGTGAAATGATACAACCCCATGGAGATGTGAGGCTGTGGGCTGCTTTCCTTTCATGAACATGTCATAATGGTTGGCTTATTGGGTGTCAAATGTCAAAAGTTGGACCTAGACAACTAAATCGAAGATAAAGAAGGAAGGTATATTATAATGAAGGATAGACTAGATAATGAGCGATTCAATTGTCATGTGAATCGCTCATGTGAATGTCCTTCAAAAATAAAATGCAGCAACCACATTTATGTTCTACTATTACATATACAGTATATATATAAATACATACATAGATATCTTACATGTACAACCAATTTTGAAAAGGGGGGAGAGAGAACCCAAAAAAAAATATGAGGACTTGTGGAGTCAAGGAGGTGGGGGAGGTGGAAGCTGGGGCTGGTCAACTTTTATTTTGTAGTTTGACTAATTTAATTTGATTTCTTTTTTTCCCCCTTTTGTACGGTGTGTCATGTGGGTGATGTATGGGGGTGATGTCTATGTCAGTGTTCAATAAAAATGTAATAACAATCCTGCCAAACCAGGATTTACTGACTGGCACAGTTCCAATTATTGGGTGTCATCTACTGTAAGACTGACTATCTGCTAATTAAATACACATTTCCCTTTTCAACCCCACAACATTGTATTGATCAAGATGCTCCCATGTTTTCTGACAACTGGGATGTGGTTTTCACATAGCTCTTCAACTACAGCACTCTGTTTCCTCTCTTAGTGCCGGAAATGTTTGATTTGTCAACAGAGTTCCGGCCAGCAGGGTCATTTCCTCCCAATCTGTTCCTCTGTCTGGTGGAACAGGCTGACATCATAAAGAGCGTCTGTGGGCTCTTATATGTTACAGTTCATGATGTGCCCAGAGGTCATCATCAGTAACATTTGATTATCGTTGTTGTCGGGTGGAAACCTTGTAGGCATATGTCCAAAACCGTTAGTTTTGTAATTATCACTTTAAAAATGAACTAAACTAGTGAAAACAGCAGATCTGCGGTGCGAGACGTTGTGTGCTTGTAGATCTGCTGTTTTCACTAATTTTGTGCGACGGCCTTGTATGAAGAAGCGGGGCTTTACTTATATACGTTATACAGTATGTCATGAATCAAGATGTTATGGTAACATGTATGAGTGAAGCAATATGGCTCTATCACATTAATTCATCCATCACCTTTCACCATCATGCACAGTACAGCTACAATGTCGAGGAAGTCATATGAATGCCATAGGTTCTAAAGGCAGACTGACAGAAAGAGGGTGACAAATGGCATCAAAGGACAGCGTGTTCCAAGTCCTTTGCGAGGATCAAACTCCAGAGATGAGAGACGTGCATTTAGAACACGAATCTCCACAGACGGCCATTTTCCACAACACTAATGTATGTTGCATGTATGCGACATGATGAAAGGGTCTGAAAATATCCACTTAAAAGGACACAGAGCTGCTCTTGATAAATGGAGCGCCAAGATACCACATCAAAATCTATTTTTTCATCTATTCATGTTGCACATTGCTACTGAATAGTCCTATATTTTATTGGTCATATCTGCATTCTGTAGGATCTAGCCACTTCACATGAATGCCCTGCAGGCAAATTTATGTTCTGTTCCATCAACTTAAAGGGAAAAAGATTGCCTCTGAAAGTGATACCGTAGAAGAAGAGGAGGCAGAGAATGAGATCGGGGTGCGTGTCATTTCCACCTCACACTCAGACTGGACAGAAAATAGATTAAACGGAATTAAAGTGAACGTGGCTTGGTAGAATGTTTAACCCCCCATCTGACAGTAACACAATAAAGGCCAATTGAAGAATCTGAAAAACGTCATGGTCTCAAGTTCAGTCACACTCCTTTTCTATAGGCAGGAAGAGAGGAGGTGAATAAGAGGGAGACAAAGTGTGTGAGAGAGAAAGAGATGCCGACAGAGCATCAAACCTCTCTCCCTGTTCTCCTATTTTCAGTATTACACAACCAGAACCTCCCCGTCATTACCGAGACCATCGTGTCTGTCCACTTAGCAGAGACTCCCTCCATCTGCCTGTCACGCTGTTTGTCATGCACAAGGACAACTGCCTCCACCTCCACGTCTATACTTGCTGATGACTCCATTTTATTTCCTCGTATATCAATTCTCTCTCTCACTTCTCTGTCACAATCTTAAGAGCTTGTGTCCGTTCGTATGATCAGTTCCGTTAAGGGCTTTGCACACAGGACCGTTGTGTTTCTTTCCGTTTGCTGCTTGATTAAAACATATTGGATTTGGTGTGCAAGGCTGTGCGAGATCCGCGCTGCGGATCCAAAAAGAAGTCATAAAAGGAGTCAATGAGTTTTCACCGCATGCGACAAGATGCACTTAATCAAACAGGGTTCGATCGGGAAAAAACTGCCGCAGCCACCTGCCGCATGGCAAATTCGGAGCCAGTGTGCATGAGTGATAAATAAGAATTACAAACTAAATACAAATAAAAGAAATAGAACTTCTACTAAAAGAATATGGAATCCGGAGGTAATGAGGTAGTAGTTCCTTGCAGCTTTATTCAAAGTAAGTTCAAAGCATAGTCCAGGAATGGCATAGAATCAAGTAGAGAATCAGAGCACGCAGGCCTGACCTCACCTCAGCGGTGGAACCGCAGAATAATGTGTCCATGTCAATTTACAGTACCTTTAAATACAGTAGCAATACACAAAGTCATGGCCTACTCAGACAGACAGATGGTTCGAACCGGAGGCAAGACATTGATCAAAGGACAACAATAGATCAAAGAAGTTTAGGCAAAGATACTGTAGGTGTGAACTCCTTGAGAGACAGCAGATAGGCTACAATCAACATAAGATAGACAGATATAACACCTCAATTGGGAGACAGTGCCACAGCTGCATGTCTACTGTAGCGTAGCCTGAGTCAGACTGATTAATTTAATGTCCGGAATATAGTTTCACAGTTCATATTAATATAAATCAAAATACATACATTTGTTTAAACAGAAACCTATTTATCAGTCCCTCATCTTTTAAATATATGTTGTATTTTGTTATTTAACTTGCATGCATAATCAGTCGTACATAAACCGAGGTGTGCCATATTTCATTGGGAGCGGAGCAATCTGAGTTCTGGAAAAGTTCGGTGGTAGTGGAGCACGGCGGCTCTTTGTGGATATAGGTTTAATTTTTATAGCTATCCATTTGGGAATGTATTTAGAAATGTCAATTTGCTTGCTAGAGCCACCAACAACCTCGCAGGATATTCCCGCACTGTCAGGTTCCGTGAGACAGGGTTGGGTGACGCTTTTGTCGTCTGCAGGTTTTGTCTCTGTGACTTCGGTGATAGCGGATGCGATGACTGGGAAGGAGCAAGGGGTGACGGGCGCTATTGCCACCTCCGTGGGACGTATCATAGTTGCGTTGACTTGCTTTGCGGAGTCCTCCTCAGTGTGCGCGTTCTCAGCGCTGATAATGACAGCATCTGCTTCCACCGCTGTGATTGCGTCGATGATGACAGCCTCTCTGTCGGTGGATGTGTTCTCCTCGGCGGGACGTGGAACCGCTGGATCTCTTGGTGCAGAAACACAGCTGATCACAGCTATCTCTGGTGATTGACGGGGAAGGCGGCCCCGACGTCGGTGACGGGAAGTCAGTTTGGATTGAAGTTTGGGGCAGGCATGCACAGTGTGTGTAAACGCACCACAATAAAAACATAATCCACTTTCTCGCCGGCGCTGACGTTCCTCTGTGGGCAAGCGGCCCCGCACTTGACGCGGGATGGGAGCAGCAATGTCTCTTGAAAAAGCAGACCGGTCACAATCGATGACGGCTGGGGTCTGAGTTCGTCCCGTTAATCGGCCTCTCAAAATGTTGTGAGAAGCGGTTGGCTCAGGCTTATCCAGTTCTTGTCGTAACTGGAATATTTCTGCTTCAAGTAAAGCGATCCTTTGAAGCAGGACTTGATTCTTTCCAGTTAAAATAACAGGAGTCATCCTGGCAGTTATTGTCCAAAACTATAACTGAAAAAACAACTAACACTACATCACCTCAAATGTCCATTTTTCTCTCGTTTTTCAGCTCTGGTTCGTTTGAAACGTCAATTGGCAAGCGTACTCTGACAGCTTAATCCAATATGTTGTTTCCCGCTCGATAGGACCATTGATAAATAAGAAATACAAATAAAAGAAAGATAGAACTTTCACTAAAAATAGAAAATAATATGGAATCCGGAGATGATGAGGTAGTAGTTCCTTGCAGCTTTATTCAAAGTAAGTTCAAAGCATAGTCCAGGAATGGCATAGAATCAAGTAGAGAATCAGAGCACGCAGGCCTGACCTCACCTCAGCGGTGGAACCGCAGAATAATGTGTCCATGTCAATTTACAGTACCTTTAAATACAGTAGCAATACACAAAGTCATGGCCTACTCAGACAGACAGATGGTTCGAACCGGAGGCAAGACATTGATCAAAGGACAACAATAGATCAAAGAAGATTAGGCAAAGATACTGTAGGTGTGAACTCCTTGAGAGACAGCAGATAGGCTACAATCAACATAAGACAGACAGATATAACACCTCAATTGGGAGACAGTGCCACAGCTGCATGTCTACTGTAGCGTAGCCTGAGTCAGACTGATTAATTTAATGTCCGGAATATAGTTTCACAGTTCATATTAATATAAATCAAAATACATACATTTGTTTAAACAGAAACCTATTTATCAATGAGGTCATAGAGAATCATTGTTTTCTTTTAAAAAATGAAATCGTCCGTTTTTTCCGTGCGAAAAGTGCAAAGGGCTTTACTGTTCTCTTGTGGTCCCAAAATCTCATTCACTCTGGCCATCTGTGAGACTCAATTAAAACCAAGGGGGAAAGATGAACACAAAAACACTTTTACAAATAATGGCCAGGGAGCTCAATTTATCTCAAGGAACAACACACACACACACACACACACACACACACACACACACACACACACACACACACACACACACACACACACACACACACACACACACACACACACACACACACACACACACACACACACACACACACACACACACACACACCTGATTGACACCCCAAACCTTCATTGGGATGTAATCTTCATCTTTAGCATCTAATTAATTAGGAGGAATCTCATTTCCTCACTAATGCAACTGGACAGAGGGGCGATAGAGGAGGGAGCGAGGGGAGGAGGACAGGGGGCAGAGGGGGAGGAAGGAGCGAAGAGGAGAGATTGGGAGGGAGGGATCATATTTCATCAATGTCTGTGAAGGATGTCCACCTGGTTCATTCCAGGAAAGAACAAGAGAGCGTGAGGTAACTGGGTCCACACCAACCACACAGTATTGATTACCGGCGCTCACACTCTGGCAATTTGTCCAACGGTCCCAAATATCTCTTCAGCAGCTGCAGATAGTCGCCCATTGACCAAAGACTTCAGTGTTTGTTGTAAATCCATTTCTTAAAGCTAGTTCAGAGTTTCTGTGACAAATACACCAACCACATGAGGCACGTTCAGCTCTTAAAGAGGTGGTGCCATAGTTTTGTACTTTTTCTGTTTTGTATGGGTCTATGGAGTTAAGATTACTCTAATAGACCACCTGGAGGGGTTATAATGTGCAAATCTTCCTTCTCTGTGTATTTTTGGTTACTTCCTGAAAGCTGTAAGCCTCGGAGTCAATTTTTTAATGCCACATTTAGCTATATGTCCCTGAACTTCACATGAAAACTAGCCTAGCTGAGTGAGACCTGTGTGGTAATGCTCATTATTCACAGGGGTAGAAAGCTATTTAACCAATCAGATTGCTTCGTCTGAACTACCTGTTGTATAATGTATATTATACACTCCATGTATCTAAGTGAAACGTTGTAATTGAATGCATTGCAACTATTGCATTAAATCAATTGTTTGACTCTATGCATAAAGGCTACATACACCGTGTGCAGTGACCCTCACAGATGGCTTCAAATGGGCCTGTGTAGCCTGGACACAATGAAACTAAATGTATTTAGCATCTAAATAATTGTTTGTTAGAGCGAGGTTCTTCTCTAAAACATGATTATCAGGTATTATGATTATACTAGGAGGAAGATTTTTTCCAAAAAAGTATACAGAAAGAGTTAAATTGGGTTTTTATGTGGCCACACCCCCAGTTCATTAACTCATTCCCTGCCAGGCCCGATAGTCCCGAGATTATTCCAATGTCTTTCCCCGCCAGGCCCGATAGTCCCGAGAATTTAAAAAAATAAAATAAAATAAAAATAAAAAAAAATTCAATTTTTTGACCCCCAAAAATGGAGTAGGCATGATAGCAATCGCGAAATTGCATGTTTAACCCCCATAGCAACCCCATCTTTCAAGCATGGCAGCCATTTTGGCAGCCATCTTTGTTAAACATAGTGGCTGTTATCTCATGAATGCCTGAACGGATTTCCATTCGGATTTTTTTGTTTGAAAGCTGTGAGCAATGTGGACACACGTGGTGCATTATCTAGGCATGGGTGTGCATGATCCGTGCACACCCAATTACATGGAAGTCTATGGAGACGAATGGCAGGTGGGAGTACGGAGGTATGTTAAAATGGCGGTCAATGTGTTAAGTATGCATGGATGTCATGGTGGGTGGTGACCCAGCTGAAGTTAGCCACACCCCACAGTGTTGGGTGAATGGTAATTAGGGAGGGGAGGAGTTGATTCTGTGATGTAATAAGTATGTGTGTTTTTTAACTGACACTTTTGACCACAAGGTGGCAGCCTCCAAGAGAAAACAAACAAATACCAAGAGAATACATAATTGCTCATAAAAACCACACCAGGGGTCTAATGAAGTACTTTCAACCTCCTGGACACATGAAAAACAGAAAAAGTACAAAACTATGGCACCACCTCTTTAACACATTCCCCGCCATTTAACAATACCTTCGTACTCTCCCCTGCCTCTGTCTCCATAGACTTCCATGTAATTCATAGTGCACGGATCATGCACACCCATGGCTAGATAATGCACTACGTGTCTGCACATTGCTCACAGCTTTCAAACAAAAAAATCCGAATGGAAATCCGTTCAGGCATTCATGAGATAGCAGCCATTATGTTTTCCTAAAATGTAAACAAAGATGGCTGCCATGTTTGAAAGATGGGGTTGCTATGGGGGTTAAACATGCAATTTCGTGATTGCTATCATGCCTACTAAAGTTTTTGGGGTCCAAAAATGTTTTTGAAAAAAAAAAAATGCTTTTTTTTTTTTTTTTTTTTCTTCTCGGGATTATCGGGCCTGGCGGGGAAAGACATTGAAATAATCTCGGGACTATCGGGCCTGGCATGCAATGAGTTAACTCATTCCCCGTCTCCCCCGATAGTCCCGAGAAAATCCCAATGTCGTTCCCCGCCAGGCCCGATAGTCCAGAGAATTTGCTTTTATATAATGTAATGTTTAATTACACTCTTCCCCAGCCTGTGACAAAGTTTGAGCCTTTTGTCATAAAGGGAACCAACAATATCACTCATCAAAGTGAAAACAAGAGTGTAATAATGTATAAATCTCAATAAAAATGAATAAAACTCTCAATAAACCACAGTGAATGCATTTAGCGTGGCAGAGCGCAGCCCGCAGAGTGCAATCAGCGGCACACTGGGCACACGCATGTAGAGGGATGTGGGGCAGGGATGTGCAGAGAATATTTAGAGAGGCAGGGGCTGACATTTCTAAAGGGGCCTTTTGGTGGACAATTCTCTTGAATGCAGCCCTCAGGGGCAGGGGCTCAAGCCCCCTTTGATGCCTATGTGTGTACATGCCTGGTGCACTGGTGCACGCTGGCAGAAGCGACAACATAAACGGAGCAGCTGCATCTGAGACCATTCTGCACAAATCAAACAAAATCCAGTAAAATGTTCAATTGGAAAGCCATGAACTGCCACACAACACACAGCTACATACCCCCCAAAGTCTCCACGACAAAATATTATGTCCCAGCCAGACAGCAAGATCAGAGCAGGGCGTCACAATGGGAAAGTGGGACTGAGTCTGAGTTACTAGGGCCCAAGGTGGAAGGGGCTTCATTATTTTATACTTTTGCTATTGAAAAATAGCAGATCTACAAGCTTGCAGCGCGACACTCTGTGCGCTGCTGTGAGCTTGTATATATCTATTTTTGAAATCCCCCTATGTAGAAAATTCATGGGGGGCCCGCAGTGAATCCTTGTACCCAGGGCCCAGCACCGACACCCAGTTGGAACAGATCCTCAGCCCACTACAAACACACGTATAGAAAGCCTGGTGAGGCGAGGTTACAAACAACACAATCACCTACTGGACAAGATGCAGCGCCGTCGGCCGGTCCAGTCGACCACCAACCGATCTTCAAGCCCTGCTACGGGAGTGGAGAGGAGAAAATATCTCCCCCCCCCCGGCGGAGTCCTCAATCAGGCGACCATTGTCTGAAGAAAAGCAACGTGTCGCGTCCATATAACTTCCATCGGTATGTAACAAAACTGGTGAAAATAGCAGATCTGCAAGCACACAACGCCTCGCATCCATGGAGCCTGATGGGAGGAGGAGTTCTAGGTGTATTATAGTCCAGTTCTCAGGAAAGGGTCGCGTCCAAACTCCCAGCGGTGTAACAAAAAAAAGGAGTGAAAATAGCAGATCTACAACGCGTCGCGACGAGTGGAATCCAACGAGGAAGAAATGCAAACACGGCGATCGTCATTGTCAGTAAGTTTGCTGTTGTTGTTTACATCCAAGCCTAAACTACTTTTCTTCCTCCTCACTTGGCTGATGCTGCAGCGTGCGTGCACGCGCAATCGCGCATGTGCGCGTGTTTGAGGCGCGCCGCGCAACGGCGCAAGTGCTTGCAGCCTGAAGGAAGGAAACACGCCTGGAGAAATATCACCACTGGGCGTGTGTGATCGCTGCTGTCTGTTCCGTTCTAAAGCCCGCCTACTGTATCCGGTTATGTAACACTCACATGCATGCAAGAAACGTTTCCGCATCCGGTATAGACCCAGGCCGGATCAGCAACAAGCAGAGTAACTTGATTCCTATCAGTTCTCTACGAGGCCACTGAGCAGGGGCGTCAATTGGGTATGGCAGGGGTATGCAGCTGCCATACCTTGGCTACAGGGGGAAATAATAAAAATGTACTTTTCATCGTGCCTGTTGCTAAGGTATGGCAACAAGACTGGTGTCTAGTCATGTTGCCATACCTTACCTTTTTCTGAACTGACGCCACTGCCACTGAGGCCAGCCAGCAGTTTGCGCACAACAGAGCATGAGAGCGATTCAATTCAAAGGAACGTTATTGGCATGAGAAAACATAGGCTACGTTTACATCGCCAAAGCAAGTGCCACAAATAAATAAAAACAGTTGAATATGGGGAACATATTTACAGTTATACACATAGGCCTTGCCTTATATAAAGTTATAAGTTATAAGTGTGTGTGTGTGTGTGTGTGTGTGTGTGTGTGTGTGTGTGTGTGTGTGTGTGTGTGTGTGTGTGTGTGTGTGTGTCAAAATGTGATCTGTGCAAAATAAAACACTTGAATGTTGAATAAAAGGTAAAAAGCTTATTTCTATTTGTGTGAAGTCAGTATGACGCCCTAAGGGCAAGAGGTGACCTATTACAGCCCTATTACACTATTCCAGTTATTGCCCTATTACACAATTACACTTATTACACTAGTACACTTATCTGATAAGTGCCTGACGCCATAAATACAAATATTAACTGAATTATCCACTTGAAAAGCGATCGATCACAAAAAGGTCAATATCTCCAGTTTTTTCAATTATAGCTGGATTTTGGTCAAAAATGGCTATTTTGAGATGGCTGCAACTATAGAAAAAAAAGCTTTTTATTTATTTTTTTATTTTTTGGGTGAGACTAGAGGTTGTCCTCTTTCATTTCAGGTACTGTATGACATTGTCGAAAAAACACAGAATTTAGGAAAAATGTCAATATAAAAAAAATATATACATTTTTTTATTAAACAAAATGGCAGGAGAGCCATACAGTCAATGTTAAAATGGCGGCCAATGTGTTAAAGAGCCTTATAAGCAGCGAAAGTGGAATGCAAAAAGACATTAAGACGCGTCTCAACAAAGCAAGAGATGTTTTCAGACAACCTTGCAACATCTGGAAGTCCAAACAATATAGCCTCAAAACCAAGTTCAGGCTCTACAACAGCAATGTTAAGACTTTATATTTACAGCATATTTATGGACAATGATTAGTATGTGAACGGTCACAGCTTGTCCGTATGTATGTATGCATCTCTGTCACGCCTGACACTGTGTTTCTATGGGTTTGTCACTCTGACATCATGCTAACAGAATCACTTTTATGCCCATATATGGAGTTCCCTGATGTCATCAATATTAAGCCCATATCTAACAGGACTTCATATGGGAATGCCCATATATGGAGGCCACATCGCCCACATACCACACCAACAGAATCCATATATGGCCAAGACAGATGGCCAAGACAGCCCATATCTGTGTGGCTGGTTCTACAGACAGGGATCCCATGTATGGGCATAAAAGAGTATGATCATCATGATCATCATGAACATCATAGGACTTTCACATAACAAAAAACTGAGTAAGCATGTTTGGCTCTCACAGCATATCTCCATATACAGTACATGGATCTCCATATATGGGTACCAGGGGTCTCCATATGGGTAATTGGTCCGATATACATCACTGGCCAGATGGCCAAGAATTGGCGCGGTCTTACTAGTATGTATATATTTTTCCATTATAGATGGATATATTCAATTAAAGATTTAAAGAAAACAGCCAGGAAAGAGTAAGGTCACCTGAGTGTATTGTCCACAACAACCCAATATTAAATAAATGTTATCAGCATATTCAATTGTTTTAAGACACTTTATGCATTAAGCTTAAAAAAAGGGGCTGAAAAAAGCGAATCTTCAAGCTCACAGTAAATTGCAGAGAGAGTGAGAGAGAGAGAGAGAGAGAGAGAGAGAGAGAGAGGCAGCTGTTCCCTTAAGTTACCTGGCAGAAACCGTCACTTATTAATCAACAATGAATTAGGATCAACCACACATGGACAAACACAGCATCTGTCTTTTAGCAGAAACACTCCTACATCAGCAGCATTGGAGGCAGATGTGACACAACGTTTTCTGGCAGGAAGGCTAACTTCATTCAGTCTGACGAACCAGGAATGATGGGCTGTTGGTGAAATACATTTGTTTCTTTCTGCTTAGAAGGCACTCAGTGCAAAGAAAAACCTCCCCTATGCTCCCATAGCTACTTTAAATATAAGATAATCATTCCTGGCGCATGAGCTGACTACATCACTCACCTGCATCTCTCCAAATATTGAACTGTACTGCATATTTCAGTTAACTGCTCGTCTTTGCTTGTCTTTCCAATCTCCAGATCATAATGAGAGAATCGGTTCAGAAATCCAAGTGGTAATGACATTTTATCAATGGGGTTCCTGTGCTGTGTTATTTGCATATAAATGGTTTAATCTAATAACTCTCTGTGCCTCTACCTAAGAGGAGTAGGTCATTGTCTGCTTTCTAATTGAAGACACAAAAGCATTTTAACTGACATTGAATTATATCTCAGGGAACGGATTAGGGGCTAAAGCTCTGAACAGAGAGGTGGAGGCGGTAATTTAAGTTGTAGTTACTGTAATAGTCCAAAGGAATAGCATATGCACATCCCCAAAACGTGTATACGGTGCTGGATCCAGGAAACAATGAATGAATAAGGGATAATGTCCGCACACAATATAATGCTCTCGATATAAAGACGGGAGAGCATTATATCGTGTGCGGACATTATCCCTTATTCAGTTACTGTAATAGTGCCATTTTCACCATTGCATTGTCGCAACGTATGTTAGATGTGAGAACTTGTAAGTGCATAACATTTATCCATACATGGATCCCTGCTGAAGAGAACAACACATGCATGAAATGACGCAACCAACCCCTTGGAGATACTTTTCCTTTCATGAACATGTCATTACTGACTAGCTGCTAATTAAAGACACATTTATTTCCCTGTTCAGCCCCACATCATTTGCACACATATTGATCAAGGTGCTCCCATATGTCTCTGACAACTGGGATGTGGTTTTCACATGGCTCTTAAACTACAGCACTGTGTTTCCTCTCTTAGTGCTGCTGGAAATGTTTGATTTGTCTGGCCAGCAGGGTAATTTCCTCCCAATCAGTTCTACCATCAGGTGGAACTCATCCTTTGAACAGGCTGACATCATAAAGAGCTTCTGTGAGCTCTTATTTATTACAGTTTATAATGTGTCCAGTGGCCATCAGTGACATTTGATTAAACAGTATGTCATGTATGGTAACATGTGTGAGTGAAGTAATATGGATCTATCACATTGATTCATCCATCACTATTGAACAACATGCACCTCTTTTCTTTTTTTATCCCACGATTTTTGTAACCCGTTTTTCACCCGGTGTCAATTATCTAATGTGATCCTGTGCGCTACACTCCCTCTGCCAACCTGGGGAGACAAGAGACTGAACTCATGCTTCCTGATAGGGGGGAGTTTCCCCAGTTGGACATAGCGCGTGGAAGGAACACGTTATTCCAACCAGTTCCTTTCCCCTCCATCAGTCTGACCTGGGGGAGGCAGTATAGAGACCAGGATTACAGCATGTTTTTTTTTGTAAGGGTACCTACTCTAGGAGCCACGGGGAGAACATCCAAACTCCACACAGAACGGCCCTTTTGCCAACCCCACCTAGGGTATGGTCACAGAGGAGAGAACACACCCCCAGCCCCCACAGCGCCCCCGGCAGGAATCGAACCCAGGACCTTCTAGCTGTGAGGCGAAAGTGCTACTACGCCCCCATGCATCTCTTTTCTAAAGGCAGAAAGAGAGGAGGTGAAGAATGAGCAAGAGAGACAAAGTGTGTGAGTGAGAAAGCTCTCTCTCTCTGCTCTCCTATTGACAGTATAACACCACCAGAACCTCCCTGTCATTACTGAGACCATCGTGTCCACCTACCAGAGTGGACACCATGTTACCAGCTCGTCTCTGCTTGTCTTTCCAATCTCTTGATCATAATGAGAGAATCGGTTCAGAAATGCAAGCGGTAATGACATTTTATCAATGGGGTTCCTGTGCTGTGTTATTTGCATATAAATGGCATCATCTAATAACTCTCAGTGCCTCTACCTAGGAGGAGTACACATTGTCTGCGTTCTAATTTAAGACACAAAAAGCATTTTGACTGGCATTGAATTATATCTCAGGGATCGGATTAAGGGGCTGAAGCCAGAACAGAGTGGCAGAGGCTGTAATTCCAGTTGCCTCTTTCTCTTTTGATGCACGTCACTGACACTTGCGTCAGTGGCGCCTTCGGTGTCTCACAGCTGAGTGTGAACTGCCAAAGCTGCACCTGTCATTTATCACAGCCTGAAGCCAAATAAGCTATTAAACACTGGACTGGCTCTCCCATTAACTACTGCAGATTCGTTATAATGGTCTTGATTGATCCCATCACCTGTGCCATTCTATGTACAGTATTTACAGCTCACTCCATGAGACAAAAGATGACGTTGTTTATGCAGCGACATTCAGTCAAATGGTCTTAATGTCACTTTAATTGGTTATAATGAGGATTTATGGAAACTATGAGTTTCAGTATACTTTTCTTTGGCATTCTCTGTCAGGTAAGAATCTTGTTATTGCGTCAGCGGTGGTTGTTAAGCATCACTTGTCAGTCTGAATGTCACCTTCAGGTAAGTTATTGTAAGTGGCTCGTGTTGGTGTCCCCCTGGCAGAGGAAATGTCTTTAACAAGCACTCTAAACACATCAGCAAGGATTGTATTAAAAAGGTAAGACAAACACGCTCATGTTCCTTTGTATGAATATAAAAACATTGCACGCACGCACACGCACACGCACACACACACACACACACACACACACACACACACACACACACACACACACACACACACACACACTCTCTCTTACTTTCTGTGTGGATATGGTAAGCCTTGATTCCATGTGTGGTTTCTTACTTCTTATGTACCTTGAAGGACCATAGCTAATTCTAATATCCATACTAGATGTATCGCCATTAACAGAGATCACCCATGTCTTCAAAAATGTAGTGTACATTATTGCATACAATGTACTGTATACTTGTATAGTAGATATAATTGTAGATTTGCTTTACAGAGAGAGAAAAAACATTCACTGCCACGTTGAAATGGTGTGGAAAGGTTGCTGTTGAAAATCACTTGATCTAAAATTACTAATATTACTAATAATATTCTAAGTTATTCAAATTTGTACATGGCTCTTCATACAGAAATGTTAATCAATTAATCATAGTGAGTTTTAGCTAACTTGACAAATATGTTTAGGGACATTCTAATCATTATTGTATATGGACATGTCATAAACAAAGACACATTTTGAGAAATTGTTTGAGTATTTGAAAAGAATGTGGTCGACAAAATAATGGACAATGACGTAGTAAAACTGGTCACCTTCTAATAGGAATTAGGTGGTTTAATGAAAGGAAACAAAATAGATAGACAATAAATGTCTATATGAACAAAGAGGAAACGGATGAAATATAAAACTACTACAGTATGTCTATACGAACATACTGTCAGTGATATTCATGTAGATGTTAATTTGGAGACTGCGTTTAAGTGTAAACTCATTAGCTGAGATAAGTGATTGCGAAACTATTGTAATGCATACATCTGTGTTTATATCAATACATGACTGACTGTAATGAATCAATTAACGGTATCAGAAAGGAACAATAAAGCACGCACAACCACTCACTAAAAGGTCAGAATCCATAAGAAAAACAAGGTCTGCACACTCCAAAGGTTTAACATGTATTTTTGGTTCCTTTACATCATGGACGTAAAGGAACCAAAAGGACATAATGGTGTACTGTAAAGGAAACAAAAATACATTTTAAACCTTTGGAGCATCATCCAGTTTGTAAAGGAACCAAAAATAAATGTTACACCTTTGGAGCATTATCCAGTTTGCGGACCTTTACAGAGAGAGAAAAAACATTCACTGCCACGTTGAAATGGTGTGGAAAGGTTGCTATCAATTAATGTTATCATTGTCAAATCACAACACAAACACATGTAACTAGACTACCGCAATGTCTGACATTGGTGATCAAAGATCACAGTCAGAAGTGGCGGTGGTGCAGTGGTAAAGTAGGTGAATCGGTGCTTGGTCCAGAGCACACGAGCGGAGTGGAGCGGGACGGAAAGCCGCTCCGCGCTCCAGGGGTCTATGGTACCGTTCACTCTTCGCTCATGTCGCGCCCCCCGCCGCTCCGCTCCTCCCCACTCCGCCGCTCCGCTCGATTTGCGTATCGCTCCGCTCACCGCTCACTCCGCGCTCCGCTCAGGGTCGTCAAAAAGCAGCAAAAAAAAAGTTCCGAAACACTTTCTCCTTCGCCAGTGTGTTCCCATCCAACACAAACGCCTGCGGTAATGTGAACCTCGGCTTGATGGAGATCTATCTAGGCAATCTAATCATTGTATTTTAAGACGGGCAATATTAAATCCTGTTGGTTATTGATTAGGCTAAACACCACAACCGAGAGAGGGAGGCGAGTCGTGGCGTGTGTTTTTCATTCAGCAAAATTCTCACTTGCGTTTAAAATCGTATCCTTTGACTGGCTTAACTGACACAAGGTAGGCTACTTATTGCGACCGTAGGTCGCACTTACTACAGAAAGCTCCACCAGGTGTCCGTGCGTCCGTCAGTCAGTCCGTCACACGTCAGACGTCACACTTTTGCCCTGCTCATATCTCCGCAACCGTTGCCCCGATCCATGCCAGATTTTGCACACACACTCCTTACCTGCCAAACTACAACCTCCAAGGACCCCCGGAGTTCCAGGGACCCCCAGGTCCCTGGGGGACCCCCAGGTGTAAAAAAAATACCAAATGTGCAAAAATGACCAAATGACCACCCCCACGGGGCTGCTCACGGGGAATTCCCGGGGACCACCCACTCCTGCTACTCCAGAACGGATGCAAAAGTGGTGGCGCCCCCAGTGGAGGACCCCCTCCACTGCAGCTCACATAAAATGCCCTAACTCGGCCTAGGAGCGTCCGGGAGAGCCGGGGCCGGTACCTATTCGTCCGCCAAGGCAACGCGGAGACCCCACCCCTCATTTCTCACATGGCCCACTTCTAGCGAGACCTACGGTCGCTTATCTCCCGATTAGGGAGTCTTACTGGTTATAACATAGCCTAGCCTACTTGTGTGGATGATATAGATACATTTTGTGAAATCTTGATGAAGGGAATTCTCTGTCTGTTCTCCTCTCCGCGGTAACGACATATGGCTGCACTGCCACTACTGCACCCGGCACCGTTTTGTTGGAAACATGCGGTGCGCGGCCCCAACAGGGTCGGCCAGGAGCGGAGGAGGTCTGCGCTCCAAGGAGCGGAGGAAAATCCTCGCTCCGAAGCCACTCAGACCCATTTGAAAAGTCGCTCGCTCACGCTCATGTCAAAAACGGCCCGCTCCGCTCCCCGCGCCGCTCGCGCTCCACTCCGCTCGTATGCTCTGGCTTGGTCTACCTACGTTTTTTTTTCTTGGATTACTATTTCTATGCATTTGATGTATTGATGTATTACCTTGCTTATTGTAAATCACTCTGGATTATGAGCATCTGCTAAATGCCTAAATCCACTGCAGTGCATCCGGCTTTGTCCAGTGTCTACTCTATATGAACACAAATGGCCCGTGTTCGGAAGCGGCGCGATGCACGCTTAATGCAAGGAGTTGCGGTGCTGCAGCACTGGGCACCAAACGCCGGGAAAAAGTGAAAGAAGACTCTACTATCGGGGAAATAAAGATGGGCAAATTATCGAAACCATGGCTGCTAAAGACGCTGTGAAACAGCACCTGCTGTCAGCGGGGAGTGTAGGGCGGGAGGAGTAGGACGGACGTGCCTCGTCCTCTTGGTGGGGGCTCCTCACTGATAGGTGAGGCAGCGAAAACACACAGAAATGAATTGGTATAAAGACTAAATTGGGGAGAAAAAGGGGGTAAAAAGGAAAGATCATGGTCAGCAATGAGCCACACATCTCAACTTAGAGAATAAGACCCAACTATGTACACATCCTACATTGAAATTGTTTTTTTAGAGGATTAGACAGCATTGTGACCTGAAATGTTTGCCAAAAAGTCTACTTATTTTTTTATGTGGAAAATACATTCTTTGTTTCTCATAAAGGGGAAAGATAAACCATGACTACATATAAATTGATCTGGTACCTTGAATCGATTTTCTTACCCAGCGTGTAGCGTGATAATGGGAGAGAGCCACTCCACGTCTCCAATAAAGTGGAGAGAAAATCACAGAGTGAGGAGATAAATGTGCATATCAAGAAATCATTTTATACCGCAAAGAAGAAAATCTGCCTGATTTCAATGTGTCAAAATTGATTTTCCAATTTTCTCCGGGTAGCTTTGTGGTTGCCTGAAGCTCCTTCCAGCTCACACTGAATTATGCCTGAAGCATTTAGAAGAGAAAGGAACAGTGTCTTCTCTCTTTCCATTCTCTCTCACGCACGCCCACTCTGAGTCTATGCTATAAAAACTTGTCAAACATTGGCCAAAAGAAAGAGGCGTTGTGAGTTTGTAGATTGGCTATTTTCACAATATTTATCTGTGGGATCGGAGTCAAACTAAATGTAATGCCTTAACTCCTACAATTCCAAGTACTTGTCAATCAATTATGATTATTCTGGGGGGTTCGTGGCCTGAAAAGGATGGATAACACTGCTATAGTGGGTCTTCTCTTTACCGTGATTATTGGCACGACAGAGTGATGCGGTCAGGAAAGGGGCAAAGATTAAGCAGAGTTCTGCGAGCATCACTGAAGTGGCTATAAGCACAGTAAAGCACGCCCTCGAGTGGAATATTGCAATTATACAACAGTTCACAACACAACACCTCAAAATGTATTCATGTTTAAGGATAACATGCCCACTTAACTGTTTTGTCCATTTTATTTGTATTTTTGTTCAAACCAAAAGTATTTCAGACACAATCATCAAACAAAAAAGCCTCTTTATCTTATTTTCTTATTTTATTTTTTGTTCTCTGTATAGTAGTTTATTTTGTTGTTGTGTAGGTGATGGGTTTTTGCACTTAAAAAAAAATACATACAGGGCCATGACATGTAACAGAAAAATATGAATAATGACAGTGAATTTGTTGGAAGATATGTTACAGTTTGAATGACTTTAATAAAGTATAAAAAAATGTATTCATGTTGTGGGGCTATTCACAATAATAAAAAATAATAATGTTGCGCTATTCTTCTCTTAATTTCCCTTTAAATAGAAGACTTCATCTGACTGAGATATTAAATAGTTCCTGTTGGTTCAAAGTAGCAGCGCTCTCTCTGTCACAGAGGCACCAATCTACAGTGGTGTAAAGTAACTAAGTACATTTACTTAAGTAGTAGTATTTTGAGGTATTTGTACCTGAGTGTTTCCAATTTCCATTACTTTTCGGATCTCTCGGATCCAAATCTGTACTTTTACTCCACTACAATTATTTGAAAACATACATAAACGTTTTTATTTGTTTGAATAAGCTTTATTGTGAGGCCATGGCTACTTTCGTTTGAAAACGTAAAGATAGTCTGAGTTTTCTTATCTGTATTATAATTGTTTTGTATTTAATGCCTGATGTAGCCATCTGTCATGGTTATTTATACCGTGGCCATTTGAAAATAGACGATCTATTTGGGCTTGTAGATCTGCTATTTTCAAACATTTTGTACTTTTACTTTTGGTACTTTAAGTACATTTTGATACCAATACTTTTCTACTTTTACTCAAGTACATCTTGAATTCCAGACTTCTACTTTCTATATTGCAGTATTGATACCTTTACTTAAATCAACACAGCTGAGTGCAGTGGGAGGAATTCCAATACTGTATATCAGAGGTGGGCAATTTTGATGATGGAGAGGGCTATCTCTCCATATTTTCACTCTAGAGGGCCACAATGCATATAGTTTAAATAGCAGCTGTGACATAGTTTGAGCTTGTAGATCGTCTATATTTGCTATTATTGAATTGGAATCTTGAATTATTTAATTATGAATTATTAAGTGAAGGCGTGTGGCCCCCAGGCCGCCAGTTTCCCATGTATGCTGTATGGCCGTGTTGCATGGCCAAAATAACTGATCTACAAGCTTGAGACACATTGTGAACTTGTAGATCGGTTATTTCCACCACGTGATACCATCTGAAATAGGGCCGTTAACCACTCCAATAGTGTAACGTAATTCTCCTTCTCGTCCTCTTCCAACCATTTATCTTAAGTCCACCAAATACATTTAAATTAACAACACAATCCATTTTGAACAGGGTGCTAGCTGTGTTTTTTTCCCTTCAGTGGGACGGGACAGGACATATATGTATGGTCTAATAGGAGGTGCGGAGTGATTTATTAATGTGATGAGGCCCAGTGCGGTCATGCTGGTTTGAAGCATGGGTAGATAG
This sequence comes from Nannobrachium achirus, assembly GCF_963921795.1. Lineage (NCBI taxonomy): Eukaryota > Metazoa > Chordata > Actinopteri > Myctophiformes > Myctophidae > Nannobrachium > Nannobrachium achirus. Next base: position 32,232,476 of record NC_137820.1, on the reverse strand, counting down.
CCATTTCAACCAATCAGCTTACTTCATCGGAACTACCTGTTGTATAATTGACACTTTTAAAGTAGCCTACCTGTCAGCAGCAATTGGCTTTACAACAGGGAGTATAATGGTTAACACACCGGGTGCCCAGGATTATTCAAGATTTAATCTGCACTTTGGTGCAGCAGCATAACACTGCTCTTTACGAGGGAACGGATTTCCCGGTCACGTGATAACCCATTGCATTTTGCAATTGGAGTGTTTCTCTTCACAGGCGGGTGCCTTTGTAAAACCCCCCACGACACGTCGAACGCGTCGACCGTCGAGGAGACATCAAAGAGTTTGATGTGGTGGCACGTCATGGACCTCCTATGAGTTAAAATTCATATTTCTTCTAAAAGAATGGTGGGGGGGACGTGGCATATGACAGTGTTGTTCTGGCATGTTGTGGGTGCTCACCAAAAGACACAGTGACTTTGAGGAACCTCTATCTGAGAACTTCAAAGGTTATTGTCCATGGAAAATACAGAGACAGGAAGGGATTTATTGGAGCCACAAACAGGCTGACATTTTGCCTGTGCATTTTCCTCAAAGCCATCCCCCGCACATTCAGAACATCAACCTGCCAGTGATCTCAATAAATCTCAGACCCAGACAACAGAGGCCGTTCCACCTCCTCCGTTTTATTCCATGGAGAGACACCCTTTGAAGTGTCCTGTGATTGGCTCTTGCTCTATGATAACACAGAAGAGCAATCAAAGTGACCTATAGTATAGAGATTCTAGGATCAGACCTAATATGTTAAGGTTTTTCTATATATACTATTGAATTACTACTAAGTAACATGAGTTTTGCACCACAAAATGAGAAATATAATAATAATAAAACATAACTAAATTAATTCAAACAGTTGCATTTCTATTCACAGTCCATCAGTGAAGATTCAATTTCTACAGGTGACAACATTTGTGTCCAGCAAACACCTTGCAATACCTTGTTTTTCATCCCCTGACTCATCCCTAAGTTTTGACTAGCCTAACCTGTACTGGTATCGCTTTTAGTCTCGTATTCACATCCCTTCTCTGAGGCCAGTGCCAGCAGGCCCGATGCGGGCTGGAGTGACTACATTTCCTACAGTTTAGTTTGGTACTATACAGCAAGCATCACAGTATAACATACTACAGCTGATCGTATAGAAAAGAAGGCATGCCATTAAAACACATACACAGCCATTTACAATATGCTTGTGCGCCTATACTGCCAGGAATATTATTAATTTCCAAGTTATCAGTAGCCTAACCCAGCAGGGATCATATAATTGCAGAATGTAGTACACGTACTATACCACTAGAGTGTGCCCAACGATTAGGTCTTGCAGTCTGGACTCAGCCTGGACAGCATGTGGACCATAATGGCCGCCTATGGAGCCGCCATTATGGCTCCCGGTCCGCCGAACGGGAGCGATCCTGGAGCGTGCGCACGACGTGCACGCGCCGTGTACACTCGTTTTTGCTCCTGAGTGACCACTCTGTCAGCCTGCCATTTTTTTCCGAATGAAAATCCGTCTAAATATGGTAAAGTTTGATAAGAAAAACGTCAGCTTTCAATGCTATGGAAAGGCCTATGCTTTGTTATGGCCGAACGACTTCCGGGTTACGTCATCGATGATGTCATTTCCATCGCATTTTCATAGCTTAAGCTTATATGAACCTAGAATGGTCATTTATAGCTCAAAAAATGTCAAAAAAATACCAAAGAAATCAGAAAATGATCCCCAAGGCGACGTTTGGCGATCTGGCTGGCTGGGCCTCCTCAAAATGGCGATGGAAGGCGATTTGGCTGGCTAAGAGTTAATACATTATATTGAAGAGAGAGTTTACTGTAGCTCAACTGCTGTCAGGCTAAAACTAACTAAAACTGTGTGTATCTATTGCATCTGTTTCTTGCATTCCACCCAGGTTACAAAAAAATTAAATAAATCCAAAAGTTTTCATTAGAGGAAAAAAGTCAAGACAGTATACATACATTAGCCCATATTGAAACCGTTTTATACCGGACATCTGAGCAAGGAGTCTCAGCCGGGCCGTAATTTACCGTACTGGGTCATTAAAAACGAAATAAATGATTTTTATCCGAAGATTTTCGATCGTCTAACCTTCCCTAGTCACCGCTCGTCCATCGATAGTGCATGGCTCCTCTGACATGAAACGGAAGTGACGTCAGGTCCTTTCCCTGCTAAAGCTTCCCAGCTCCCATCCATTTATGGTTTAGACGTTAGCGTTAGCATAGCTGGAGTGCTAGGGGCTAAGCTAGCGAAAATGTTCACATTGACTGTAGAGTCATACTTGGATTATTTGCGCCCACATTTACGTGAACGGATCGCGCACGCGAAACGCACGGGGAGAAGATGCCTCGGCCAAAACCTCCACTCTATGCCAATGCAGATTGAGGAATTTCACTGCTGATCGTGGTGAGATTTCAATGGGGAATCGTGAAGGGGGTAGGGGGATGGAGAATACATGATATTGCGCTGATGGATCTTGTAAAATGAATGCTGTTCAGATCATAATATAATAATAGAAATTTCACGGCTAATCTACCAACAAGCCATTCTATTTCGGCTGGCGAAGTGTTAAGCAAACCTCAATTCGATAAGCTCTAGCGCACCCCTTAAATTGGTCTAAGAACGCCAAAGCTTCCAAGCATGTCTGGAATCATCAGAGCTCCACACCATCTCATCACAACAACTGAACAACACAAACAGTGGTGTCACCGTGTTGGTTCTCTATGAAAGCGGTCTACTGTAACTAAGGAAGCAGCCTGTTGGCTGCTGTGGTTCCAGCGAGCGGTTCCGGATGGGAGGTTTTTCAGCCAGGCTTGTTGGACACATCCAGAGAGCTGGTGGATGAGTGTGTATCACCTCAATTAAAGCATGCTCTGAGTGTCTGACAACAGCTAATATTTCTCTTCCACCCAGCAAGTCCAATCGATGTTCCAGCATTCGTCACCCTGCAGAAGAACCAACACGCCGTTTTCTCACTGCAGTTAGAGGAGGAATGAAGAGGAGGTCCACTGCTTTCTATGCTTCCTCATTAGCCGCTGTGTCCACAGAAAGTTATTTTTGAGCCAGAGAACTTTGTGTAGCCTATATCATGTCCTGAGTGCTACACATACTGTACTAAGTGTACAGTGTTGGCCGCTTGTGGGCGTTCTGCGCGCAGCCCTCTGCATAGGAAAGTGACATCGATGATGGGTCGCTGCTCTCCAACAGTCAAACTATTTTCTACCTGAGGCATCCAGAGCGCTCCGGCACCCAATAAAGGCCGGATGCCGAGAGCACTGAAACACGAGCGCGCCATAGAGGTGCATAGTATAAGGCTCCAAACACATTGTCTGTGGACCCGGCCCCCTTGCACACACACCGGGCGTGCCATTAGGAAATAGCTTGAGACAAAAACTTCCAAACTGGTACCCTCATCCACACTCACTCCAGCACCCCCCCACACCCCAACCACTACTTAGCAATAATGCCAACTAAGGCCATTTAAAATACGCTCTTGGCTCTTAACAAACTAGGCAATTAGGCACAGGGTTTAGCTGCATATGAGTGGGCCAGGGGGGAATGCAGCAGGGAATCAAATCTCAGCACACCACCAGCAAATTCAATGAAAAAAAACGACTATACACACACGCACACCAATATGCACACATTTACGCCCCCCCGCACGCACGCACGCACGCACACACGCACGCACGCACGCACACACGCACACACTTGTATCATTATACTTGTGAGGACAACAATACAATGAATGCCATTTTAACCATTGTTTGGACATTTTTAACGCTCCCTAAACACTGAAAAGAGCCCATCTATAAGCATACAAAGTGCCGTTGTACTGCGACGTGTTCTACTACTATTCTACTAGTACGTTAACACACACACACACAAAGGCCCACCCACCTCTCTGTCCAGCAGCAGGGGGGAGATGACAGTCACGATGTCTCCTCTTTCCGGGTCGATGTAGAACATGTTGGGCGAGGGCTTGTCGGGCGACTGGCTGATGATGTTGTAACGCAGCAGAGCGTTGTCTGTGGAAGAGTCGTCAGCGTCAAACGCTGTCATCATCATCACCGTGGTTCCTGGAGGAGACACACCGCTCACTTCAACACCGATACAATCTGTGTGCTGTCTTGATAGGAAAAGCAGCACTAGTATTCATACGTATCCATAAAGGTAACACTTTTTAAACTCCATACATGAATGGAAATTAATGTGCACAAGCTGGATTGTCTGAAAGACAACATTTTCATCTTGAGGAAGAGACATTTTATGATATGAGAAGCAAACTGACTGACCGAGTGATTTGAGTTTGAGGAAAAATGCCAATCCAGATAATTTGTTGGCATTAGAGATGCACAATCATGAAATTATGGCCGATATCCGATATTTTATAGGGGGACTGCCCCATAGGTCGAACTCCTGTTGGGTCGAACAGCGTCGGCAGCTTAGATAATCACCCACGAGCGTCGGCAGGTTAGATAATCACCCGCGTCACGGTTACTGAGGTTAGGATTAGGGTTTGGGTTAGAGTTTGGTGGTCGATCCAAAGGGTGTTCGACCTAATGATATGTTACCATTTTATAGGCTCATATCTGTCGATAGATACCGATTCCGATATATATATATTACATTATTATATTAAAATGCAATATATATCTTATCGGAATCGGTATCGACAGATATGACACTGAAAATATCTCAATTTAATATTTGTATTTAAAAAAAAATCCAAATTGAAAAGCTTTCCCAGAAAACCCTGATTGAATCTTCAGCCTTCATCATTACAAAGGGCTTTTTCAGCTTCACATTCAAATGTGAATATTATACAAGCTAAACCGATCAGTTATTTTGATATCTGTTCGATACGGATAATGCATTTCTATGGCCGATATTGCCGATACCGAAATGATGGCCCGGTTAATCGTGCACCCCTAGTTGGCAGCTTTTGACATTGAAGTCCTACTGTATGACTTAGCTTTTTGGAGTATCTTTTGGTGACACCTAGTAGCTATGTGGTACATCTGGTACCGTGCATCATGTGGTGACACCTAGTAGCTATGTGGTACATCTGGTACCGTGCATCATGTGGTGACACCTAGTAGCTATGTGGTACATCTGGTACCGTGCATCATGTGGTGACACCTAGTAGCTATGTGGTACATCTGGTACCGTGCATCATGTGGTGACACCTAGTAGCTATGTGGTACATCTGGTACCGTGCATCATGTGGTGACACCTAGTAGCTAGAGCTTAAATCGGGCCTAAAAAAATGAGCCCGGCCCAACCCAGCCCGACAGAATTTCAGCCCGGACCGAGCCCAAGCCCGATACATAATTGACAATTGGAGACCGGCCCAGCCCGAAGACCGACATTCTAAACAACAAGCTTATATGATGCAGACGGCAGCATCCTTTTTTCCCTCATACAATATTGGTGATTCGTTAAGAACAGTGTCATTCTACCATTTTCCAACTGTCTTTATAGAGCCTATATATAAAAGACATTGTAGCAAGCACCGTCCTAATTATGTAAGAAAAAAAAACGTCGGAGCCTCGCTGGAAAACACAGCTGACGGCCATCGCTAAATCAGGAAGCAGGCGTACAGGCTATTAACGCTACAACATTCACACCACGTCTATAATATTATTAGGAAATCCAAAAGTGTCTGTGAATGGTTTCAACGATCTCCTCCGCTCCGCTCTGCCACAGCGAGAACGAGAAGCACCCACTGGCCATAGCAGCCACCGCCACACACGCACACGCACACGCACACGCACACACACACACACACACACACACACACACACACACACACACACACACGGGAGCACACTCTCAACTGAACGTTGCTCAACTGTCTGAACATTGCGCAGCAGCGCACATACAGTCACACACGCTCAACTGTGTCAAGTTGCGCCGCAGCGGTGCAGCGCAGCTTACACAGTCACAGAGACATCACGTTACCGTGCTGCGCTTGCCTACCGGATTATAAAAGACCGACCCGACCCAAAGCCCGACATATACGTGACAAATTGAGCCCGGCCCAGCCCGCGCCGCGCCGACCCGTCGGGTCCCGTCGGGCTCGGGCTGAACTTTTAAGCTCTACTAGTAGCTATGTGGTACATCTGGTACCGTGCATCATGTGGTGACACCTAGTAGCTATGTGGTACATCTGGTACCGTGCATCATGTGGTGACACCTAGTAGCTATGTGGTACATCTGGTACCGTGCATCATGTGGTGACACCTAGTAGCTATGTGGTACATCTGGTACTGCGCATCATGTGGTGACACCTAGTAGCTATGTGGTACATCTGGTACCGTGCATCATGTGGTGACACCTAGTAGCTATGTGGTAGATCTGGTACCGTGTAACATTTATAACATCTGTAACATTTATGTGGGATGGTTATTGATAAAAATCATGCTCCCATGTATTGCATTACCACCAACGTGACTATTCATCCTAGCAAAGATACATTAACTATAGGAGAATCATCCAGTGTGCGGACTGACTTCTCTATCCACAACTTTCCAACATCCCATCGTGCATTGCGCAGAATGTGGAGGCAGCTTCCGGCGCCGCAGCCGAGAGTGATCTACAAGCTCACAACGGTTGCATCTGCGACGCGACGTGAGCTTGTATGTCTGCTGTTAACCGGAAGTGTCCCGCAAATAATGCTACAGTAAATTCTCGCGGAAACAGGTGGATAGAGACTATAGACTACTTCTCTATTTGAACGTGTTCTTCTGTCCATCACCTGGAATTATCTTCTTTTTTTTTAACCAGTTACACAGTGTGACAATAATGATAATGCAGTTGGTTTAATATGGGCAAGGTCAGGACACAGTTGTCCTAAATCGCCACAGGCTGTGAATGTGTGTGTGTGTGTGTGTGTGTGTGTGTGTGTGTGTGTGTGTGTGTGTGTGTGTGTGTGTGTGTGTGTGTGTGTGTGTGTGTGTGTGTGTGCGCGTGCGTGTGTGTGTGCATGCATGCGTGCGGTCTCACTACAGGAGTGTTTTGATTCGGGGTGAAAGAGGAAGTTGTGTGTCTGCATAATGAGTATGTGCTGCCCCTGCAGTGCTAATGAAGGTGACTGACTGCAAGAAGAGGGCAGTGCGATGCCCCTCGCCATCTCCCATGGCGTGGCATGTTGTGCATGAGTGTGCATACAGTACGTGCACACAAGTGCGTGCGTGCGTGCGACGTGCGTGCGTGCGTGCCTTTATTGATTGAAGATTGACAGGAAAGAGGGAGAGAGAAATGGGGAGAGACACTCAGCAAAGGTCATCGACGGAAACGGGACTCGACCCCGCAACACGCTGTCAGGCATTAGAGCCTATGTGGTATGTACCCCATTACAACTTATGTGCAGCTTTTAATTTCTCCATCTAGATAAGGATTTCCTTGCTAATCTGTAAATGAGGGAGAGTTAATGCAGCTCTGTTTGATCGTTTAATTGGCTCTGATTTGAGGATTTGGGAGTTGAGTGACTGACTTCACTTTAAACACGGTTCACCAGAGTTCATTATGACTCCAGATGGCAGCAATGCAAAAAGTTTCCCAACTGGGATGATTTGCTGCTGAAGATCATTCAACACAGAAAATGTCAAGCCATTGAGGTTCCACATCAGACAATAAAATAAATAATGGATAAAGCTTTATTCATCAAACAAGGTTCTGTTAATTAATCTACCGGTAGTTTGCTTCACACATGCTTTGTTATGCATGAATCAATCAGAAAACAATCTGATATGTAGAAAATCTAATCACTTAAAACATATATAGAACTTTGTGAAGGATCAGTGGTCTACAGTGAATTAGCGGTACCCCAAAACAAATCTATTCCATCAAGATGTCTATAGTGCAAAGCAGACAGTGGCAAGGAAAAACTCCCATTCAATGGGAAGAAACCTCAGGCAGAACCAGGCTCTATGGTGGCAGGCAATCTGCATTAACCAGCTGAGGGAAAACCTGAGGGCTACTAAACATGCAAAGCCTGCATCAAATATGTTAATGGCGATTTAGATGATGGATGTCAGGCCAGTTGAAGGTAATGGTGGGCAGAGAGGTGTGGCAATTTTTGCACTTCAAGATGAACCATTAGTGGTTAAGTAAACCAGTAATCCTTCCTCTGCAGGATAATTACACAGTTCTATCAACTTCATTACCGATATACCCTGTTCCATTTCACACTTTGAAAACCATGCTGTTCGAGGTGAGCCAGAGAGTGCCCACATGCACGCATGCATGCATGTAGACACACGACCGCACGTCGCACAGTAACCCAGCAAGGAAAATCTCATTAAGATCAACCAGATTGCAAAGATCAAATGTCAAAAAATTTCAGGCATAGTGGAATGAATCTCCACATCCATCAAATATACAGGGCTAGATTCTCATGGGCCATCGTTGGATTATTATTTCCAGACTACAAAACAAATCAACAAGAGGAAAACAGCAGCATCAAGTTCACGCTACTCGTGACTGACAGCAGATCAACCAAATCATAACCATTACTGTAGTGTCATTACACTGAATCCAGACTGCATTCAGTGTGAGGTCATTGTTCCTCTGAGTGGAGATCAGAGTGAGGTTAGGGAACTCACAGTAATCTGCTTTCTCTGTAGAGGGCAGTGACCACAGTGATTAATGGATCCAGGGAGCTCAGGCCAATCAGAGGGCAGTAAAAACAGTGATCACTGACTGCCGCGAGCAGATCGGAGTGACGCAGAATATTGTACGATTTTTAAAGGGTTAGCGAAAAAGTTAAAACTCTCAGAAAGCGTGGCAGGGAACGGCCAAAGTCGAAAAACAACTTTGGCAGAAAATGACTTAAGAAACTATGCAGAGAAAACAACAAGACTTCCGCCATCTTCACACCTGGGGGGGAAAAAATCCATATTTGCCCAAAATTTGGAGGAACTACAGTAAATTACATATAAACAAGAGCTAAACTATTTTGTCTGGCCCTTCAATGCCATAACCTGACTGCGCCCGATGATGGCAGCAGTGCGTATGCCTGGCTGCGCTGCATATCGCTCTTCTACCTTCATCTGGGATTCCTCCGGCAGACTCGATGTAAGGGGCGGGCCATTTTTTGAAATTCTTTAGCAGGTGATTGGATGGGGCCGTCTCTCAATCACAGTCTGGGAGTGCCAACTCCAACCACTCATCCGCCTCCTGGGTTTCCACGTGGTCTGCAATCAGACTCTATTCAGGTTCAGAGCCGCTCAGAGCCCGCCCGTAGCTGCCGCTGATTGGTCCGGCCCGGGGCTTTACGAGCGTTATCAACTCCCACCGAGAGATCTCAGATGGTAAAGTAGGGCGGTAGCCTACGCACTACTGCCACCATCTGACGCAAGTCAGGTTATCAATGCCAGCCAAAAGAAGAAAAAAAAAATGGAGACAGAGAGAGAGAGATAGAGGTTGAGCTAAAACTGTCAAAGCAGTGCAGTGCACTGTGTGTGCGTGCGTGCATGCATGCTCACACACACACACACACACACACACACACACACACACACACACACACACACACACACACACACACACACACACACACACACACACACACACACACACACACACACACACACACACACACACACACACACACACACACGCATGCATGTATGTACAGTACAGACACACATGCATAGTGTAGTTGTCAGTGTGGAAGGTTCCTGCGCCCCCACATTAGACCCAGGTTTCCTGCAGCAAATTTCACCAAAGGTCCCTTGAAGTCATGGCTGTGTCAGCAGTATAAATACTCCTGCACTGTGTTGGGTTTAAAAGGTGAAGCCGCTGACATTTTCTCCCATGCATTATTCAGCTTCAATCATGAGCTCTCTGAGCAGAAAGTTTAAGGGGGTGCAGAGTTCACCGTTAAGACGACAATGTACTCTCCCCAAAGACGAGTTAGACCATTTTTTCTCCCACCAAAGGTTTATGCCAAAAAGGCGATTGAGTCCTTTCCCATTGCCTGTAGATGAGCATACCTTTTGGGTGTATTTCTGGCGATGTGTCACGTTCGACAACGTCACAAATGCGTCAGTCGAGTGCTTGCAAGTAGTGCTCTCTCTTGCGCTCTGTTTCTCGGGTGGCTCATGCTGTCCAGAGGCTATACACATTCCAATGTGATGGCAAATTGTTTTGAGATTGCTTGCCATGCATTATTCAACCTCCATCACGAGTCCTCTGAATTGCAGAGTTCAGCATAAGACTAGGGTCTTTTTGCCCATTGGTTTGTTCCGAGCTGCATTCATTCCACCACCAAAATGACATTGCTAATAAAATTAATATTATTATTGTGATTTTCATTTATTTGTTAACGGTGAATGGACTGCATTTTTATATAGCGCTATTCTTCTAACTGCCTGACTGCTCGTCAGGAGCAGTTAGGGGTTCAGTGTCCGTCTTGCTCAAAGTCACTTGGACACGTAGCCAGGAGGAGATGGGGGTCAAACCTAGAAGGCAGCTGCTCTACCTCCTGAGCCAGAGCCACCGCCGCTCTATATTCCAATCTTACTATTACAGTAGCAGTGATAGAATGCAGTGGAACATTCATTCATCTTTATAGTCTAACTTAAAGGAGCTATAGTCAACTTTTTCTTGAAAAACGGATGTTAAAATAAGAATGTTTTGAAAATATATAAAAAAAAAAAAAGCTTCATATATGTGTTTCTATTCAAAAATGACCACAAAAAGCGTAAAATAATGATAAAATAATCATTTTGGCCATTGCCAGACCAACACTTTGTTTACATTCTAGTCTATAGACTAGGATGTAAACAAAGTGTTGGCCCTACAATGAAAAGGTTGACTATAGCTCCTTTAATGTAACTATAATGTTTTAAGACAGTGTTTATTTAACTGTAACCTCTTTGTGAGAAGAGGGAGGCAACAGACTTCAGGAGTGTAGCTTTGAAGTCCACTGTTAGGCATTATTTGTTACAGACAATTATGAGAATATCATACATCAAACTTTTAGAGATTTCATTGCATTTAATGACTACCATCAATTCACCGTTCACTTTTCAAGACATAGATCAACATAAATACTGAAGCCGTGTCCTCACGGGTCTCCAGAACCTGATAAATGAATGCACAATAGGGAAGCTTCAGGGAAATTTGAATCTGACAGCATTCTGTTTATTTTATCAAGCGTTAAATGCACTTTTTAATTGCTAAACCATTTATCAAACTGTCAGAAACAGAATAATTATGAGGAAAAGAGAATGAACTCAAATTCATGTTTCCCTTCTTTCTGACTTGGCTCCACTCATCTAAGATGACAGAGCCTCCTTCCATCTAGACCAAGGGTCTTCAACAGGGGGTCTGGGAGCCCTAGGAGGTCCTCAGAGTTACTATAGGGGGGCCTCCAAATCTTTGTATGATAGAAACATTTTTCTTCTTTTTTATATTAACCACTTGAACCCTAGCGTCCATATTCTGAGAACTTTAGCCAAAAATAGCAGATCTACAAGCTCACAACCTCGCGCTGCGAGGCGTTGTGAGCTTGTAGATCGGCTATTTTCGGAAAAGAGGTTTGGTGTAGAGGGAAAAAGAGCAGACTACGTACATAGTTAAAGGTCAAGTTTATTAAGTGTTGACGGTTCAAGTGGTTAAATATATGAAAACACAAATGGACATGAATCCCAAATACACTGATGATTGTGCTGTCAAACGATGAAACTATATGGAATCTATGAAAAGGTTGTGGGGGTCCCTGCTTCATCTCTCTCTCAACTAAGGGGTTCTTGGCCTGAAAACGTTGAAGACCCCTGATCTAGACAGTGGGACGTTTGGAGGCTTGGGTTAGCTCCCCTAGCAGGAAAACTAAAACGAGCTCACAAAGATTCACAGTAAAAAAGTAATAGACAGTGCTCCGAAATACTGTACTTCAACTACTTTTACGTGTTTCGGCGTCAGAGTGTATCAGGCGTATCAGTTCTAGCTGACACAGTGCACAACCAGCCTCATCCTTCTCTCTTTGACCTTGTCCATGACCACGACCATAACATCACTAAAACAATGCCTAAACCTAAACAAAAACAACTGTCACAACATGCTTTGGAGTATTTGATGAAATAAAAACTTTGCTAGAATTTGAACCCAGATGATTTGAGCCCATGTTCCCACCATGGGATCATGGGTGGGCTGCTACACCCATAATCTGGCTTAAATCGTCAGATCATGGGTTCCTAGCATCTTAACACAGTGTGCTACTGAGCGTGCTGTTCCATCACGGTATTTGATGTTATTTGAAGGTTTATCCAATGATAGCTCGTAACTGTGTTACTTGGCCACACTTTATTCTCTGAAGTAGACCCACATTAGAGACAATCCCTGGAGCAATAACTTGTTAAAGAGTAGAACAGACAGACGATGATGTTCACCTGTTGAGCTGGTAACATGTCATAAGGTCGAACACCCTTTGGATCGACCACCAAACTCTAACCCAAACCCTAATCCTAACCTCAGTAAAACTATGCCTAACTCTAACCCTAAACCTAAACTTAACCTCAGTAACCGTGACGCGGGTGATTATCTAACCTGCCGACGCTCGCAGGTGATTTTCTAACCTGCCGACGCTGTTCGTTCCAACGGGAGTTCGAACAATGGGGCAGTCCCCGTTGAGCTGGTTCCTCTTTCTACTAGATTACACTAATTTAATGTAAAAAATAGGAACAAGAAAGGTAGCTCGCAACTCACTTTTGGTAGCTCCCTAGGAGATTCAAAAGCAACCTTTCTTGTTCTTAGTAATACTGTTTTGGCAGTTTTAGCTCAGCACCAAACAACGGAGGATGTGCGTTATTTTTTCTTTGAATGTAATACAATACTCATGCAAACTAAGCCTTTTCCTAAGGCTGTTAAGGCCTCTGGGAGGAAGTGACATCTGTTATAAAAAGGGTTTTAATGTCAGGGAGCACTCCACTGAAACAACACAGCAGATCAAATGGAGAATTCTGGGAGCAATAGCTTTTTCTATTTATTTTTGGGCGAGGCCAAAGGCCATGACATGTTGTTCCCGACAACGAGGCGACAGAGGAATGGAGATTGATACAGACTCTCTGAGGGTTTCCAGTACGAGACAGAGAGGAACAGGTCTCCACCGTCCCAGAGAGGGGAACAGATCATCAAGACAGAGATGATGTGGGACCAAGTGTAGCCCAGGACGGAGCAGAGGAGAATAGAAATTCTTTAATATATTGGCAGCACTCGTGTAGTGGAAAGGCCACTGGGGAAGACGAGAGATGATCCATGATCTCACCTTGCATTCCCTCTGCACACCTTCATATCTGCAAGGCTTTGAGGATCCACAGCCCTCCTTTCTAGTGAGATTCTAACTCAATATGTAAATGAAGAGAAGTGATGTGGAAACTATTAGCTTTGGAATGAAGAAAGGAACCACAAGAAAACCCATGAGAGAGTAAAATAATTGACCCCAAACCACAGAAATATATTGAAATAAAGTAAATTTCACATTCATTGATGAAATAGTTAGTGAACTTAAAAGAGCATTTAGCCCTAGATGTATGGTCTAAATGGTGATGTATAATATGGCCCCCTATGGTCATTTGCAAGAAGATTGTTCAGTTAAGAAGGTTAAGGAAAATCTCTGGGGAAAAAAGCACAGAGGCATAGAAACGAATGAATTCATGGAGTTAAGAATGTCTCCTTGAAGTGAAGTTTGAATTTCCATCATGTGGCCAAAAAAAAGAAAGAAAACACACTGCATTCTAGCCATGGCTTAGCCTTAGATAAACACTGTGATTTCCTTAACTCGATCATAATTCATGCAATTTTCATCAGCCTTCCATCAAACTCTGACCTGCTATCATAATTTGTGCTGGTGAATACACGGAAGTAATTAGAGAACAAGACAAAGAGTCCCACTAGCAGCCCCTTCATGCTATACTCCCTACACTCTATTGGAATTTGGCCAAAGGGTAGCACTAGACTAGAGGGATATCCACAGGGCTACCAAAGTCAATAGGTTTCATCCTGAAATGTACTGGCTGGCTGATTAGGTAGATATGAGACATACAATATTGTATGAAAAGTTGGTATTTTGACCTGAGGGTTTGCGCAGCAAATCTATAGTGGTAGATTTTGACAGCAAACCTCTACAGCGTGTGCAGGGAATTAACTTTTCCTACCGGGCAGAGTGGCAGATGGTCTCCATAATTTTCTCTCCAGAGACTAAATGTAACCACATTATGTTATACTGCGTCAGTTCAGAAAAAGCTAAGGTATGGCAACATGACTGGTGAAGACACCAGTCATGTTGCCATACCTTAGCAACAGGCATGATACATTTATTTTAAGAAGTACATTTTATTTTTCCCCCCCGTTTCTACAGTTTCTTGGGCTGGATATGGCAGCCTGGAACGGTTGTTCAAGTGAAGCTAAACTTGGCATGTTAGTAAACGTGCCAGAATTAACAATAATGCATTGCACCTGTGCAGCTGACCTGCGGAACCTGGGAATATACCATTTTGTCAAGATGGGGAGAATAAAAGTGTGGAGAATATAATTATAATACCTTGTGACCATTTTGTTAAATTTTGCATTTGTAGTTATTTTACTGTAATTTAACAACATGATAACCAGCATAGACAGACAAAGAGACATTCATGGATTTATATTTAAAAGTAACTTTTATTTTCCCCCCTGGACCCAGGGTATGGCAGCTGCATACCCCTGCCATACCCAATTGACGCCCCTGAAATGCAGTCATGGCGGGTGTTCATTTGGGACCCGGAGTGAGTCACAGACATTCATCTGTTCTAAATAGTGCATTTTAACCGTATTGTATCAGTTAACTGTTAATTAACCATTGATGAGTGTCGGCTAACGGTCATGAAGAAAAAATCTAAACGGACATCCCTAGAGAGATACTGTAATGAGAGAAAGTGAGTGGGTCTATAATGAGAGATACTATAATGGGACAACCAAGATGACATGCTAAAAATTGCCTGCCACTTTTTGACATCCATTTGACCTTTCTGTCCAATCATTTCCTCTCTCAGATCCAGGGGCGTCAATTGGGTATGGCAGGGGTATATGCAGCTGCCATACCCAATAAATAAAAGTTACTTTTAAATATAAATCCATGAATGTCTCTTTTTCTATCTGTGCTGGTTATTATGTTGTTAAATTACAGTAAAATAACAACAAATACAACATTTCACAACATGGTCACTTTAACAAGGTATTATAATTATATTCTCCACAAATGTATTCTCGCCATCTTGACAGAATGGTATATTCCCAGGTTCCGTAGGTCAGCTGCACAGGTGCAATGCATTATTGTTAATTGTGGCACGTTTACATGCCAAGTTTAGCTGCACTTGAACAACCATTCCAGGCTGCCATATCCAGCCCAAGAAACCGTAGAAACGAGAGAAAAAATAAAATGTACTTCTTAAAATAAATGTATCATGCATGTTGCTAAGGTATGGCAACATGACTGGTGTCTTGCACGTGAGCGAAGGCGCGCGTGCAAGACACCAGTCATGTTGCCATACCTTAGCTTTTTCTGAACTGACGCCACTGCTCAGATCAGACAGAACTAAATCATGTTCCTCTCTCTCTCTCTCTCTCTTCCCCCCCCCCCCCCCTCTCTCTCTCTCTCTCTCTCAAAGTTGAGTTAAAAATATATTGAAGCTAAATGTATAACGCATTGATAATTATTTCGTTTGTGAATCCATCATGGTGGCATGCGTAATGTCAATGAAATACTCTCTTTTATTTTATTGTTTATAATGTCAACCTGGGGAGAGCCCTGAACTGAGCTCATGCTTCCTTCAGTGCATGAGGAGCGACAGGCCGCTTCTTATCACCTGACAGAGGGGAGCTTCCCCGGTTGGACATAGTGCGTGGAAGGAACACGTTATTCCAACCTGTTCCATTTCCCTCCATCAAATGAAATACTCTTTAAAGCGCTGCAGGTGCTGAAGTCAATCAACAATGACCTCCATAAAGACATGATAGTCCAGGTTGTATATTTCATATCATCAGGCCAGTGTCACCTACCTGTAGGGGATCCTTCCAGCACCTGTCCTGAGTAGCTCGTCTCTTTGAAGATCGGCCTGTTGTCGTTCTGGTCGATGACAGTCACTACTAGAATTGCGGGGCCTTCAACCAGGTTACCACTCAGATCTATGGTCGAAACTTCCAGCTGAGGGGAGAGAGAAGACGAGAGACGAGATTCAACTATTTGTGTTGAGCTCATACTGTTTAAACACAGTTTTATGTCAACTCAGTTTAGCCCACTTAGTTCAGTTAAAGCTGTACTGTGGAAGCTGCTCAACTAGTGGTCAGTAGCGGTATTGCTTTTTTCGTCCGGAGTCGCCGCGGACCACTGGAACGGGGGTCTGCGGACCCCCGCGGCCGTCGCGAGCACCTCCGCCTCGCCGATACGATTCCGTAGAGCCGTCTCCCATCATTTTTAGACCAGGATTGAGGGAGTAGCAAGCAAGATTCCTTCACCAATGTAAACACAGTTGCTGAGGGAAGCTACTTCCTTTAGAGACAGCAAGACTCGCTGTGATTGGCCGGTGGTGTATGATCGGCGCTGTGATTGGCCGGTAGTGTATCATGTGGGAGATGACATCATTTTGCCGGGAAATTCTCCCCCCCTCACAACTCATAGAAAACATATAAAGAGAAGGCTTCAGAAGCTGAAAATAACAGAGTGGGGGTTCTAAAACTTTAGCGATTTAACAGTTAGGACAATTTTAAGATTTGTTTTATAAAAAAAGTTACATGGTATAACTTTAATTTATGAAGGAAGAGCAGACTCAATGTTTCTCTCATAATCCTCTTCCTATAAATGATGATGTTATGGAGAGAGAAGACGAGAGACGAGATTCAACTATTTGTGTTGAGCTCATCTGATTTGATCTAATTTACTGTTTAAAAACAGTTTTGTGTCAACTCAGTTTAGTCCACTTAGTTCAGTTCATTTATGAAGGAAGAGCAGACTCAATGTTTCTCTCATAATCCTCTTCCTTGAAATGATGATGTTATGTTTTTGCTCTACGTTCTGTGCACAGTCCACGGCTCATTATTGTGAAAACAGTCGAGCAGCTTGTTAAGCCAACAGCTTCACAACTGCTGACAAGTCTCTTTGAACAATACAGCGCTGTCAGATTTACATTTTAATATCGCTGAACTGGGTTCAACTACATTTATTTTAATATCTGAATGCAAATGGGAAGATAACACACAAGACAAACAGTGATTCCAGCATTTGGTCCATTCAACTGTGCAACAACAGAGGAGATAGAAATATAATTCTTGAGTAGAGTACTACATCCACAGTGACAACGCTGACCCAGCCCTCTGAGCAAGAATATCCATCATCCATAATACCCTCTCTGTCGGGCAGAAACCTCTTATCTCTATATTCTAACTTTCTTTTAATACTACAGCAAAAGTAGCAGATCCACAAGCTCAAAACGCGTCGCGAAGTGACAAGACTTGAGCTTGTAGATCTGCTACTTTTACCATTTTTGAATTAGAATCCCCACCTTACCCGAAAGAGACGATATACACATAGACAATAGGGTATTAACAAAAAAGTCGACTCAATCGACTTCATTACACAAGTCGACTCCCACCAGAGAAAGTCGAAAGTCAAAGTTGAAAAAAATAAAATAAAATACTTTCTATTGTGAAAATAGCAGATCTACATGCTCACAATGCCTCGCGTTGCGAGGCATTGTGAGCATGTAGATCGGCTATTTTCACCTTTCTGCCTCTATATATTTGACAATTTGGACAATGTTAAATTTGTCATTTTAGAGGTATTAAAACGTCCTTAAATAGTCACTTTAGAAATGTGAAGATACCCTCAATACACTTAAACTTTATGTTGGTTTGTTTACAGTTGAGTGAGAAAACAATGTTTCACATTAAGTTAATCATCTGGGGACCCCCCAAATAATTGGGGGGTCGTGTGTGATGTGATGACGTCATCAAACGATAAAGTCGATTTCAACTCAACTTTTTACTGAGTTGAGTCGACTTGCAAAGATCATTAATGCCCTAATAATAATAATAATAATAATGCATTTTATTTGAGGCGCCTTTCAAGACACTCAAGGTCGCCGTACAGGTTAAAAACAGTCATTAAAAACAGGCAGAAGAAAGCATACATCAACATGTTAATTACAAAATACACAATATCAAAACACGAATAAAAAATAGAACACTGAAAATAGTAATATAAATAATACATCATAACAAGAATCAATAGTAAAAGATAAGTGAGGGTAAGTGAACAGATAAAAAGGGGTGATGTGGGTGTGTTAAAGGGAGTAGGCCAGTTTAAACAGGTGAGTTTTGAGTTGAGATTTAAAAATGGTTATGGAGTCAGATTGTCGGATATGAGGGGGTAATGAGTTCCAGAGTCTAGGTGCAGTACAGCTAAAAGCCCTGGCACCCATGGTGCCGATGCGGGCACTGTCAGCAGGCACTGTCAGGAGCCCAGCTGAGGAGGAACGGAGGGGACGGGAGGGGACATAACCATGGAGAAGGTCGGAGAGGTAGGTGGGGGCGAGGTTATGGAGGGCTTTGTAAGTGAGGAGGAGGTTTTTGTAGTCGATACGGTAGGGAATGGGGAGCCAGTGGAGTTGGATGAGGATGGGGGTAATGTGGGCGGATAGTTTGGTACGGGTGATGATCCGTGCAGCTGAATTCTGAATGATTTGAAGTTTATGGAGTAGTGTGGTGGGTAGGCCAGAGAGAAGTGAGTTACAGTAATCGATGCGGGATGTGACAAGAGCATTAGTGAGGATTTCAGTGCTGGATTGGGACAGTGATGGGCGGAGTCTGGAGATGTTACGGATGTGAAAGAAGGCAGACCGAGTGATGTTATTTATGTGGGGTGCAAAAGAAAGGGTGCTATCTAGGATGACGCCGAGGCTCTTAACTTGGGGGGAGAACGGAACAGGGAAGTTATCAATGGTGATGTTGGGGACGGTGGTGAAGTTGGACAGTGTGTTTTTGGAGCCGATGAGCAGGGCCTCGGTTTTACTGGCATTTAACTTTAAAAAGTTCCTGCTCATCCAGCTCCGGATGTCCTGGAGACATGCAGTGAGGGAGGGGGGAGGGAGGGTGGTGGAGGGTTTGGTGGAGATGTAGATTTGAGTGTCATCCGCGTAACAGTGGAATTGGACACCATGGTGACGGAGGATTTTACCCAGGGGGAGGAGATAGATGATAAATAAGAGTGGACCCAGTACTGACCCTTGGGGAACACCCAGTGAAACCGACGAAAACCCAGATCTGTGCTCCCCCAGCTGGACAAACTGTTGTCTGTCCGTGAGATAGGACTCAAACCAGGAGAGTGCAACACCCGTGATCCCTATGTTAGCCAGGCGCTCCAGGAGTAGTGGGTGGGAGATGGTGTCAAAGGCAGCCGAGAGGTCGAGGAGAATGAGAATGGTGAGTAGTCCAGAATCAGCTGCACGGAGGAGGTCGTTCGTGATTTTTGCCAGGGCTGTTTCGGTGCTATGGTGGGGGCGGAAACCGGATTGAAAGGGTTCATAGAGGTTGTTGGAGTTGAGGTGTGACTGGAGTTGGGTGGCGACCACTCGCTCGAGGGATTTAGAGATGAAGGGGAGGTTGGAGATGGGGCGGTAGTGGTTCAGGTCAGTTGGGTCGGCGCCGGGTTTTTTAATGATGGGGGTGATTGCGGCCATTTTAAGAGCGGGGGGGACTGATCCGGAAGTGAGGGAGGCGTTGATTATGTTAGTTATTATAGGGGAAATGGATGGGAGGCAGGCTTTGACGAGGGTAGTAGGAAGGGGGTCTAGTTGACAGGTGGTGGATTTAGATTTATGGATGAGCTCAGAGATGGTGGATTCTGAGGTGGGGGTGAAGTTGGAGAGGGGACTGGGAAGTGGTTGGTCAACAGGATTCATCCAGGATGGGTCGACTGATGGGGTGTTTGATGAGGCCAACTGTTGGTGGATGGTGGTGATTTTGGTGGTGAAGAATTGGAGAAAGGCTGTGCAGGTGTGAGAGGGGGGGGCTCTAGGGGGCTGGAGTAGGTGACTGACTGTGGAGAAGAGGGCTCTGGTGTTGCCTTTCCCATTGTTTATGAGGGTGGAGTAATATGAGTTTTTTGCGTTGGAGAGGGCGTTCTTGTAATGGTGGAGG
Source organism: Nannobrachium achirus (assembly GCF_963921795.1). NCBI lineage: Eukaryota > Metazoa > Chordata > Actinopteri > Myctophiformes > Myctophidae > Nannobrachium > Nannobrachium achirus. The sequence continues at coordinate 32,212,255 of NC_137820.1, read as the reverse complement.
TGTTCAGTGTAGATTTGGGTGTGGATTGATAGACCAGTTTTATTGCGTAGACGCTCAAGACGCCGTCCAGTGGCTTTTAGCAGGCGGAGCTCGGGGGTGAACCAGGGGGCAGTGTGAGTGAAGGAAACGGTGCGGGTTTTCATGGGGGCCAGGGTTTCGAGGGCTGAGGAGAGACAGTCATTGTAGTGAGTTACCAGGTCAGCAGGAGAGGACGATGGGGGGGGGCTGGAATAGGAGTTAATTAGGGCGGTGAGATCAGAGGGATTTATGTGTTTAATGTTTCTGAAAGAGATGGTCCGTTGTTGTTTGGTTTTGGTTAGTGGGATAAGAATTTCAAAAGTAATTATTTTATGGTCAGAGTGGATAAAAGTGACAGGGATGAGGTTACAGGGAGTGATACCAGTACAGCAGATTAAGTCTAGAGTATGGCCTTTGTTATGTGTTGGGAAGTTAACGTATTGTGTGATGTCAAGGCAGTCCAGGAGTGAAGTGAAATCTTTAGCAAATGTGTTGGATGTGTTATCGACGTGAATATTAAAATCGCCCATCAGAATTACAGTAGGGGACAGTGCACATATGGATGTTAGTAATGATGAGAATTCGGTTAAAAATACAGCAGATGGTTTAGGTGGCCTATAGATGGTAACAATGATAGTGGGTTTTGGACCAGTCAGTTGAACAGCCAGAGATTCGAAAGAGGAGAAATGTGGGACCTTAACTGTAGTAAATTTTATGTTTTTGCGGTAGAGAACTGCAAGACCACCCCCCCTCTTCTTCCCAGAGGAGCGGGGTTCACTATAATATGTAAAGTCCTGTGGGATGGCTGCGTTGAGCTGGGAGAAATCATTTGGCTTTTGCCAAGTCTCAGTGAGGGATAAAAAGTCAAGTGAGTTGTCCGTGATGAGGTCGCGTATCAGGAGTTCCTTGGTGTTGAGAGCTCTCACATTGAGGAGAGCCATTTTTAAACAGACTAGTGGTGTGTAAATGATTGCTTTGGGGAGGGAGGTTAATACACAATAATAGACACCACACTGGCTGCAATTGCTCATTAGAACGATGCAACATCACAGCCACCACATCAAGAGGGTGAATCCATGCCTCCGGATGCACTTTTGCCCCACGCATGACCATTGAAGCAGGAGGTCTCCACACAATTATAATGACGCTAATAACGTGCTGAATTCTCAACCGATTCTCAAGCGGTTCGGCTTGTTACAAATGTTAACACATGTTTTGACACATGGATACAGTATTTGATGTTAAATAAATATAAAATATCGGTTTTCATAACGAAACACCAGATCTTATGTCAATTCTATCAGTGATGGTTTTAGGTACATGTACAGTATACAACTGAGGCATATTTCTGGCTTCCCCCCAGTTTGACAGTGACATTGACGTACAGCCCCAGCGGTCATTGCGGCGTCTACAAATGTATGTCTATGGCTACATCCACAGCAACAACACTGACTGACCATGGGCTCTGGGGAAGAGGCACTACATGACGATGACTCACAGCAAGCTGCTACCGCCCAGAGCATACTGATGGGGCCAACACTGTATGTATGGTATGTAATTTATGTAAATAAATAAATAGACATTCCCAGCCGGATCTGCGGGTTCTACGGGAGGTGGTGCGTACCACCTGAGCGTACCACATGGAGCCCCCTCCTGTCCGCGTTGCTGAATATTTATGACAGCAGGCTCTTAAGAGAAGAGCAAAAACGATTATGAAAGACAGGCAGAAACAGACTGTTTGTGACAATGCGAACTGGCAAGCATTTGAGGTGCCCTCTCAATGCCCTGGTCTTAAGGCTCAATAAGTGCTTTTTCCTGATGGCTGTCAGTGTCATGAACAAGAATAACAACAATACAGAAAGAGAAAAATATTATTCCTGTACAGATTGCTCAAACTGATATTGCACATTTTATAAATTGAGGCGCTAAGCCCCCCCCCCCCCCCCCCCCCCAATAAGTATACAAACCAAGGAATGGAATAATACGTGACTGTCTGTGATGGAACTACTCCATACGGACACCTGCAGTACTCCTTCAGGCCACAGGAGTGGGTGCTCACTTTAAGGGGTGTGAGTGTTAAAACTGTACTGATGTCCGTGGATCTGTGACTGTGACCCCAGACCAAATGGACATCTTATCTGCTGTGTTCTTCTTGTTTATCTGCACATGACATTTCCCCCGGCGACATCACCTCATAGCTCTGTATCCTGTACTATCCGGCCTATAATTAACTTCCATTTCAATCTAAAATGTGAATCTGAAGTCTCCTTTACTTCTAGTCTAGAGCAGACAAATGCATCAGAGAGAGAGATAGCCCCATTACCAAACCTTATCAGCGATGAATGACATCATTCCTACCTCGCTATCGCATGACTCATCTGTTTTAACTCTCGCAAAATGCATCGTCTCTCCACCACAACAGTGCCCCGATCGCATGATGTAATGACAGTGATGATGACACACATGGAGCTGACATTTAATGGTCACATCCATCATTCGTAATACATCCTGTGTCAGCCTCTGTCTGGATCTACACACAGACAGCAGCAGTTGTAGATCATCTTCTGTATGTACCAACGATCTCGTGAGTGTCAGTAATTACCGGTACTGGCAGTATTTTTTCTTTTTTTTAATGTCAAATACGGTAAAACATAATTCCATAGCTCCATTTGGGGGGGTGCTGTGACATGAAAAAGTTTGAGAACCACTGATCTAAGTGACCTACTGTAATATTTCTACATTGTAGCATTGTTACAAATCTTGAGTGCTTCTTCTATCGAAATGTGAACCTTGTCACACCTAATTATTGTCTGTTGCATTGTTTAAGTCTGGCAGCTTGTCTTAATCCCTTTGTTCTTTGCGCACGCACGCACGCACGCACGCATGCACGCACGCACGCACATAATTACACTCACACTCTCTGATATATCTACAGTAGGTCTCTCTCTCTTTCTCTCTTTCTCTCTCTCTCACACACACGCATGTCACAGTCAGAAACACAGCATTAAAAGACAAGAAGTTCTGTAGTGATGAAAACAAGGTTAAGTGCAAGGTGTACAACGCCAAGTTGTCCAACCACATTTGAAGATCCAACATACAGTAGAGGCCTAAGGCAGGGGGGTTCCCAAACTTTTTTGGCTCAGGGCACCCCTATACATATTTTTGTCATCCGAGGCACCCCTACATTATATTCATAATTTTCACTCCCAGCACATTATATTTATGGCATATTTTAGTGATTATGTAGCGAGGAAAACATTGAGATATTAACCATTTTGGTTAGAACTGTCTGAAAATAACTTTGAACTTCAATTTAAAATGATAATATATATATATTTGTTTTAAGTGTAAATTCTAAATATTAAATTCTAAATATTAGCCAATTATCTCGCAGCACCCCTGGACTGCCGTCAGGGCACCCCAGGGCCCCGTCACCCACATTGAAAACCCCTGGCCTAAGGAACACACTTCAGGACAGCTGTCCATATAGTGTCACTGTGAGGTTATAGGACACATGCAGGTAAAACCACAGCGCTAGGAAAATAGATTAAACTGAATACACGTTAATTGAAAAGTGCTATGAGGAGGAGGAGGACACCGTGCAAGATCTCCACAAAAGATTAATCGACTGTCCCGAAGCTGGCTCTGACTACACAAACGCAACATAATATTAAGTGGTGAGTGCAGTCGATGCTATATGACCTGTGAGTGGCCTATATTGATTTATTGCTGGCCAGCTGAGCCAATAAATGTTAACAAGGATTATTCGGAAGTGCTTCATTTTTGTGAAGTATTATTTTATTACTTTTCAGATCAAGAGCCTCCAGAACAAGATCTAATGTTCACACATGCACGTACACACACACACACGCACGCACGCACGCACGCACACACGCACGCACGCACGCACGCACGCACGCACGCACGCACGCACGCCCAATGGATAACTTATAGACTTGAATGTAAAATGATTTTGTTACTGGACGAGCAGTCAGGCTGAATACATTAAAAGGGATTTAAACTTAGGTTCAGTGTATTGTGTTACAGATGGATGACAGGTGGTTGGAGACGGAGCCTATATATATACACCTCATCTCAGCCTTTACATCCGGATGACTGAATACAATGACTGAAAGGGAAATGCTGAACAGGGTCAGAGTCATGCATATGGAACCAATCTCTGTGCAATATCGCTTCATTTCACATTCACTCAGCAGCAGTCATCTCCTCTAGAGCTGTTCAAGTAGTCATCATCTAGGGGGGGGGGGGGAACACTGACTGACTTCCTACTGGTTTTCCAGCCGTGTTCTTAACCTATAAAGACCTGAGGCTGATTCATTCTTTTGGGGAAGGAAATGGAAATGGGGGGAGAGATGGGGAGTGACATGCGGCAAATGTCGTCCGGATCGGGAATCGAACCAGCGACGCCGCCAGGCATGTCACCAGCAGGCCAGCGGGCACCCCGACCTGAGGCTGATTCTAATGTCTTCTAAATCCCATTCTTCTGAAATGAATGAATTGTCATTACATTTTATGTTATTTTTTATGACCAAATAAACTACTACTACTACTACTACTACTACTATGTTTCTGAAAAAATTGCGTTGCTACTTGCTATAATGATGAGTGATGCTCAAACTTGTCAAGAACTTCCAAAATGATATACTGTATATTTGGTCGCTGACTCCTCAAAATATTTTGTTCCAGGGACCCAGAGAAAGAAAGATTTGAGTATGTGCACGCACGCACACGCACACACACACACACACACACACACACACACACACACACACACACACACACACACACACACACACACACACATTTTGAATAGCTAACATATTAAATAATGGTTAAAGTGGTTAAAATCTAAAGTGACAAAGATTCTTCCCCGGTTTGAAAAGGTTAAGATCCCAGGGAAGCCACTCCCCAGCAGGGCTCAGGTGAATAACTCCATGTGTTTCTATAAAACCCTCCTGTGGCTCAGGCTGTACTATCATCAGGCACCTGCACCCCTGCACCACCACCCGCCGTCCAGCTCCTCTCAATCCTTCAGCTTGGAAGAAAACGAGGAGGAGGATTATGTGCTCACCGTCACAACCTGCACTGTCTTAAGTTTATGCTCCAGGGAGAGGCTATGTCTCTTGATTGGTCAGATCATTGCGTGGGAGGGAGAGAGGGAAGGAGACGTTGTGGGAGGCAAGGAGGCATCATGGGCCAGGGGCGGCAGAGGCTCAGGAGGTAGAGCGGCCGCTTGAGAACCGGAAGGTTCCTAGTTCGCTCCCGGGCCGGCGGGCTCCCCCAGAGTTACTGTCAAAGTAGTCTTGCGTGGCCAGACTGTTGCCTCCGCGATTGCAAATGCTCCCGGCATACAGTCTGGGGCACGGAAATAGATACGATGAGTGCAAGATAGAGCGGATGTGACGCAACCGCTCCCTTGGTGCAGTAGCAATAACAAGTCCTACTGGAAGCGTTAGCGTTATGTCTCCTTTCAAAAGATTTTGGGGTGTTATTTCGTCTTTCTCTGGTGTTGTTGGTGTTACTTCCATGATGTTTTCAAATATTTTCTTAAACTATACACCCATAACAAGAATATGTCGCTCGAATGACTCGGGACTACGGTTCCGTGTAGCAGTGGCTACTTCCGATACTCGCCGTTCGGGAGCTGCCGTTCAAGACTCTATATAGCATTCGGAGATTGTGGAATAGTTGTCTGGCTACGCGAGACTACTGTCAAAGTATCCTTGGCTTGAGCATGACACCAAACCCCTAATTGCTCCCAATGAGCAGGTTGGTGCATTGCATAGTTTTCTCCTCCATCGGTGTATGAATGTGTGAATGTAATGCAGTATAAATGCACCACTTACTTAGTTGTTACCATCATGGGAGTAAAGGAGACATCGCAGGAGTGCATTTAGAAACCCTGAACCATTAGATCAGGCTCAGGAGGTTGCGATTAGCCGCCAGGAATATAGACCAGTGGAATTAGTGAAGTGTAAGTTCTTACAATATGCTCCTCTATATCAGTTTCACTGTTTGCCATACGGTGCTATTCCTCACTGACTCTCATAGTGCTCACATAGCCAGCAACCATACAAAGAATGATGCCTTATACTGATTGTTTTGTTCAAACTTATTTTTTTTCTGCAAACCCTAGTGACTAGGGCAGTGGTGTGAAGTAACTCAGTACATTTACTTAAGTACTGTACAATTTTGAGGTATTTGTACTTTACTTGAGCATTTCCAATTTATAATACTTTTACTTCTACTCCACTTCTACTTCCTCACACCTCAGATCCAAATATTGTACTTTTACTCCACTACATTTATTTGAAAACAAATTACTTTGTAGATTTGTATTATTATTACAAAGAAATACATGAACCACTTCAACCCTATATACTTTTCGACCATTTGAAAATAGCAGATCTACAAGCTCGCAATGCATCGCAATTTGACACATTGTGAGTGTGTAGATCTACCATTTTCAAAAGATTGTTATACATTTGAAAACTTAAAATGGGACATTCTGCATAACGTGCACTTTCTACTTTAAGTACATTTTGATACCAATACTTGGGTGCACATTTTGATACCAATACTTGGGTGCTTTTACTCAAGTACATTTTGAATTCCGAACTTTTAATTGTAAGTATTTCTGCATTGCAGTATCGATACTTCTACGTAACACACGCGAGTACTTTTTCCACCACTGCTCAGCGGGCTAAAGCAACATGCGATGAGAACAGACAGATGTATTTTCTAATATTCTTGTGTTCTCTTCTGTTCCTCTCAAAAGCCTTAATCTTCAAGGCAGCTGCTTCTCTTGCAAACATCCACACCTGCTGCCGCCTCTATACAGTACGTCTCCCCACAGAACCCACTGACATTAAGATGTCTGGAGAATAATAACATCTGTGTATTTCTATGACACGCTCTTGCCATATGCCTCGAAAGGAGAGACAGATATCAGAGATTGTGATAAGATAACATAAAATAACATGAGATGATAATGATACCTTAATAAATCTGCTCAATGAATAAGCATAATATTATACACAGCATGTTTAAAAAGTTTGTTATGATCGGCTTAAGTGTGTGACAAGTCATTATGGAATACCCATTGGTCCTTCCAATGCAGCTTTTACATTCAGCTGTATGTTTTCAATTGCATCAGTTAGTTAAAGAACGCATGAGAAAAGGATAAAAATAAATGGTCTTCACAGGAACTCAGATGGAAGGAGGGAAAGGAATGCTGGAGTTAAATGTATTGAGATGAGATACAATGATAGAATAATAGAAGCTGGCTGCCCGCGGCCAGATAAGAAATAATCCTGTTGAAAGAGTCACAAATACTCTCCCTGGAGTCTAAACAGCCTAAGAAGCACTAAACAGCTTTGTGTGTCACTGAACAAGGAAGGCTCCCATTCCGGATGGAGCCGCTGGACTGGACTGCTTTTATAATGTTTGACATATAAGTACATACCGTACAGTGAGTGATATGTATACCGAGCATGAACGAATTCTCATGTTTAGCTATTCCTACAGTATAACACCAGGTTCTAGCCTCGCATAGCCAGACAAATCTGCCATTGCAAAGAAAAATTGCTCGATCAGATTAGGTCTTTTTGGTGAATGTTCCTCACAGAATAAGGATGCTGGGGTTAAAAGTGGTCAAACGACAAGAAACAATGTAATTCAGGGGTGCCGTGGATGAAACAGTTATGTGTCCTGAGCCAAAAATAATAATACTTAAGAACCACTGACCTATCAAACTGTTTCTTGGTTCTTTGTCATAAAGTGGTTCTACAGATGAGTGGGAGAGATAATACTAGAGCAGGGGTCTTGAACGTTTTCAGGCAAAGGACCCCTTAGTTGTGAGAGGGATGAAGCAGGGACCGCCACAAGCTTTTCATAGATTCCGTAGTTTCATTGTTTGACAGCGCAATCATCAGTGTATTTTGGATTCATGTCAATTTGTGTTTTCAGATATTTAACCACTTGAACCGTCGTTACCTAATAAACTTGTCTGCTCTTTTTCCCCTCTACACCAAACCTTTTTGCTGAAAATAGCTGATCTACAAGCTAGCAACAACCTACAGCACGAGGCATTGTGAGCTTGTAGATCTGCTATTTTTGACTACAGGAAGATTTGGAGGACCCCCTGTAGTAACTCTGAGGACCCCCTGTTGAAGACCCCTGTACTAGAGGCCATAAAGCAAATCAAAAGATTGGAGAAATTGATTTATCTCTGTCATATCCTTGTTTCTTATCTTTAACTGTTCTGCTGCCGTTGACAGTCCTCACCGTCATTGAAAGGGTTAATACCATGGCGCCGTTGACGGTGAGGACTGTCAATCTTACTGTATATACAGTAAAGATATTATTACTTACTGTACGTCGCTCCGGTCCCGCTCGCATCGGTAATGTCGGCGATTTGTTTACAACGCACGTTGGGCGTGCACGCGAAGTGAAGCTCCTCAATGTTAAGTCAATGGAGAGGCCCATAAAGAAACTTCATTTAAACAAAATAGCCATTTTGAGACATTTTGCAGCAGATCTAAATGTAAACAAGGCACAAGGCAGGGCGCAGCCATCTTCCTCTTCTTGTCCCACACTGTCATGTGACTAGATGACGTAATCGTTGCCGTCAAGTGATAATCCAAAAAAACAAAAACAACCCCCTTCCAGCCCTTCAAAATAATAGCGGCGGCCTATGGAGGAAACTGCGTGGCACCGAGGCACCAAGCAACCTTCAGATTAAGAGGCACTAGTTGTGTTTTTAACATACATAAGGATCATCAGTTCATGTCAGCTTGTGTACAATGATGTCACTATTTCTTGCTCAAACTGGGACACACTGTTGAAGACCCCTGTACTAGAGGCCATAAAGCAAATTAAAAGATGGGAGAAATTGATTTATCTCTCTGTCATATCCTTGTTTCTTATCTTTAACATACATAAGGATCATCAGTTCATGTCAGCTTGTGTACAATGATGTCAGTATTGTATTTCTTGCTCAAACTGGGACACACTGTTGCATCATTGAGTGGAGAATATCCCCAACCTCTTAGGCTGAGTAAGCTTCACAAAGAGAACACAGACGCTTTCCCGGTTTTAGTGGGTTGAAAGCGAGGTTGTGATTCAAGACAGGTCAAGACGTAAGTCGTCCCCGGGCAGGACTGCTGACAGGCACGGGGTCACACTGTGTCCATCTCTGACAGCTTGTCTGTAAACATATATACATTTTAGTCAAGAAACAGGTCATGGATCTGTTGTAGAGGTGAAATACCTCTACAACCCCAGCAAGCACGGTCAGGACCTGGACCAGTCGGTGACGTCTCGATTGGGGCCAGATCACAGCCCATATGGGGATGATCTTGACAGTCATTACCAGGACGTCAAATGGAAGTTTTTGTTTGACAGGATTTATGTTGGTTGAAATCAGGTGATAATCTAGGCCTGATGAATATCATAACTAGCCAGATATGTCCCAGAATATAACCTTATATGCTCATATTTCAACTAACATTGCAAACAATAACAATAATCCTGTCAAACAAAAAAGTCCATATGACGTCCTGGTAATGACGTCAAGATCATCCCCATATGGGCTGTGATCTGGCCCCAATCGAGACGTCACTGATTGGTCCAGGTCCTGACAGGCTTGCTGGGAACAGCTCATTTAAAACTTTGTTATCAATATTTTCCATTCTGTTTCCATACAATAGTCTGTTTCTGTCCATCTCGGGGGCAAACACGCCCACAAACGGCAAGCGTTGAGCGCGCACGCGTGTGTGCGCAGACTGCGCACGCGTGTGTGTCTTTGTGCGCACGTGTGTGTGTGTGTGTGTGTGTGTGTGTGTGTGTGTGTGTGTGTGTGTGTGTGTGTGTGTGTGTGTGTGTGTGTGTGTGTGTGTGTGTGTGTGTGCTTTATCTTGGTGTGTGCAGGGCAGCGTATCCTCTGCTCTCTAAAGCTCAGGACATTACAGTCCAGTCAAGCAGAAAACAGGAGTGGGATTTGAACAACAAGCTTCAACTGTCTCAGCCCTCATGAACATAAAGTCACATGACAAGAACATCACCCAGAGGGTGATGGGTACATGTTCTGTACTGTAGACATGTTCACATGTACTCAATGCACATGCATGCACATGTAGTCTTGCTTATATATAGGCCTGGGGTGACACCTCTGGAATATGACTGGCCATTACACGCTTTTTGGATTCTGAAATCCACTCTGCTTCAAGTTAAAACAGTTTTTCCAAGTGTTTGAGTGACAACAATCGTGTCTTCTTTGGTACTCTATACCAGGGGTTTTCAAAGTGGGTGGAGATGGCAGTCCAGGGGTGCCGCCAGATAATTTTATATTTGGAATTTATTTGGACACTTATTTAGTATAATTTCGTCATTGTCGGGTGGAAACCTTGTATTTCCAAAAGTCTTTGTTTTGCATTTATCATTTTAAAAATGATTTAAAATAGTGAAAACAGCAATCTACAAGCACACAACGCCTCGTGGTGCGAGGCGTTGTGTGCTTGTAGATCATCTGTTTTCACTACCTTTGTACGACGGCCTTGTATGATGAAGCAGGGCTTTACTTTGCGAAAAAGAAAACGTACACATTTGAAACTTGGAGATACATGGTTTCTGCCTGACAGTAACGATTTTAAACGTACAAAGTTTTCAGTCAGTTCTAAACAAAATGGCCATTATCTCAACGTTTTCCTCGCAACATAATCGCTAAAATATGGCATACATATAAGGTGTTGGAAGTGAAAATGATGTATATAATGTTGGGGTGCCTCGGAAGAAAATAATATTTATAGGGGTGCCCTGAGCCAAAAAGGTTTGGGAACCCCTGCTCTATACTATGTTTAAAATATGAAATAATAATAGTAAGGAACGAGTTGCGAGATAGGAGGAAAAATTATTATCAGATGAGGGTTTATTTCAGAGAAAGCTTACTGGAGTAGTCAAAACCCGTTCAGTTCTTATACACTTTTGTTATCTTTGAGTTTATGTAATGCATTACATCATGGAGAAACCCATGGATAAAAGTTTAAACACGCTGCAAGAAATTCAGATGACAATGCACTTCTTTCAGCTTGTCAGCTCTGCACAGAGTGCTCCATTACCGATAAGGATAACGACACAGTATGACACTTAAAGTGATCCCTGACTAATACGACAAATATGCCTTAATACATTATAATTGTCCTCTATAACTACAATGTAAAATTAAAAACACCTTAATTATTTTATTTATTCTAGAAATAGCTAATCTTTCACTCAACAGGGGAAATGCCCGTCGCAAGTTGATGATGTCATAAATGTCATGTGTGATCTAACCCTATGGAATTTATGGCATGCATGTGCAAAAAACACATTTGAAATATTGAGTTGATGCTCATATTAACCATATGAAGTATTAAGTTTGTTTTTATTTGCACATGCATGCCATAAATTCCATAGGGATAGATCACACATGACATTTATGACATCATCAACTTGCGACGGGCATTTCCCCTGTTGAGTGAAAGATTAGCTATTTCTAGAAGAAATAAAATTATTAAGGTGTTTTTAATTTTACATTGTAGTTATAGAGGACAATTATAATGTATTAAGGCATATTTGTCGTATTAGTCAGGGATCACTTTAAGCTAGCTTGTATATCTGCTATTTTTGAAGAGCAAACCAATGTGCTAGATACTGTATATGGGTCATTCCTACTATTCATATTTTTGCTTATTTTACAAGATATGCTGTATTATGTCATGAGGACACAAATGGCACCAAATATGGGAATGACCCATATAGCTAAAATAAAAAATGACACAGATGCTTTCCCAGATTGAATGAGTTAAAACAGGATTGTAAGACACTGACAATGTTAGTTATTAAAGTAGATATACAGTATGCTGCATGTACAGTATAGAGGAGACAAATGGTATGGTGTTTGTGCACACCCAAACATGCATCTGTGTGTGTTCATGCTAAAACTTCATTCCACCTCTTCACAAGTCAGCGCCCCACTTGCCGACTCAGGTCAAAAAATGTCTGGCCATGCCATATCAGTATGCTATGCTGTATGAGTGTATGTGTATGTAAGTGTACTGTATTGTGTACACTCAGTAAACAATTTTCTCTTTTTTTTTACAATGAATTTTAAGATATAAGTAGGAAGTAGGTCGGGAGTGGCTTATTGTCGGTATCAGCCAGTAACACGCGGGAGTCTGTCCCCGTTACAATGCGCTAGACCCCTGGGAGATGGGCTGCTGAGGTGGAGCGCCACACCTACCATCAGCTCCCAGTACTTGCCGCATGACTTGCCAAGCCGTGCTACTCATACGCTGAGTTGGCGGTGCCCGGAATCAAACTCATGAGCTTGCGGCACAAAGGCGAGAGCTCTATCGACTGAGCTACCCAGGCACGATATAAATATCTTCAAATATATAGATATATCTTTTACACTGAAAATGTACAGTTTTTTATACTACATCATACTACATTACTATACTGTAAATTAATGTGGTTTCAATTCCTCTAAAGAACCCAGATGCTTTTGGAATATCAGGCACAGAAACATGCACGCACACACATTCATTATTTTTGCCCTTATACTTGCATGCCTCCTTATAATGTTTACATCATATTGTTGCGAAAAGCTTGGGAGTACGATGTCTTTCACTGCGGTATTGCTACTGGCTGCATTGTTTAGGTCACACACACACACACACACACACACACACACACACACACACACACACACACACACACACACACACACACACACACACACACACACACACACACACACACACACACACACACACACACACACACACACACAGTAAAAGTTGATTAAACAACCAGTTTTAGATGAGGCCTCAATCAGAGCTGCGTGTACTGTACTGCCAGGTACAAGAAGTCTGATCAAATCCTGTAAAAGCAACATAATGAAAGATTGTGGAAGAGAATGAAATATGTGCCACATCTGCAAAACTGAAAAGGCTGAAGCAGTTCTTATGAACACTTTTAAATTCATATTAGAGACGTGCCGCCCCGAGTTCCTGCTGCCATCTTTGTGACTGTACTGTAAGTACAGAGGAGCTTAGTGCGTTCTTAATGGAGACAAATTCACAGATCCAAAACAAGGCGTGCAAAGGCCAGGCTCATACTGTAAGTTCTTCAGGGAGTCTGTCTTCTCAATGTCACAGTACAGTTACTGTGACATGACAGACAGGGTAGAGGAAAGAAGGAGGGAGAGAGGGAACAGAGGGTGGCGCTTTTCAGATCTGCTGCCACAAGACGTCACGTTGACTGCAACGCTGAGCTCTCAGTTCCAAAGACCAAAGGAACCCAGCAGGCTTTTTTCAATCAATATGCCCGTTTCAGAGGCCAAAGATAAAAGTTCATTGTCAAGTCAAACGCAAAATATATCTAAAGCAGCCGGCGCCAATGTCAAAGACATATCAATGTCGATGTCATAATGCAGTAACTTCGAGGTTCCTTTCATTTCCACTAGCTCATATACTGCCGCTCATATAATCCTTTTGTCAGTTGAAATTGCATTAGACCAGCAGCCCATGAAAACTATTCAAAATGCATTGCGGCCAATCAGAGAGAAAAGTATTCAAATTTAAAGCTTTATGCTTCAGCAGAAATTGACCCAATTCAGATTTTCATCCTGCCAGATTTTCAGCCTGCACTGATACGAGATAGAGTGACACAGTAAATAAGAATGAACCTTTTATTGCTTATTGTGGCCGTAGGTTGCAGTTTACTATCAGAACCGTCACAGCTTGTCTGTGTCTGGACGTCTGGACGGGTAACGCTTGGCACTGTGGTTCTCCTGACACATCACTGTGACATCACAGGTGACATCACAGTGATGTCAGATACTCAGGGCAGGGATCTCCATATATGGGCATAAACAGGTGACATCACAGTGATGTCAGATACTCAGAGCAGGGATCTCCATTTATGGGCATAAAGGGATTGTATCCCAGATGATGCCCTGTTAGGCGAACCACACAAACAGAATCCATATATGGCCAAGCAGATGGAGCGACCTCGCCCTGCTTTTCGCCCTTAGGCGTCTTACTGGTATGTTATGTGAAACATCACATAACATCACATCTCCTTCTGGACGTGTATGCTTTTTTATGATCTATGGGTTTGCTGCTCTGACATCATACTGACATCACTGTGATGTCAGGGGAACCACAATCACAGAATCCCTTTTATGCCCATATATGGAGATCCCTAATGTATGGAGATCCCTGTTTGTAGAACCAGCCACAAAGATATGGGCTGTCTTGGCCATATATGGATTCTGTTAGTGTGGTATGTGGCCGATGTGGCCTCCATATATGGGCATTCCCATATGAGGTCAGATGGCCAAGACATGGCGCGACCTCGCCCTTTATGGCAAGGTCGCTTGTCGCCCTTAGGCGTCTTACTGGTTATACTGTATGTATTGTATGCTTGTCCCAAGCCTATACATGTCAGCATCTCCAATGCAGTCACATACAGAGAGGAGAGGTCTATTCTGAGGTCGGGAGCAAAAGTTTATCGGTGATAACCGTTAAGGAAATGTGTTTAAAAATGCGCGATTTACCCAATTTTAAAAGGGAAAACACACCAGTTTTTTCCTCATAATAAAGCTCATTAAATACAACAATACAACGAGGAAGAAGAAGAAGAATAGGCTATGATACGAATGTTTTCTATATTAAAGAAAATTAACTCCCAAGTCCCAAGGTGTACTGTACACGCAAATGTAATAGTAGATTTTATAGTAAATAATTGCACTGCAGTGTGTCTGATTTAAAGTTCCACACTCATCAACCGAAAGCTGACGGTCAGGCTCAGACAACGTACTCTATGCGGGCGCGACTAGTGAGCTTGCAGATCCGATATAAACTTGTCATCATCAACACCACGACAACGTAACCCTAGCAAGTTGGTTTTAAGCTATTTTTTCCTCTTTAAAACGGGATCGACGCTGACGGGGTCCGTTTTGTAAAATCCAATTTTCGCTGTTTGTTTCCTTGCGTTGAGTTGTGTGTCTGTCAGCAGCGTGTGGAAGACAGCAACCGCATGCATGGATGTTACACCGACATTGGTTTGGCAAAGAAATGTGTGACTGCATCGCATAGTTGCATTGGGTGATGTTACTCAGACATTGGTGTCACATATGTGACAGCGCGCTGTCTTTTCTTTTCTTCATCGGCGACCATTCTGATGGCTTCACGCATGCTCTTGTTGTTGTTGGCTTGTTATTAATGTTAACGCGTGTGTGAGAAGGGGGTGACGCAATCACGCTTAGAGTGGAGCGAGGCGCATGCAAGCTAAGGCACGCGGCCCCCCCAAAGGACAAACGGCCGCGGCCGATTATTTGAATTTATTTTTCAAATTCGAATACCGTGCCTTCGAACGAAGCTTCGAATATTCGATTTTTTGGGGTCAGCCCTAGTTCTGATTGGCGTAGAACATTAGTTCTATGCCAATCAGACTATCAGAGACATTGAAACACTTTTGTTTGTCCTCAACATGGCCGTTTAGGACTACAAATGCAACCCATGAATACTGCACGAGCAAATAAAATACAGCAGATTTTTATTTATAGCACAACTGTGAGTGTGCGCTATAAACAAAAACCTATATGAATAGCTTTTCATATTCTGTTCGTAAGGGCTGTCCATACTGTCTCCAGCCACAGAACCTTTCATCCGGTTCAACTACAAAATGACGCCACTCGCAACTTCTGAAAAGCATTACCCCTAATTAGAGTTTAGAAATCTGCAATCCCAGATGTTGTGACGAAAGTTTTGGTGGTCGGAGACATTACAGACAGCCCTTTACTCTGTTATAAGCCAATCAGAGCTCGACCCTACTGTAGCTTGGTGCAACCACAGCGATAAGCCTCCTTCCTGCCTGCCCCTCTCCATCTCCCCCTCTCTCACCCCCTCCATTTTCCATCTCATTAACATTCATTTTCATCCTAATTGAGCGTAATCGTAAAATAATGTTTGACATTCAATCCTTGTGAGCATGTGGTCCAGCTGATTGCTGTGCCTGTTTGCTGTTCCACAGTAAATATTGACTTTGTTTGAGGTTTGTTTCTTGGTCTGCATTGCTCGCTATACCAGATTTTCTGTAATAGGCTTCATGTTGTTCCTTCGCCTGACCTCTCCCTGCTGTTATTATTCAGCTGTTATGCAGCACTTTATGCCATTTGCATTATTTACGCTGTGAACTGCTGCACTTCAATACTGACAGGCAGAAGCCAGAAGCTACTTTCATTGTTCACTGTTCAAGCCCAAAGTGTTCATTTACAGTAACTTTGAGAGCGTAAAAAAGCAAATATAATTTCACACCATAGCCGTCGCATTTTAACATGCTGTCCAAACAACAAATGTGTCAATATTCGCAATCATTGCAGACCCTCGTTGACTCAACCTGCCAGCATCAATAATATCACTCTCAATAGTATTGGTTAAGAATACTAACTAAGAGAATACACACCAGTCACAATCGATTGTAAGAAAGGGAGAAGAGTGTGGGGAATAGAGGGAAAACAGAGGATGAAGGGACGAGGATGAGCAGTAGTTGCTCAATATGACCTTGACTGCTTAATTGGCTGTGTTTACAAAAGGGAATTGACGCAGCGTATTGACCAAGTCATTACCCAACAGCGACACAGCTTAAACACACATTAGAAAAGCTCCGTATTGATCATCAGTGAACATCATAGATCAATAGTTCCTACATGTCTGGATTTTTGACCTGTTTCTTTTTCTTCTTTTCTGAATTCAATTCAACAGGTTTTATTGGCGTTGATTTTTGGCATGTGTTGCCAAAGCACAATAAACTATTAAAATGTGCTCTCTGCGTCCTTGCCTTTATTATATATAAGTCACTATAAGTGGTCATTTTGTGTTTCAAGTAAAGTCATCAAGTTTTTGAGCGGTGGTCACAACGCTCCTATACGTGGCCGTGTGTGTGGGTCTGTCTGTCTGTCTCCGTGTCTGTCTGTCTGTCTGTAGCCTGCAGTAACCTTTTCTGACCACACATGTTAAGGGAGGGGCGCTGTTGCACACGCGCACACACACACACACACACACACACACACACACACACACACACACACACACACACACACACACACACACACACACACACACACACACACACACACACACACACACACACACACACACACAACCGCTCAGTTCACACGAGTGTGATTTTTACTTTAATTAAAGGACGATATTGTGGCCGTGGCCAGATGGTGACGTCATGACCGTAACCAAACGTACACCTCGGACTTTAATTAAGTACCCCAGGCTACATCACTGATGATACGTCCCAGTTGCATCCTTGTGATGTTTTTTTTTCATTATTAGTTCTATTTATAGTGGCTCATAGGAATAGACTATGTGACAACCAGGAATAGTTTGGTGACCACCGGAGACTCGGTTGACGGCCGGAATTTAGACGGCACCCGGGAGCAGGTTGGGTTAGCGCCCCAGCCTGTGTCTTCCGTGAGGAAGAAGCCCAACAAATCCACGGTGAGGCCTTTAGGAGGGCCATTCAACTGCAGCAGCTGAATGGAATGTTTGGATTGGGGTCTGGTGCAACGAGAGAGCAGGAGAGGACCTGGTGAGACGTAGGAGGAGCCCGGCCAGGAGCCAACCCATAGAGCCTAGTTCTTCCACGCGCCAGAATAGTACCCCCAATCCCGGCAGAGTAGTTCCGGTGCAGCACATTGAGTGACCCTGTCTTTCCCTAATAGGACTGATCGTGGATAGCTACTGGGACGTAAGTCGGGACTTGATCAACCCCGGCTGGGTCACCTGGGCGAGGGTGTATGATGTTGCGAGACCCGAAACACCCGTCGACCCCAGGCTACATCACTGATGATATGTCCCAGTTGCATCCTTGTGATGTTTTTTTTCATCAGTAACAAGCCATAGCTATAAGCAAGCACTTTAATGTGTTGTTACTGTAGATGACAATTGTATAAGTAGCTCTGGATAAAGAATTTAATTCAACTTTCAAATGTCGTTTTCACAATACATAACTTGTTTTATCCAGCTGTTCTTATTTCAATATTAATTATAGGCCCATTATGCCTTCTGCAATCTCGGCATCATTGAAAATGAGGGCTCTGCGCTCAATGTATTTTCGAGAAAATAAATTAAGTTTAAATTAATCAAGTAAGGAAAATTCAAGCTTACTGTGTAGTGAAAGTTAGAAGAAGTTAGAACTCAGAAATGCACTGCTCTGCTGCTGCATCTGTGCTGCATGCACTGACTGAGAGAGTGAGCGAGCCGATCGAGGCTCGATCAGCAAGGCCGTCAGTGATGAAAAAAGTACTCACAGGTTTTACTTAAGTAAAAGTAGAAATACTCTGTTAGAAGTCCCATATGTTCAAAATGTAGGCCTACTTGAGTAATGACGTTTTGGTCATCAAAATGTAGGCTGTATACATAAAACGTAGCCTAGTCATTATGCAGAATGTCCCATTTCACAGGTTTTCACAAATGTAGCCTCCCATTTGTAGATACAAATATTTTAGCAGATCTAGGCTCACAATATGCCTCGCATTGTGAGCTTGTATTTTCAAATGGCCTAAACGTAGAGCTGAAGTGGTTAATGTATGCCTTTATAATAATCGAAATTTGTAAAGTAACTAACCGTTTTCAAATAGTTGTAGTGGAGTAAAAGTATAGACAATATTTGCCTCTGAGAAGTGGTGGAGTAGAAGTAAAAGTAGGCTATTGAAACTTGGAAATTCAGTTTGGGTTTCATGATAATGTGGAATTACAGTTGCGGGGCATTTACCACTCCACTGTGGTTTAACAAGGCTTAAACAGGTACTAAATAAGATTGATGGGATATAGAGCAAATAAAACGAACATGGCCCCATTCCTGAGCATCCAGAGAGAAGAAAAGTCTGACTGAAGGGGCTGTAAAAGCTGTACCCACTTAAACTCTCTGCACTTGGTAAACTAATAACGAGGTTGACTGGATTGGCTCTGTACGAGTTGTGAGCTTGTACATTGGCTTTTTATAAGCGAACGCTAGACCCATAATAGGGATGCTAAGGTTCAAGTGGGAGGTAGGGAAAGAGAGCGAGAGAGAGAGACATACAGACAGTAGCGGGAAAAGTACTAAAATGTTTTACTTATGTAACAGTATCAATGCTGTAGTGTAGAAATACTCTGTGATAAGTAAAAGTCTGGAATTCAAAATGTACTATTTACAAAGAGTAAAAGTACAATATTTGTCTCTGAGATGTAGTGGAGTTGAAGTAAAAGTGCTGAAATTTTAGAATACTCCAGTAAAGTAAAGCAATGCCTCAAAATTGTACTTGAGTAAATGTATTTAGTCACTTTCCACCACTAGAAAGAGAGATAGACATGCAGAGAGGGAAAGAGAGACAGGCGAAGGTGAACAATATACGTAGGTACTGTAGTTTCAATACCAGCCTGTGCATTATTCTGGTACTGAAACTTTAGAGTTCCTGTGCAGTTTCACGCCCCATGCTGTGGCTGTCAGCATGTCTTTCACTCGTCTGTTGACAGGTCCCTGGTGGGTGGAGCTTATCGTTACTTTACAGTGTCACGTCGCCTGCTGTGCCCGTCAGGCTGTGTCTTTCTCTCCTGTCTGTTGACAGGTGTCTGGTGGATGGAGCAGGGAGGTGTGGACTAAATTGGGAAGAGCTGGTGATTCCCTACTCTGGCTCTCTCCCTCCTTCTCTCTCTCCCTCTCCCCCTCTACCTCGCTCTCTCTCTCTCTTCTTTAAAGGGGGGAAGACCACCCATTTTCAATATTGAACGAATGTCATTAATAAACCTTTAATAGAGGAGTAGTGTGGAAAGAAAAAAAAAAGTTCCCCCTCTTCTGTGTTGCCTAGAACTGGAGGATTGATTCTGGCGTTTGTATTGTAAAGTACAACGGTGTGATGTCATCGTTGTCAACCCCAAAATCAATCCTCCAGTCCTAGGCAACTCCTCTAAGGTATATTAATGACATAAGCCCCGTTTTCATAGAGCAAAACTTCTGGAAGTTTTTTCAAAAATTACGGCAATTTTGAAATTCACGCCATGTGAAAACGGCCACCTATTTTGTGTGCCGGAAGTTTTGGTGTCCCAAACGTGACGGGAAAATACCTAGTAATTTTCGCTGAAAGTACCGTGACAATACAAATTTCCCTCCAGTGAAAACGCATGCCGCGAATTTGCCGTTTTTTTTACAACCAGGTGCATCAAAGGAGCCAGTTAACAGTTTAAAACATTGTATCTGGGATTGAAAACGACCTGAATGTAAAGGAATATATAGAAATAAAGTAGGTCTACAGCTTCACCTTGTATAGGGGATTAATTATTTAGGCTAGAATCGCATTGACAAACACAGCAGAAGTCACTTTCTTTCTCTGGTCATCCATCTTTATGGTGCCGCGTGAAGAAGAAAAAAAACACAGCTAATAATCTACAAGCCCACAAGTGCAACACGTTGCATCATGCAGCGATCCTTTCTGAACCTTATGTGTTTTTGCATGAAGAATATGTCTTGTAACTTGTTAAATCCATTTGAAGGGTTCAGGAACCGTTCAGGCCGGGTGAGAGAGAAAAAGAAAGACAGAAGCGAAGACTCGAAGCACCCGTTACGGCTGCTCAACAAGCAGTGAGACTGTATGGCGTGTTGCCATGCCTGCTACTTATAAGCGACTATGGGCTTGATTTCCGTAAAGTTGCTTATATATAATTTGATAGTTTCTGGTTGCGTTTTATTTGTTGTAAGCTTCTAGATCACTTTTCAAGTAGCTGATGCGGCGATGCGTTTAGTTTTAAAGTGCTCTTGTGGCCTAGATAATATCACTTTTTGGGCTTATTTTCGTACACCTGGTTGCTTATTTCTCTCGCAAAGTCTGGCAACAAGTACTTATACCGTGACAATGGTTTTAGTGAAAACGATGTATTTTATGGCTATGCCTGCATTTTTGCTCATGTGAAAACACCCAAAAAACAAAACTCCCGGCAAGTTGAAAATTATTATGCTAATTATTTTGCAGGAAAAATTCCGGAACTGTAGTGAAAACATGCCTATAGTTCAATATTTAAAATGGGTGGTCTTCCACTTTAAGTGTATAGAGAGGGTATCTACACATCAAGTCACAATTTAAGGACTTTTTAATACCTTTAAAATGACTAACATTGACTCGTGACAACAGGAACAGCTGCTCATGCATTCCTTCCATCATCCCCTCTCCCTCTCCGTCAAATCATCCTCTCCTCATTCAAGAGCACATCTCATCCTCTTCCACAGATATATAGTATGGTTCTGTGGCAACGTGATAGTATAGTGCCATGTATCATTCTGTGCAGGTTAGCGGGCAGCTAATGTGCTATTGAGTGAACGATGTCAGATTTGTTGCAACAGAAAAACCATTATCGTGTAACTGTAATCAACTAAGGTTGAAGTTTAAAATCAGCTGGTTCTCAAACCTTTTCATGTCAAGGACCCCCAAATTAATATGTGGCCTATTTGGCCACGGACCCCCATCTGAAAATATTGTATGCCACAGGGACCCCATTTAAGATTTATATTATTGCGCAGTTTACTATCAGAACTGTCACATTGTCCGTAGACGTCCGTCCGGACGGGTAACGCCTGACACTGTGGTTCCCCTGACACATCACAGGTGACATCACAGTGATGTCAGATACTCAGAGCGGGGATCTCCATATATGGGCATAAAAGGGATTCTGTTAGGGAACTCCATATATGGGCTTAAAAGGGATTGTATCCCAGACGATGCCCTGTTTGGAGAACCACACTAACATAATCCATATATGGCCAAGACAGAAGACCAAGACAGATGGCGCGACCTCGCTTTTCGCTCTTAGGCGTCTCACTGGTGATATATTGAAGTTGTTTTTAGAACAGACGTCTACCGCATTAGCTCACAATCGGCTATTTCTAAATAGCCAATGTATATAGGCTTAAAGAGGTTAAAGTTATTTCCAGGACCCCTGGAGGTTCCCAGTCCCCACTTTGGGAGTTTTCCGTAGGACACATAAAGGGACCTTGGTGAGCATCAGCTGACTGACCTGGTAGGAGTCAATGGCCTCTCGGTCCAGTGAGCGTGTGACTGACACGTCTCCGGTATCCATGTCGATGGTGAACACACCTCTGGGGTCCTGGTCAGCACCAGGCCCTGACAGATGAAACACATGGTTCACCCTCTTCTCTGCTGAGATCACCTGTGAGACACACACACACACACACACACACACACACACACACACACACACACGCACACACGCACACACACACACACACACACACACACACTTAGTGTGAAGGTAGACAATAAGGTACACCATTTGTCTAAGTAGAGTCATTTGTTTATGTATTGTGTGATGTCTGTGTCCTGACACCCAGGGCGTGACTGTACAATTTTGAGACATTTGTACTTTACTTTCCAATTTCCAATGCTTTTACATCTTTTTTTAATACTTTTTATTGCAATGATTTAAATTTTACATTTCATATTTCACATTTTATATCCATAGTTGCAATTATTTTCTTTTCTTTTTTTTTTCTATAAATTTACATAACACGTGCAAAAACCCACCACCTACTTAACAACACAATAGAAATACATAAAATAAAATAAAAATAAAATAAAGAGGCTTTTTTGTTTGATGTCCGTGCCTAAAACACCCTTGGTCTGAACAAAAACACAAAACAAAATGGACCTTTGCTTTTACATCTACTCCACTACATCTCTGATCCAATTATTGTACAACATTTATTTGAAAGCTTAGTTACTAGTTACTTTAGTTTGCAGATATACATTATACTATTATTATAAAAACATACATAAACCACTTTAGCCCTATTTTATACCTTGGCTATTTGAAAATAGCTATTTGAAAATAGCCGATCTACAAGCTCAAAACACATCGCATCGTGAAACGTTGTGTGCTTGTAGATCTGCTATTTTCAAAAAAATTGTATTTTTACTTTTGGTACTTTAAGTATATTTTGATTTAAATACTTTTGTACTTTTACTCTAGTACATTTTGAATTACGGACTTTTACTTGTAACAGAGTATTTCTACATTGCAGTATTGATACCTTTACTAAAGTACAAAATGTGATAATATTTTTTTCCACCACTGTTGGATAGCTGTACTCACATGAGACTGTCGTAGCCAGCAGCATACAGAGGTACCACAGCACCAGCACCAGGCAGGTGAGACAAACAAAACAAACACACAAAAACAAACCACAACATGTTAGATTCACACACAGCAGTGCTTTAAACAGTTGCCAATGAAATATTCCATAACACACAATGTGTTAAATTCACCCAAAGCAGCAAACAAAAGCAGAAATACACCACAACATGTTAGAAAAAGCCTCAAATTAATCGCGGTCGCGACTGGTTCCCAGTCTTGAGCAAGACGCTGACTCCCTAATTGCTCCAGATGAGCAGGTTGGTATGAATGTGTTTGTGAATGGGTGAATGTAATGCACAAACATTGTAAAGCGCCTTGGATAAAGGAGCTATATAAATGCACCTTTACCATTTGGGCGATATTGCAGTTTTTGTTGTGTATTATTGAAGAATTATCTTCAAAAACATTTTTGTTGACGATGGGTTCCCAGGTTGATTGAAGAATTGCAGTTAAATGAACGTTCCAGTCATAATTACAGTGTGGTTTCTGTAGCTGGGATTCTCTGTTGCTTCTGTGGCTCTGGTAATAACTGTTTGTGCTACCAGCTACCTGTGCCGTCGCTAATCACTGCACCTGTGTTCCTACATACACACACCCTATGCGGGCCATATAAAGCCTGCCACCAAGTGTCCAATAAAATAACAAATAATATGTCTACAACATACTATAAATGCCTCCTACACTGGTCATTAATTGTTATCGCCATTGGGGCTGTGTTTTATCCCTTCTTCTGGTCAGAGGGAATATAGCAAAAAACTAAATACTATTTGTATAAAAATAAAAACAGCATTGATTTTATATCTGTCCATATAATCTCAACAAAATTTAAAAAGAACTGTTTTCTTCATCTGTGCCTCAACAACACACATACACACACATAATGACCTCTGAAATAGCAACAATATTTGTTGCCTTGATAGACTTGAATTGAATTCAGTAAAGAGAACTGTGTAATTGAATAATACCAGTGCAAATTATGTCTCTGTCTGTCTCATATGCACATGCACACATCAATGCCAAGGTGAGTTCAGGCACATGTCACTTATTATGTCAATCGCCCGTCCTGCTCCCCTCCTTATTCTCAACAACTCTGTGTCCAGGCCGCCGTCACAAGGGGGGGAAGTGGGACTGAGTTACTATAGGGCCCAAGGTGGAGGGACGTTAATTCTTTTATACTTTAGCTTGAAAAAAAAATAGCTAATATACAAGCCCACAGCGCTGCACCGAGTGCCGCGCTACGAGCTTGTACAGTAGATCTGCTATTTTTAAGTCGTGAAAATGTGTGCAAATATGTATTTTTTAAGCGAACATTTGAAACTCTTTTATTGCTTCCGGGGGGTCCCTGGAACTAAATATTTTGAG
Source organism: Nannobrachium achirus (assembly GCF_963921795.1). Taxonomy (NCBI): domain Eukaryota; kingdom Metazoa; phylum Chordata; class Actinopteri; order Myctophiformes; family Myctophidae; genus Nannobrachium; species Nannobrachium achirus. The sequence goes on along the minus strand of NC_137820.1, from coordinate 32,187,611 downwards.
ATGGGGGTCGGTGGCCAAATACATATCATTTGGGGGTCCTTCACATGAAAAGGTTTGAGCAGCACTGACATAGAAACAGGTTTTTCAAAAAACCTTAGAAGGATTTGAAACCTTAGAAATATTCAAAGACTTCTGAACAATTTTCAAGATTTTTCAAAAATAGCAGATCTACAAGCTCGCAGCGTGGCACTTGGTGCTTGTATGTCTGCTATTTTTCAATAGTTAAAGCACAAAATAATGCGTAATATAATGTGTTCCCGGTCTAAATGGGTTAAACCCCCTCCCCCAATGAAGAACATTCATGGGGGGCCCGCAGTGAATCCTTGTACCCAGGGCCCAGAATTTGGTGCGACACCCCTGTTTGTGTCTGTCAAGAATGTCAGATGTTCTCTCCAGTCTCGTCGTGCCTCATCATCACAGGGCTGCGAGGAGGTCACCTTTAATGAGACACTTCACTCCGTCTGAGGGACAGAGGCTGAAGCAGAACCACCTGAAAGTGGATGTCAAATGAGTCACTTGTTACGAGCACTTCCCCTCCCAGACTGTACCGAGCTCTCCGCTTTTAAGACTATAAACCGGTGTTGGAAGTGAATGATCAGCCCATGTGCTAGCGAATGGAATACAACCAGGACTACAAACCATTGAGTGACCTCTAGAATACAAACAGAGCTGCTACCTTTAACACATTTTAAATCTGAGGCTTTTTTGTATACTTAAAATCGTCTTGAGAAATAAAATGCTAAAGATTGCCACTATTTGTTTCAAAAAGCTTTATATCCTAACACGTACATAATAGGGCATTCACCAAATAATCGAATATCAAATTCACTATTCGACGTTGTTCACCGAAGTCGAATATTGGATTATTTTTTTATTTTTATTTTTTTTATCCTTAAAAAATATATAGTTTATAAAGCTTGCCTAGATAGGAAGTCATAAGAATGAGTTGTCAATGCCCCTGGTGGATGAATTTGTTAATGCTCTATACCAGGGGTTCTCAACCCTTTTTAGGTCATGACCCCCAAAATAAACATATTTGAACAGGGGACCCCCACCCTGACAAGCACTTGGAATTGTAGGTATTAATGTGACTCGGTTCCACATGCAGATACATATTGTGAAAATAGCCGATCTACATGCTCACAATGCCTCGCAACATGTTTGCCTCTTGCTTACTTAATATTTGACAGTTTGGCCAGTCCTGTCGAATATTCGACTATTCGAATACTTTGAGGTCGAATAATTCGAATACTAAAAATTACTATTCGTGAATGCCCTAGTACACCAGTAAGACTCCCTAATAGGGAGATAAGCGACCGTCAGGTCGCAGCGTGATTTTAGGGCAAAATGTGTTGGAGCAGTGTACAAAATGTGTTTGAAAAGATCGTCCAGATGGTGGCGCTATATGGGACAGATCCATGTTGATGACATGAGTGTAGACATACTGTGTACCGATTTGCATGATTTTAGGGCAAAATGTAGGGGCAGTGTCCAAAATTGTGTTTGAAAAATTCGGCCTGATGGTGGCGCTATATGGGACAGATCAATGTTGATGGCATGAGTGTAGACATATTGTGTACCAATTTGCGTGATTTTAGGGCAAAATCTGTAGGAGCAGTGTCCAAAAAAGTGTTTGAAAAAAATCGGCCTGATGGTGGCGCTATATGGGACAGATCCATGTTGATGACATGAGTGTAGACATACTGTGTAACTAGGACGACCACTTTTGCATCCATTCTGGAGCACCAGGAGTCGGTGGTCCCCGGGAATTCCCAGTGAACAGCCCCGTTGGTGTGGTCATTTGGTAATTTTTGCACTTTTTGGCGGCGGCGGAAGGGGGTCCCTGGAGCTCCGGGGGTCCTTGGAGTGGGGTGGAGGTTGTGGATTGGCAGGCAAGGAGTGTGTGTGCAAAGTTTGGCATGGATTGGGGCAACGGTGGCGGAGATATGAGTTGGGGAAAAGTGTGACGTGACGGGCAGACTGACAGACTGACAGACTGACGGACAGACAGCCGGTGGAGGTTTTGGTAGTAACTGCGACCTGACGGTCGCAATAATGACAAAATGTGACATAGTTCTGTTTACACAATGCTGTACCCTCTCCAACTGTATACGTTCCCCTTTTTCAACAGTTTTTTATGTAAGCGTATGTTTTTTTTCATGCCAATAAAGCTCCTTTGAATTGAATTGAAAATTGTGTTCCTCACCCTGCCAATGATCCTGGGAAAGGGGGCTCTCTGGTTCTCTGTGATGATCATAGGTGGAACCAGCAGGGACCTCTTAGACCTGTAGGTCAGCGTCTTATCAAGACCCAGGATGTCCTGCAACACAAGAGGATAAACACCAGGGGCGTCAATTGGGTATGGCAGGGGTATGCAGCTGCCATACCCTGGGTCCAGGGGGGAAAATAAAAGTTACTTTTAAATATAAATCCATGAATGTCCCTCTGTCTCTTTGTCTATATGCGCTGGTTATTATGTTGTTAAATTACAGTAAAATAACTACAAATGCAAAATGTATCCTGTATCTTATCCATGAGGACTCCCATCTTTGCCATACCCTAGCTTTTGCTGAACTGACGCCACTGATAAACACATTACCAAAAAAATGCATGCACACACACACGCGCGCGCACACACACAGCAGTTGTGCACTTGAGAAAAAAATGCTACAATTTCAACATGCCTTTGATACTGTAGCTCAGTGATTTGTGTCCAAGCACTAAAGGAAATGCTTCAACGTATTATCTACTGTTGAGTTGATATTCCTTGTGTAATTAGTGTCTATACAGATACAGTATATTGACACTTAGACTGACATAACAAAGTAGAAGAGCTGTGAGTAGAGTGAAGATGAACAATTGAGAGACCAGAATTGTGACAACATTATTGTGACATCACACAATGGTTTTAAAAGATTGAGTTAAGTTCTTTGTGCGAGTTCTCACTGTTGCAGTTAAGAGGAAGAGTTAGGATATAAGAGATAATAGAGTATAAAGCAGCAAGAGCCGCTGATACAAACGACCTACGGCCTGGTCGCGACTTAGGCCACGACTTGGAGGTCGTAGGTCCCGGTTCTGGAGGTTTTGCGCGATCTCGGTCGTAATTCAGCGACCTGGGAAGTCCGCGATCGAAACTCTACGCTTGCTAAGGGAAGGGACGCGAGTTTAGAAACTCTACGCTTGCTAAGGGAAGGAGCGCCGCGATCGAAACTCTACGCTTGCTAAGGGAAGGGACGCGAGTTTAGAAACTCTACGCTTGCTAAGGGAAGGAGCGCCGCGATCGAAACTCTACGCTTGCTAAGGGAAGGGACGCGAGTTTAGAAACTCTACGCTTGCTAAGGGAAGGAGCGCTCGTTTTCAACAGCGTCGGCAGGTTAGCTACTCAGTGTCGGCAGGTTAGGGTTAGGGTTAGGGTTAGGGTTAGGGTTAGGGTTAGGGTTAGAGTTGGGGTTAGGGTTAAGGTTAGGGTTAGAGTTAGAGTTGGGGTTAGGGTTAAGGATAGGTTTTGGTGCACCTCGCGCGGTCCAAGTGACTACAATGGAGCGCTTCCTACCTCCGGTTCAGCCAATCACAAGCTTCAAAAGGTTGAATAGCGCTGCTGCTCTAGAATATTCTGCAAAAAGACGGCCCGGGGACGACCGAGGTGGCGCAACCACGGCCGGGGGTCGCGAAACTAGACCGGCCGCGACCTAACAAGTATGTACCGCGAACTACGACCTCCAGAACCGGGACCTACGACCTCCAGGTCGTGGCCTAGGTCGCGACCAGGCCGTAGGTCGTTCGTATCAGCGGCTGTCTCTCGTATAAAGGACCAAGGACAAATCAAATATAGAAAGTCCAAGCTTCATGATTGTTTTTTTAAATGACACATTTATCCAAATAAAGGGTCATTCCCACCAGGCAAGATAAAGATAAAGATGAATATAAACAATATCTTTCTCAATTGAAGTGGATGGTAGTGTCCACACTGGATGCTACAAGGCATCCACTCCCATTCACTTCAATTGAGAACAATGTTTTTTATCTTTATCTTGCCCGGTGGGAAATGACCCTTAACAAAATGACAAGATTTCCACCAAACATATTATATCCAGCACGTCAAATGGCAGCAAGTAAAATGACATGGTTTTCACCCGAGCCAAGCTATTGTTTATGCAGAGGAATTGAAAAGATCATTTGAAATGTTGTTTTCATGCTTGGGAACACAATAGAATAATAGAATTGCATCTTCCAAACTAAAGCTGTTAAACGAAAGCCAAGGTTGTTATTGTTGTGAGAAATGCGTTTCACTCTGTGATCGCTGATGCAGTCAGGGTCCTTCTGTTGTTCTGTCACTGCCACTATGACAGTGGTGGAAAAAGTACTCACATGTTGTATTTAAGTAAAAGTATCAATACTATAATATAGAAATACTCTGTTACAAGTAAAAGTCTGGAATTAAAGAATTGTTTGAGTAAAAGTACAAAATATGGGTGTCAAAGTATACTTAAGTTAAAGTATACTCATTGTGAAGAAATGTCCCATTTCACATGTTCAAAAATCTTTTGAAAATAGCCGATCTACAAGCTCACAATGCACGGCATCGTGACGCAGGTGGGGTTATAATGTGCACATTTGGCTTCTCTGTATATTTATGGTTACTTCCTGAAAGCTGAAAGCCTCTTTGTCAAAAGGCCTAATCGAAAAACACTGATTTAATGACATCATAAATTCATCCCATCCTCTTTTACCATACACCCAACACTGTGGGTGTGGCTAACTTCAGCTGGGTCACCACCCACCTAGTCTCGCATAGCCAGACAACTATTCCACAATCTCCAAATGCTATATAGACAGGGGTGAAAATGGGGGGGAGACAAGGGGTTTTTGTCACCTTCCAGGTCCAATTTCGTCCCCTCCATTCACTTCCAGAAGACCCCCCCGTGGCCCCGTCCCCCCCAGTCAGGGACCCCCAAGCCAAACTTTTAGGGGTCTGAATTCTGAAAATCACGCACTAAACGCGAGCGATAATGTTTAAAACCCCCCCGTCTAAAATCCCCAAATGGTTCGGTCCAGTGCCCTGAGTGGTGCGTGTTCCCCACACTCCCAAGCCCCCACCGTTGCGCTTAGGTTCACCGGGAAATACGCGGTCGCAGCCTGTATAGCTTACAGTTGACTCTCAGAGTGAGTGATGACATCATAATGTGGCGACTTTGTTTTGGCTGTGGTGTGGAAGAAGGTAGAAGGACAGCATGATTTTTTCATTGGACAGCTGGAATGGACTAAAGCACTTAACTACTGACTGTGGACGTCGCATATTAATAAAAGTAATTGCTCTTTTGGAATTCCAAAGGTTTGGTTTTGCCTGTTTCTTGTTTGTGGATCTGGACAATGACATTTGACGCTATGTACATTTATTGGAATTAAATGGATACCGACCTCACAACCTGTCCCAAGTTGCTACAGAACTAGAACTGTACATTTCGGGAGGACCAAGTTGACCAACAAGCAACAATGGTAACTATTTACTTTTTCCCTAAGTTGTGACTTTTGTTGTTTTCATGTAAGCTTTGGTTGTGTTGGTTATTGCAGTAGTGATAACTTGAAAAGTAAATAAATAATACATCATAAAACCGTTAAGGCCCGTATCTGAAGGAAAATGAGGGGGGAAAACCGCCCGAAAACCGATCTCTGACAAACAGGCATACTTAAACTGGTGGGTGTGGCCACATAAAAACATAATTTTAACACTTTCTGTACACTTTTTTGGACTACTTTTATTGGAATACCTGATCATCATGTTTTATGGGTGAAAAAAATCATGGCACCCATCTTTTACATGTATGACCTAGAGCAGTGGTTTTCCACCCTGTTCAAATCAAGGTCCATTATTTATTCTGCGTTTGAGCCGAGGGCCACCATTTGTTTTATCCTCTCAGACCCAAAACTTTGAATATTTTTGTTATCGTTGGATAAAAGTTTGTCCACAATTCCATGCTTTATTTATTTGGCATATAGGAGCAATAACAGGCAAATGTTGATCAAAATAATTCTTCTACATTGTATAATGGTATAGACTTCTTGTCAATTAATTAATGCAGATATTTTAACAATAATCTAACTCTTAAGAGCGTAAAATGAAACTCAAGAGTTAAAGATCTATAAGGGTCCGTTTGGTTACCAACTCTCCATTTAGCTGGGGTCCACCTGGAACCCCCTCAGGGACCACTGGTGGTCCCCAGACCACTGGTTGAGAACCACTGACCTAGAGAGGAAGTCTTATCACTCTCCTATAAACTGACACACACACACACACACACACACACACACACACACACACACACACACACACACACACACACACACACACACACACACACACACACACACACACACACACACACACACACACACACACACACACACACACACACACACACACAGAGAGAGAGAACACAATTGTCAGGTGTGTTTATACTATATTTCCCAGAGTGACTTATCCAAATGCATTCAATACTCCACAGCAACTAAAGCTGTCACATGGTGAAAAGCTGTGAAAATGTGTTGAAAGTAAAAAAAAAAAAAAAGAAAAAAACGAGTCAAGCTGTTTCAAACTCTGTTTAAAAAAACTCTTGAGATTCAGCGATTTAATTTGCATCATAAACAGTCTCTCTTTTGTCCTTCCCACTATTATGGCTGTCTGTGCAATGTTTTAATTGGCAGTGTGTGTGTGTGTGTGTGTGTGTGTGTGTGTGTGTGTGTGTGTGTGTGTGTGTGTGTGTGTGTGTGTGTGTGTGTGTGTGTGTGTGTGTGTGTGTGTGTGTGTGTGCGTGCGTGCGTGCGTGCGTGCGTGCGTGCGTGCGTGCGTGCGTGCGTGCGTGCGTGCGTGCGTGCGTGCGTGCGTGCGTGCGTGCGTGCGTGCGTGTGCACAGCATGCCGTGGTGCTGGTGGCTGCCCTGGAGCATGGAGGGGCTCTCACCCCTGTCAGGATGACAGAGAGAGCAGACAGGAGGTCAACGCGGAGCCATTTGTTTACTAACGCTCAGACCCAGAGAGGACATCACTGCTACCACTGTCCCACCCCCACCACCCCCCCCACCACCCCCCACGCCCCTCCATTCAGCCAGCAGAGAACCTCTCTGGCCAAGCAACAGCACCGGTGGTGTAAAATTACTAAGTGCATTTACCCAAGTACTACTTTTTTCTTCTTGAATTTTCCATATTATTACTTCTACTCCACTACATCTCAGAGGCAAATATTGTACTTTTACAACATAAAAAAATGGCTGATTTGAAAAGTTCGGGGTGGATTTTCTTCCTTGGCCTCCCTTGGCCTCCTGGGAGTGTGCGTGCAGAGGTTTCACAGCCACCGGTCCAGTGGTTCCCGAGATTAGCTGTTCACACACGGACGGACATGTGACTAGTGAAAACATAGCGTTGTTGTCGGGCGGAAACCTCGTATCTCCAAGTTTCAAATTCGTACGTTCTTTCACAAAGTAAAGCCCTGCTTCATCATACTGTTCAAGGCCGTCGCACAAAAGTAGTGAAAACAGACAATCTACAAGCACACAACGCCTCGCATAGTTTGAATCATATTTAAATGTTAAATGCAAAACGAACGGTTTTGGACATACAAGGTTTTCACCCGACAACGACGATAACCCCTTGCCTTTGGAGGATAAAAAGTCGATAGTCGACAATCGATAGTTGCAGCCGTACCCCCCCCCCCCCCCCCACACACACACACACACACACACACTAGAACCAACACTACCCTCCCTTCAGCCAGGGGGAGGGCTGACAGTAAGTGGAGCGTTATATGAAACCGCCACCATAAACTCACCGAAGACACACACAGTGATCTCAGAAATGACCACCGTTGATGGAACCCACAGGGGAGTGACCTTACAATTGTCAAAAAGACGCAGACACCGAGCAGTCCTGAAGGGGTTAAACAGAACGGAGCGCTGCGCAGCCGTAAAGAGATGATAGGTCCTATTAGTGTCTAAAGAGCTAAAGCCAACAGTGTGTGCGGAGACGGTCCATTATTGGTTTACAAGCAAGCAGTGACCTCATCAATTGCCTTAATGCACATGGGCATAGCTGTGTGATATCTGTGATTAAAGGATTGATAGGAGAGCTAGGGGGCAAACTGTGGTCTGTGCATCATCAGACGGAGCGTGCTGTCAAATCCACCGATCTGAGAAATGGTGGATATGGCGTGTTCTGTGCACGTGGGTCGTGACAAAGAGGCACATTATCGTCAAGGACAGTTCCCTGCGAGGCATTCTGCACATGGAGGAGGCACACTGCCCCCATCTTTCACGTCATCTTAATCATCATGCTTTTCTATCCCTACTCTCTCTATCAAAGGTTCAAGGGTTTTTCTTTTTTTTTGTACGTACTGTAGAGGGCCAGGTTGTTTCCCTGGCACCATCATTCTCATTGTCAACAACGATCAGGCTGTTGTTATTGTCAGCAAACTTGACCACCATACAGTAGGTTGGAGCTCTGCCTGGCAGTTGTGGGTGTACAGGAGAAGAGAAGTGGGCTCAGAACACAGCCTGGGGAGGCTCCTGTGTCCAGGGTCAGTGGGCCATAGAGTTTGGAGCCCATCCTCACCATCTGGTGTCGTTCTGACAGAAAGTCCTGGATCCAGTTGCTCTGGCTGGGTCTCCCTCTCCCTCTCCCTCTCTCTCTCTCTCTCTCTCCTCTCCCCTGCTCTCATATAGGCTGCAGATGTAATTAATATCGTACTTTCAGCTTAGTGTCACCCTAAGAGAATTCAGCCATGAATCTTTAATGCATCCTCTTCATAAATTACTGCCACCCCATTAGCCCTGATTCTATACATTTGTATTTCGCTCTTGTTTATCTGTCCATCTGTCACTTTCTGTCTTTTTATAATTATCAGTTAATTTAAGTGTGCAGTGCTGAAAGTGCCATGGAATTCATGGCATGGCATGGGGGGGAAAAAAAGTTGTGTCTTGCGTGCGTGCGCAAGAGACAGAGAAAGAGAAGGAGAGAGACAGTGACAGAGAAAGAGAAGGAGACAGACAAAGACATAGACTGGCTGAGTCATCCTCATCGAATGAGAGAAGAATTGCTTTGGCAGTAAAGTCACATCCTTGACCATTTTGTCATTTCCTCTCTCAATGCTGCATTCTGATATGAGTCATTACTCATTTGTGATGCGGAGGTTTGTTAATGTCCCGCTCACATAATGGGGTATCACACACACTATACAGCAGCGGTTCTCAAATGTTTCCTTGTCAAGGAAACAAGATCATTCCAGGGGCGTCAATTGGGTATGGCAGGGGTATGCAGCTGCCATACTCTGGGTCCAGGGGGAAAATAAAAGTTACTTTTAAATATAAATCCATGAATGTCTCTTTGTCTATCTGTTCTGGTTATTATGTTGTTAAATTACAGTAAAATAACTACAAATGCTAAATTTAACAAAATGGTCACTTTAACAAGGTATTATAATTACATTCTCCACTCTTGTATTCTCCCCACCTTGATAAAATGGTATATTCCCAAGTTCCGCAGGTCAGCTGCACAGGTGCAATGCATTATTGTTAATTGTGGCACGTTTACTAACATGCCAAGTTTAGCTGTAGTTGAACAACCATTCCAGGCTGCCATATCCAGCCCAATAAACCGTAGAAACGGTTGTATCATGTATGTTGTATCATGCATGTATCATGCCTTTTGCTAAGGTATGTCTTGCACGCGCACAAGACACCAGTCATGTGACCATATCATACCATAGCTTTTTCTGAACTGACGCCACTGGATCATCAAACATATAATTTGTGTGTGTGGGCGGGGGGGGGGGGGGGGGTGGTTGTCTGGCCCTGTTACAGATGTTGTCCAAAAATCATGCAGATCGGTACACAGTATCTCTGTAGCCATTAAACCAAACGGGTATTTCTTACATTGATGCAAGTTAAAGTTACTTTCCATCCCTCATATACTGTGTGCACAGTGCACATCCCATAACCCACACACTGCACATCATTTCGGAGCTCATATCTTTGAACGGGTAAGGGCTAGTTCCAAGAAGATTGGGGAGCAAAAATAAAAGGCCACCTGTGCTCAGGGGGCCTGACATTTGAGTCGTACTGTCAAAAGGTCCAATCCAGTATCATTGTGATATTTCTGATTAGGGCTTTATTACCCCTCTCTGCCAGCAAAGAACAACCCACGCTATTTAATGTCGAGTACCATAGCTATCACCTGTAATATGTCTGAGCACTTAATGATAGACCGTGTCTAGGGGTTTAAGAGTGGAAGGTTCTGCATTTTTATGAATTACATTCCCATAACTTATCATAAGTGCTTCAACAATCATTCTCCTACTAATCGTAAAGAACCTGGCTCTGCCTCTGTAAAATAAGCACACTTTATGTGGCATTTTCCTGAGAAGATTGTCTATATCAGGGTTGTCAAACTCATTTTCGGAGTGCGGTGCGCATTGGACAAAAGGTGACATGGTGAGGGCTGTGTCCAATTGCGGACGCGCATGCCGTGTTTGTTTACTTACAGAGCTGTAACTGGCCTTGCCTCAGTCACTGCTACAGTATAACTACAATATATGACATTAGTTTGTTGTTTATTATTAAGAAGTACTTTAATAATTGACTTTAATTATTGGAAGTACAGTTATAGGCTACAATAAATTTGGAGTAGTGAAAAAAATGCAATTTTTTTGTTAAAGAAGCCCCAATAATCCATTTGAAAATAAAATAATAAAATTTCAAATAGCCATAACTACAAATTTGAAACTCATGTCCTGAGCCACATTGGACCTCTCCCCGGGCCGCAAACGGCCCACGGGCTGCATGTTTGACAACCCTGGTCTATATGGTATTTAAATTTGAATAACATTTTCATCAATCCATCTGCCAACATATTTGTATTGAGTGACTCTCTCATGTTCAGTGGATATATTCTACTATAATCATAAATATGTATTGCACTAGTAAACAGCATTAAATGTGTTTTAATTGGATTAATGTAAGTACAAGTTTAAGATGAATTAATGCTGAGCACCAAGGCGACAAAGATCATAAAAATCAATATTGTATCGTGCATGTGTTAAATTGAAATACATTATTCCATTAATTCGCATATTGATTGGTAGAGGAGAAAAAGGGAATACATTACTCATTGAATTCAGAGTTTTGCTCATAATAGAAGACATTCATCAGCTGGTTCTTTCCCCTTGGGCCTGAATTACACCAAACTAACAGCCTGCACCCATAAATAAAAAATGGATTATCTTCTAATTTCATCACAGACCTTATATATTATTATCACCAGACAATATTTCCGGGCCATGATGCCATTTGTTATGTCAATGAATTTCGCCCTGGGATGTTTCCTCCTTGTATTAGAGGTGAACTACACGAAGGGTCAATCAATCGCACCCTCTAACACAGACAGAGACGTAACAGAAAGATTCTAAAGAGTGGACGCTGCTGATCTCACTTGCACTGGAGAGAAAACAAACAGTAATAATTCAGATACTGTATATCTCTTTGTGTTACTACTTCTATGAGATGCCATTTCTTTTTTTTTCTTCCAAAAACTGATGCAGTCCAGTGCATCAGTCCAAACACATACGAATTAGGGCATTCACCAAATATACGAATATCAAAGTCACTATTCGACGTTGTTCACCGAAGTCGAATATTCGTTTATTTTTATTGTTTTCTCTTTAAAAAAAATATATAATTTATAAAGCTTGGCTATAGATAGTAAGTCATAAGAATGAGTTGTCAATGCCCATGGTGGATGAATTTGTTAATGCTCTATACCAGGGCTTCTCAAACCTTTTTAGGCCGTGACCCCCAAAATAATCATATTTGAACTGGGGACCCCCACCCTGACAAGCACTTGGAATTGTAGGTATTAATGTGACTCGGTTCCACAGATAAATATTGTGAAAATAGCAGATCTACATGCTATTTTCACAATGTTTGCCTCTTGCTTACTTAATATTTGACAGTTTGGCCAGTCCTGTCGAATATTTGACTATTCGAATACTTTGAGGTAGAATAATTTGAATACTAAAAATCACTATTCGTGAATGCCCTAATACGAATACAACAACAAAAACAAGACTAAGGTGATATTTTGGGGCAGGTGGATTGAGCATGATGAGTAGTTGTTGCACAGCAAATTCCATGGCAATGCAGCCAGAATATGTTTTACTTGCGCCAGCAGAGTGCGCAAATACTGCGTTCGGTATGTAGGTATGTCAGTGTCTGTGTTTGTTTAAGCCCGTAGCCCAATCAGGGACCAGCATTTCTAGGAACGTCATCGTTAACAGACAATGAGGGACCAGCATTCCTGGTGATGCCAGTGGTGATGTCACTGGCATCGCCAGTGGTGATGCCAGTGGTGAGCGCATCTCATGGCGCGTTCTGCTGGTGCACAAGTAGGCACAGAGTGCAGTTCTAGTTAGATATACTGTATGTCCCCATGGACAGAGATGGACGGACATTGCCATCCTTTAAGAACACACACACACACACACACACACACACACACACACACACACACACACACACACACACACACACACACACACACACACACACACACACACACACACACACACACACACACACACACACACACACACTATGTTTTTCCATAAATGAATTCCCTGTTTTATTAAATGAGTATTAAGAAGAGCTTGTGGGCGCCCGCTGGCCTGGTGGTCAAGGCGCATACCACATACTAGGCTATGATGCCTGCTGGCGTCGCCGGTTCGATTCCCAATCCGGACGACCTTTGCCACATGTCATTCCCCATCTCTCTCCCCATTTCCTGTCAGCCTACTGTCCTATCAAATAAAGGCATAAAAAGCCCAAAAACAAATCTAAAAAAAAAAAAGAAGAGCTTGTAACTAATAACTATTGGAACTATTGGAAGAATCTGTGTTCAATTGGAACAATTCAAATGGATAGGAACAGTTCAATTGGATTATTTTTGGTTTCCATTCCCTGAAAAATAACAGTTTTGGGTTTGCACACGACAGCGACAATATACACACAAGGTGGAGGTGCCATAGCACCGGCCGCTAATTCTCTAACGTCCTCTACTGCAGGCCAAGGTAACACCATGGACCAGATAAACAAATGAACCACAGAGGAAGACATCAACACATGAGAGGTGAACGACACTGTGAATAAGAAACATTAATTAAGACACCCAGGCACAGGAAATGACTTCAGCAGGACACCAAGGACTGCAGCAGAGAAGACAGATGACACCTCCTTTAAACTCTTCCTAATCAGGTTGGTGTTGAGGGAGGCGAGGAGGACCAGCAGAGGATTATGAAGTCAGGAGGAGGAGAGGTCTTTCTTCATAAACGTAGCCTCCTACACAACCTTGCAACAACCTTGCACAAAGGGTGCATCTAAAAACCATGCGTCCCCACAAAGAGGCACACGTAATGAGCATCTGTGCATGCAGTGGTGTAAAGTAGCGAAGTGCATTTACTTCAGTACTCTACTTAATATTGCCAGCCAACTTAGAATATGAATGTGCGCTAATAACGCCAGGAAATAGCTATATTTTATCATCATGATAGGGTATAATTTCATTGTTTTCAAAGCCATGATGATAAACCACCACAAAAAGACCACTAGAGTGCGCCATCGTAACACTAAAACCTTCAGAAGAAGCCATCTTTAAACCATGATTAAAGGATGGGAAAGTGACGTCGCTCCATTGACTCACAATGGGAGCTCCGCGGCCCGCCATCTGTGCTCAATCCTGTTCAATTCGTGCTTGATCGTCTAAAACCACCATCGGTCTGGGCAGCGGAACGTATACAGACGCCACACAGAAAGTTTCCGAATCAAAATCCAACCTAGTGAAGCTGCGTAAGGGTTGGATGGTTTGCATTGAGCCTAACGGCTAGCAGAAGCTAATGTAAACAGGAAGGCCTGGTTTAGCGGTGACGTCATAATCGTATCCTTTTTTTTCACGGTCTCGTGTTATTACCAGCTGAAGGTAAGGAAACCGTTTCGCTCCGTCTATTAACCCAAATAAAAGCTTAAACAATGCTTTTAGTCTAGTAGCCAGAAAGTGAACCCGGACATTTTGAGTACCCTAAAGTTTTATGTTAGAAATGTTGAGTATGGGTCCCCAGCAGTTAAAAACTGCCGGATGCTAACTTGCATATGTTGGGCAATTTTCATAATTAGCATAATTAGCTTTAATTAGCATAATCACCTATAATAATGAAAAATATGTCAAAAACTGATTGGCCGATTTGAACAATATTGGAGTGGTTTTGGGGGTTATTGAGGATGCTGAATCCATTTCTGACATTTTCTAAATTCAAAAGGCTGTTTTAAACCGGAAATGGCCATATACCAACTTAAATTGGGATGATTTTGATACTTTTTTGTTGATTTTCCAAATGATGAAGTGACTATTTTTGATAGGCTATTGTGGTAGTCATTGTTCTAATAATTTGTGTGGATTGTCTATATTTTGCTTTTGAAATGCAGATAATCTATAAGCATATAAATAACCACATTTATAATTTAATTCATAATCAAAATCAACAAAAAAGTATCAAAATCATCCCAATTTAAGTTGGTATATGGCCATTTCCGGTTTAAAATGGCCATTTTGAAATTAGAAAATGTCAGAAATGGATTCAGCATCCTCAATAACCCCCAAAACCACTCCAATATTGTTCAAATCGTCCAATCAGTTTTTGACATATTTTCCATTATTATATGTGATTATGCTAATTTAATCTAATTATGCTAATTATGAAAATTGCCCAACATATGCAAGTTAGCATCCGGCAGTTTCTAACTGCTGGGGACCCATACTCAACATTTCTAACATAAAACTTTAGGGTACTCAAAATGTCCGGGTTCACAATGGGGCTCTATGGGCTGGCTACTGGACTATTTTATATAAAAGTCGATTAAAGTCGATCGGCAGGGACGTCCATAATGACATAGTCGATCCAAAAGTCGACCGGCGCTAAAAAAGTTAAGTACACTTTTGGGGCACTTTGCTGGAGTATTTCCAATTTTCAATACTTTTAATTCTACATTTTGAATACAGGACTTCTATCTAAATTGCAGTATTGATACTTTTACTTAAGTAAAACATGTGACTACTTCTTCCATCACTGATTGCATGTACAGCACTGTACACATTTATACACATACACAGACATTCATGCTTAATACATGTGTGCTGCACCTGTAAACTGTGAGGAGATGTGACTGGCAGTCCAGTGACGTCCACCTGTGCCATGTCATCCACGCCAGCCGTCGAGCCATGGATGAACATGACAGGTCCGTAGTACAGGACGTCCTGCCTGGGAACCACGTTCAGATCCCCGTCCACCTGGAAGTTGGGGTCCGACACCTCAAACGTTGCGCCTTTGTTCCCGCCGCAGTCCTCAAACTCAACTGGAGGGGGAGAGAGAGAGGACAGAATGGACACCGTGTTATTATCCTACAATAATGGAAATAGAACAGAATTCCGCGGAGGAATCAGTCACATAAAAGAAGAAAGTGAAAGAGAGATTCACCAAGCCATGAACACAGTGTGAGAGCCCAAGAGATCCACAAAATCAAACCAAAGTAAGTCTCAGAAATGAACTCAGTGATCATATTGTCAAGAACTCTGTGTTCTAATATATACAGTATATATATATATATATATATATATACCAGTAAGACTCCCTAATCGGCACTAAGTCTGACCTCACAAGCCCATATATGGACACGAACAACATATAACTCCATATATAGAGACATAGCTGCTGACATCAGTATGACATCACACTGCTGACATCAGTATGACATCACACCGTACACAAATGACCCTTATATAAGACCGGCATTATCTACCGACAGATTAGATGCAAGCAGGATCTCGACTCTGACACAACTCATCGGCTCATAAGCTGGTTCTCCCTCCATATATGGAGATAACCGACGAATCTCACTAAGTCTGACCTCACAAGCCCCATATTTGGACACGAACAACATATAACTCCATATATAGAGACATAGCTGCTGACATCAGTATGACATCACACTGCTGACATCAGTATGACATCACACCGTACACAAATGACCCTTATATAAGACCGGCATTATCTACCGACAGATTAGATGCAAGCAGGATCTCGACTCTGACACAACTCATCGGCTCATAAGCTGGTTCTCCCTCCATATATGGAGATAACCGACGAATCTCACTAAGTCTGACCTCACAAGCCCCATATTTGGACACGAACAACATATAACTCCATATATAGAGACATAGCTGCTGACATCAGTATGACATCACACTGCTGACATCAGTATGACATCACACCGTACACAAACAAAGGTGTGACGTGTGACGTGTGACCGACCGACGGACGGACGGCCGGTGGAGGTTTTGATACTAAACTGCGACCTAACGGTCGCAATAATGTAATATAATAGTGATCTCCAGTCTAACTCCATTTGGAACCTCATTCTCTGCTACTTTCTTCGAGATGAGGTTCTACTGCGTTCAGGACCGGGCGAAAGGTCCAGATTATTACCCGTTTCAGCACATCAAATTGTACCCAAAAAAAGAAAAGGTAGCCCAGATGTCTGCAATATAGTTGGAAAGGAAAATATTTACCACAGGTTGAAACAACCGCTTAAATCACTTATTTAGTCTGCCTGTGCCACACTTTCTCATTGCAGGAAGTTGCCGCTGCATCAGCAGCAGTATTGACCCTGCAGTCGTTTGTTGAGAGAGATGATAAAGAGGATTCTTTCACAAGTATCACATCTTAAATTGACTCTGATATTACACTGAATTCACACCAGCAGCGGTACTCTGCTTCCATGTTCAGAGAAAGAAATTATAATTTCTGCTGTCGCTGTGGTGACAAAAGCGGCAACAGAAGCAAGCTAGCCCTGGTCCAGAGCGTTAGCTCAGAGAGTCAGAGAGTTCTTTCTGAAGCCCTGAGAAAAGCCCATTTTGTTATTAATGGGTGACTATATGATACTAGTACTGTATGAGTGATTATGCTTTGCTATATTAATACTAGTAAGACACCTCAGGGTGACTTGTGACCTCAGGGTGACATGCAACCTCGCCCTAAAGGGCCAATTCTTGGCCATCTGGCCGGTGATGTATATGGGACCAGTTACTCATATATGGAGACCCCTTCATGATAGTTATGTTATGTCAAAACATGCCCATATATGGACATTACCAAATATGGGCATTCCCATATATGTCCTTAATATTGATAATATAATATCCTTAATAATGTCCTTAACTCATTTACTGCCATTTTGAATGCTCTACTTTCAGGGCTCCCCGCCAAGAGGTCTCCATAGACTTCCATGTAATTTATAGTGCACGGATCATGCATGCCCATGCACAGATGATGCACCATGTTTGTTCACAGCTTTCAAACAAAAAAGTCCGATTGGAAATCCGTTCAGGCATTCATGAGATAGATGCCATTATGTTTTACATGTTATGTAAACAAAAATGGCTGCCCTGTTTGAAAGATGGGGTTGTATGGGGGTGAAACATGCAAAATCGTGATTGAAATCGTTTTAACTAGATTTAATGGGGTCCAAAAATATTTTTTCAAAAAAAAAATTAAAAAAAAAAAAGTAAAACTCGTCATACTCGTCATTGGCAGAGTGGACACACTTATATAACTCGTCAAACTCGTCATAAGCAGGGGATGAGTTTAACTCTTTGAGTGCCACCCCGTTCACCACTAGAGGGCGCCCAGTGGCCATAGAAAATCCCATAGAGATATGCTGGTATATGCAGAAGCCCTGCAGCCATGACTTGCCTGAACACTTTCCTTTGTGCATGTACAGGAAGAGGATGAAGTTAGCTTGAAGTTAGCTATTGGTTACCAAGCATTTTAGAAGCCTTATTTTCGTCAACTTAGCCATGATTAAACCTTGCACACCTCATGCATGGGAAAAAAACAGAGAAGAATGAGCTCTAAAAAATCCAACGCAATCCTGGATTGCATTGAAGTGGATTTGTGCAGTTTGTTCACAGCTTTCAAACAAAAAAATCCGATTGGAAATCCGTTCAGGCATTCTTGAGATAATCGCCATTATGTTTTACATGTTATGTAAACAAACATTGCTGCCCTGTATGTTAGATGGGGTTGTATGGGGGTGGAACATGCAAAATCGCGATTGAAATCATGTTCACTAGATTTGATGGGGTCCAAAAAAAAAAAAAAAAAAAAAAAAATTTCAAAAATTCTTTTTTTTTTTTTTTTTTTTTTTTTAATATCCCGAACATGTTCGGGATAGGCACTCTGGTATGCGATAATATATCCCGAACATATTCGGGATAGGCACTCAATGAGTTAATATTGACAATATAGGAATCTCCATATATGGGCAATTGGGCATAAAACGTACGTTAATTAGTAATGCCAAGAAGGGCCTTGGTGAGTTAGGGCCTTGGTTTGATGCCTGTGGATCTCCATATATGGGCATAATGGGGTACCCTAACATTCTCATTTTCGGCCTGGGATTTATGACATCAGAAATCTCTATGTATGGGAATAAACTTTTTTTTTTTTCCTTTTTTTTCTTTTTTTTCTGGGAATGACCATATATGGACTTTTATACCCTGAGAAATCTCGTAGCTTGTCTGACTGTCAGTACAGGAAGTGATGTCACGCATAAAAGGTGTTTTTCTTTTTCTGGGAATGAACATATATGGAATTTTATGTCCTGAGAAATCTCGTAGCTTGTCTGACTGTCAGTACAGGAAGTGATGTCACGTGACATCCTTTCTATGCCCATATATGAGTCATTCTGTACCACATCACTGTGACTCACTGACATCACACTGACATCACTTCCTGTACAGCCAGACAGAAAGACAGTCAAAAAAGCTACAAGGTTTTTCAGGGTATAATGCGACCTTTCGGTCACAATTAACGTGCTTTGTGACTTCACTTAACTGTTGCAATTGTTTGGTGTGACTGCTCTCTGACCACAGACATTATACAAATGTTCCCTCAGTATAATATGTTCATCTTCCAAAGAATGGGGAGGAGAGGAGAGGAGAGGTTCTTTTTTTTCCATTTCCTGAAAAGTAACAGGTTTTGGAAATACAAGGTTTACTTTACTCCGCAACGATATTCTGACTTCTAAGTCAAATCACGAATGTGTTCATTTCTAATCCTATTACAAGCCTCAGATGCATTTCAAAACCATAGACCTGCTCTTTACAGCCCACAGATTGAGCTCCATATACTGTAGTGTCAGTCTAATTTCAAAGGCAATCAGGGAGAATTTGATGATATTTTAATATTGTCAGATGTTATGTTGGGGGGGGTTTCAGGGGAGGTTTAGAAGTCAATGACAGAATGCATTACACCCTCATCTCCACTTCAGCTTCAGGGTGCCGCTCAGGGATGAAAGCTGCACCAAATAGATCGCAGCACTTCTTCCTCAACTATGTGACATTAACGGACAACTTCTTTTTTTTATAACACAGGTTCATATTTGATTGTATTTAGAGAAAATAAAAGATGAGTGTTAAAATGTTTTCATTTACTGCTTTCTATTGTTTTAGCGGTTTTAGTATTAGCATTTCAGTGGGTGGGGGCATGCGAACAAGTGGCTTTTTAGACACAATAAGCCGGCAATTTCTTTGTTAATATTTACACCAGCCCCATCTGTCCATGAAAGATTGCGGTTCATCTTGGGAATGGGCTTATTGTGTCTAAAAATACATATTTAGCCACTGCAAATCAAAATAGTTAAAATCACTAAAACAATAGAAAGAAGTAAATGAAAACATTTTAACACTCATCTTTTCTTTTCTCTAATGACTATCTAAAATGTGAACCTTTGATTTAAAATACCTAAGTTGTCCTTTAAAGTTCCTTTCAGGCCAAAAAAAGAAAGGAGAATATCCCATTAAGGGTCATGTGTTATTCTGCTTTTCATCAAAACAATACAGATCTCTTGGAGTTACTCAAAACATGTTTTTCAAAAGTTCGGCCCCTATGTTTCAGTCATTTTCTTGGCAGGCTGTTTATTGAGCGGTGCTAACCGCTCCAATACGTGACTTTGTGTGTATGTCCATGTTTTCAAAGGGTTTTCCCATGGTGTCAAATACTGATATTTGATCCCTATCCTGCGACCATCATCATCAGTGAAACTCGTGAAACCATGCACTCACACCCCAGTGAGCCAAATTAGGTCTCCTGGGTCATGTGACATTGTCAAACAGGATTTTGACCACATTCACTTCTGCCCCGTGCAAACAGCTCCACCATCGGTAGTACAAACTCACAGCTTCCTCATGTCCTGACCACTGCACCCCCGCCCTGCCTTATTAGCCCTTGGTAGGCAACCAGGCCTGGGGGAGATCTGTGCTGTGAGAAGCACACACTATTCTACTTGTGTCTGTGGCTTTAAATGCAAATAAGCTGCAGCTCATAATCATAAACATTCATCGTTAGAAATAATGGTTGTATACAACATGACATGTTTGCTCTTCTGGAGCTGCCCTATTAAAGGCCTACTCGTCGCCAGGCTCATGCAAGCACATTGTTTTGTTTTCACTTAATCGACAGATAGTGGTCAACTAACAGCCTTTTTACTCTGCAAATTAAAAGAGGCATTGTTGCCAAACCTATCAGACATTATAATTGGATCTGTGTGTCCTTCTCTTTTTGTCAGTTAAACCCACTGTTTGGGTCTAAAGGGAGCAGCAGAGCCACTACATAACCGGGGCGTTTAGACTTTCTTGTTATCAGAGTGCTGACTATGTTGTTCTTCGTCCCTAGTGGGGAAAAAGGGTTCACTTTTTTCACTGCCTCATTGTCTCACTGTTTTCTTGAGTTGACACTAACTGACAGTCTGCCTTACTTCATCCAAGTGCAGTGCTGCATCCATAAGTAAATAAGAAAACAAGAAATCTATCTCCTCATTTTCAGTAGTGTAAAGTAACTAAGTACATAAGTACTTAAGTAGAAAGTTTACTTCTACTCCACTACATCAAGGCAAATATTGTACTTTTACTCCACTATGATTATAATTACATCTAAAGATGCTTCTCCTTCATTCATGTTTGGTGAATGTAGCTTTGGCCAGGAAGAGTTGATGTCTTCAGGCGGGAACCATCGTCATCAGGTGTTTGATGTCAGAAGTCACTGCCCATCTCCTCCTGGCAAAGGCAAACTCCTGCTCTGTTATTTTAACCAACAAGAGGCTCCTCTGGGGAGGTATTGGGTGGGTCCCTCCTGAGGTCTTGAGGTGACACAGGTGCGTAGAGTTCTCCAGTACTGTGGGGTTGTTCATGCCTGGAGCTCTCCTTCGTCTCACCAGCCACTAAGCTGTGCGCTGCACCTGTGACCCTCATCCGCTCCACACTTGGTCCCGGCTTGATGTATTTTTGCCTTTGTGTTCCTGCGGATATTCTCGCAGTGACGCTTTACCTCCTCCAATGCCTCCCCAGTTGATGCTATTTGGGTGAGCCGTCTCGTTAGCTGTGATGAATTCCTGACTGTTACTGTCATGTTTGTATTGTTGAGTCTCACATACTCCCCCCCTCTCAGGAGACTCTGAGGGTATCTGTATTAATGATGATATATATATATATATATATATATATATATATATATGCTATTAGTTACTTGTTACTTTGTAGATTTTGATTATTATTACAAAGAAATCATTACCCACTTCAGTCCTGTATACATTTGGGCTAGTCCCGTTTGGCCGGTGTAGCGATAGGGCGGTCCTTTCCAACAGACTGTAAAGCAAGCGATCTTCATCCCATTCATGCGTTTATCGTGCGCTTGCCCAGGCCTTACGGCCTGGGCATAAATATAACGATTGCATTCACCACGGCTTCGTAACGCTCGCGGGCACTCGCACCTGCGGCGCGCGGGCGCGAAGAGCAGGACCAAGGTCCGCTGGCCTTCGCGCCACTTGCAATGTCGTGGACAACCAATGTAGCTTTTAGCGTAAGTTCAATAAAAAGGATCTAAACCGCACTCTGCTTTAAGCCCACGTCACTTCCTTTTCCCACGCTGTCATATACGCTCATTCACTAAATCATTTTGTATCAACGTGAGCCTTCTTCATTGAAATGTATCTGTCAGCGCAAGTTCAATGAAAAGATCCAAGTGTTACTCTCAGCTCAAAGGGTGTGCTCTTCTAGCCTATGGGCGTGCACTTCTAGCCAATATGCAGCCCAGCCAATCAGGCGATTGGACTCCGCCTTTAAATATCTCCACTGCCTCTGAACCATGTCATTCTCTTTTCAGCATGCAACAAGCAACCCACCTCCATCCCCAACACCACCTAGTCTCCTTTGTCAAGAGTTAAGACGGAGGTTCACCTGCACTGCCACCACAAGCGTCTAGACTCCATGGGGGGCTCTCCCTATTAAATTCTAATCTATATGTATAATGTTATTTAAACATATTTATATGTTTAATGTTAATGGAGTCTAATTGCCAAACATGTATTTTGCAAACATGTATTTTGTATTTATTCTTTGCCTATTATTCAAGTAAATATTTTCTTGTTCAAATCGGTGTGATCTCTCCTTTATTGAATTGTATTGCTCATCAGTACGGTATGAGAGCCCGTTCATACATTTGCCCCTGTTAGTCCACTTCGCCGTCGCTACACCGCCCTATCGCTACACCGGCCAAACGGGATTTTCCCATACATTTCGGCCATGTGTGACGCATTGTGAGCTTGTGAGCTTGCTCAAAAGAGTTTATACATTTAATACATATGATAACTTGTGAAATGGGACATTCTGCATAATGAGTACTTTCTACTTTTGGTCATTTTAATTTTGATGACAATACTTTTGTATTTTTACTTAAGTACATTTTGAATCCCGGACTTTTACCTGTAAGGGTGCCCTCACACCAAAATACCTATGAGAGTGGAATCCGCTTTCCGCCAATGCATTTCAATGAGAAGGGAGCGTTTTTTGCAGAAATCCTCTGCTGGCATGAAACCGCTTCACTCTCATTGAAATGCATTGGCGGAACGCGGATTCCACTCTCATAGGTACTTTGGTGTGAGGATTTCTACATTGCATTTCTACATTGCAGTATTAATACTTTTACTTAAATAAATAATGTGAGTAATTTTCCACCACTGCTCCCTTGTTGCTTTGCTGCCATCCATCTTTTCCCCACTGTTTCCTCTCACCTCAAGGTGCACAATTCTCAATTAATTACTGGTGAGGGGTGACAGGAAAATATCTGCACATAATTATGAGACACAGTGCTCTCTCCATGTGCTCTTACAGATAAATGTCACTGTCACCCCAGGCCTCTGGTCAAATAATTACATTTTAGTGTATTTTGTCCCTTGTCTTCAAAGTGTCAATGTGGTAAAATAGGCAAGTTACTCTGTAGTATGAGTTCGCTTCAAATTGCTTAAAGTTCCTCATGATTCACCAGCTTAGAAATGTGAAAAAGATGATTGTGATAAGCTGACACGTACTGCATGGATCAGTTACTCAACAGCTGAAATTGTGATAACAAGGTACAGTAACTGTTAATTTCCATAATACAGTATCATCCTTTAAATCAGAATCACCATTCTCCATGGATATGTGCGAGCTATGCATGGGTTTGAGAGGTTCACAAACATGAAAGTTATTGTAGCATGTTACAATCTTTTGAGAGAAGAACTGAGTTGGTGTAGGACTGGCGTTGTAGATGTGACTGTGTCTCCAATGCGTCTCATTGTTGTCACAGTGGATATTCGAAGATCCAATCAGTTCTCGGTGAATCCTGGACTGATGGGTATTTTGTTGTGGTTAATATCATCCTTTTATCAATTCATATTGATTGTTAGATATGAATTATGATACATTATTATTTTGGTTATGGATTATTTTAAGTTATTATTTACTCTTATCCAACATGGACCAGCTGTCTGTTTCTCTCTGTGCATCACCCTAATCTGAACCTTACTGGTATACTGTGTGCGAAGAGAGCGAGAAAGAGAGACTTTCTTTTCTCCCTGCTCCCTGAAAATGTGTGTGTGTGTGTGTGTGTGTGTGTGTGTGTGTGTGTGTGTGTGTGTGTGTGTGTGTGTGTGTGTGTGTGTGTGTGTGTGTGGATGCTGAAATAATGAGGGTCTCTCACTTCAGGTTCAGGTTTATTCTATTCTGTCTATTCTCTCTCCCCGAGTTCCATCCTGTTCAACTAACCAGACCAGGAATGGCAAGGACACTGTCACTAGACCCCCCCCCCCCCCCCCCCCCCCCACACACACACACACACACACACACACACACACACACACACACACACACACACACACACACACACACACACACACACACACACACACACACACACACACACACACACAACAGGTGTCAGCATCACCATATCGACAATCTAATGGTCAAAGTGTAAACAAAGCAGGCTAAGCGTAATTTGATAGGGTTTTTGGGTTTTATAAACCCACGGGCCCCCCTAGTGGCGAAGATAAAATTTGTTTTTAATAGACGCCCAATGCGCCCATATTATCTACATAAAAAATTCATATAGGCTATTGTCATTTCCGATATATTAGGGGTCTCTACTCTCCTAATCTGTGGGCCCCCTCATAAAAGTACAAGAGCTTTTATTTTCGCATTATCGTGAGGAACCAATCATAAACATCCCCGGTAATGTGCAATTCAAACTTGTCAGTCAACTTGTCAACAAGTGAAAGATGGGGAAGGGAAACAAACGCTCATGTTCGCGGTAGAAAAAGTGGAAGTCAAGAGACTGCATGTGCACGTCCAAAGGATATAAAATAACAAATGGAAAGATCACAAAATCGTATATTTTGTTGGTGTGGAATGCTTGCTTTGCTTTTTGGAGTTTTTTAATCAGTGTCAGAGCTTTAATCAGTGTAATCCACTGATGTGCAGTGGGTCATTAAGCTGTCTGTCTTTTTGTGTAACAACGTGACTGCATGCCTGCGTGTGTTTGTTTTGATTGTGTTGGTGGTGGTGGTGTTGGTGTTCGTGTGTGTGTGCGCTTGTGTGCTTCATTTCGGTGCTTGCGTGTGTGTTTGATTCGTGGTGTCGGTGGCACCGTGGCACAGTGGCACTGTGCATGAACGAGAGGGAGACAAGGAGGGTGTGATGAGAGAGAGAGAGAAAGTGTGTGTCTGTCACTTAAAAGCAGTGATATGGAAAGGGGGAGAGATGGAGAGATTATTTTATTTTGTATCATACTGTATGTAATGCTTTGGCAATATAATAATGCTTGTCATGCCAATCACTGTCATGGTTGATTCTTCTGCTTCACCTTTTTGGCTTGTTTGCACCTTCTATTGTCTAAAATTAAATACAGACGAATGCACAGAACTCTGTCATGTAGTTGTTCAAGTCTATTCACAGCAGTTATTGTTAGCCTATGATTTCCACTCTGTGGATTAATCATTGTAGTTTATGGCTGTCAATCTGCGCTTAAGAACGCAAAGACAAGACCCGACTATTGTGGGTAGTAGCCGTCGGACTGACCCGTTGGGCCCTGGGCCCCTGAGCCCCTGAGCCTAGGGCCCCTTTGATCTGAAAACCCATGGGGAATAAGGTCTAATTTCGCCACTTAACTGGACCAGTCTAAAGAGGAAAGCAAAGTCTGCACTCTAGATCACTCCACAAGTTTTCTTTGTGTTTGGTTTTATTGGATTACCACCAACAGTGTACCTCCAGTCATTACTGAACACCACCTGTTCAATTCCATGCTCAGACAAGACCGTCACACTACTTTCCCTCCTCTCATTAATTTACACCATAAAAAGGATGATAAACTGAGATAAGATAGACTGTCTAACCCCCCCATGAAAGAAATGTCTCTTCTCTGGCTATCGGCCAATGATGACTCGTAAAGCCTAGCCTGGTGTGTGAGGTTGCAGAAGTTATGTCGACTTAAACTTAAACTTACTAAAGTGTGTGAGTTTGTGCCAGATGCTATGATGACTCATTCAATGCAAATGTCTTTGCTCAACGAATGTGTGCTGTGCATCTACTAAAATGTTTCATCCGACACATACACACACAATAACAAAAGATAACCACTTTTAAAAAATAAATCAAACTGCAATATTGTACTTTAAACCAAATGCTATTGCACCTTGTAAAAACATGACTGCACTTCATATACACACACAAAATTCTTCCACGCCTACAGAATGACAAAGACAAAGGGCTGTACCTCCGCACTGTGTGTCTTAAAACGCAAATAAAAAGTTGAATAAAAAGGTTTGATGGAAATCATAACGTTTTGGTCCAGGGTCCTTCAGCGGGTTATCTTGAGAATGAGGGTCTATGGACCGAAACATCTGTGATTTCCAATATACTTTATTTTCATTTTGAAGACCAAATCTACCCAATGGTATTGCACCTTATTGCACATTCCATTATTGCATGGAAATACTATTCCATTTGTATAGGCCTGTGTTGTGGGGTGTTGTTATGATGGTGTTATGTGGGTGGTGGTGGGAGGGGGACAGTGTTTTATGGAATTCGGTTCAGTGACTTCAGTTCAGCTCTGGGTGCATCAGGGTAAAAGTTGTTTACGGAGCCTGGAAGGCCATGTAGCAGCGCCTTCAAATGTCAGCAGAGAATGAGATGATGACAGAGGTGAGGTAAAACCTTCAGAATACCTCTGGCTCTGGGGAGGCAGCGTGATCTGAAGGTGTCTTCCATGCAGTGAGGGCAGAGAGAGACCAATTATTTTCTGAGCTGCGTTTATGACTCTCTGGAGTGATAAACACTGTGTGTGTATGTGTGCGTGCCTGCCTGCCTGCCTGGTTTGCCAGCAAAATAAAAAGGGGCAGGAACTTGAAGACCTGCCTCTTAAACAGAGCTCCTCTGACTGACGGATGACCTGAACACAACTCAATACATACAGTACTGTACATATATGCACGCCGTGCAGGCACATGCATGCGTGGGTACACACACACACACACACACACACACACACACACACACACACACACACACACACACACACACACACACACACACACACACACACACACACACACACACACACACACACACACACACACACACACACACACACAGGTGTGATATGGATTTTAGAAGTGTGGGTCCTCTAAATTCATGACGTCATGCGCGCACTGTTTTTATTGTTAATTAGTGTTTTTATTGTTAATTAGTGTTTTTATTGTTAATTAGTGTTTTTATTGTTAATTAGTGTGTGCATATGAGGCGCGCGTGCGTGCAGCAAAATAAGTGTGGGCTCGCCGAGCCCACGCGAGCCCATGGCATCTCACCCCTGCGCGCGCGCGCGCACACACACACACACACACACACACACACACACACACACACACACACACACACACACACACACACACACACACACACACACACACACACACACACACACACACACACACACACACACACACACACACACACACACACAGCTGTATACTGCATGCCTGAGCATATGCAGGGTTCACTCACATGCACAAATAAGCATCTACGAAGGCCTTCACACAGATCAATAGTGTTTCAGCGAGCACTCAGGTTGAAACCCTGATGTTCTGGTCAAGTAATTCAGCACTGTCTCTGTTGATTGTAGAGGAGCCATGCTGGGCAGTGAGCCAATAAGCCCAAAACACAACCACAACCAGATAAGGACCCGATATCTCTTTCTCTGTTCACTGTAGATGAGCCATGTGCTCCACTGAGCCAAGCCATGCAACAAGGAACAAGATGACCTGGAGCGAAAAGAAGAGGAGGAGAAAAACAAGGAACAAGACGCTGAGACTGAAGAAGGTGAGGAGGAAGAGCAGTGGTGTAAAGCAGTGTTTCTCAAATGGGGGTAGGGGGTACGCAGAGGTACTGCAGGGGGTACTCAAGATAATGCCTCATGTCATGACACTATTATTCATAGTTAAATAATTAACTACAATTGAATTAGAAGGAGAAACAACATTTACTGTTATGTTTAATGATGACACTTGGAGAAACTTGTTGTGAGCCTGATATTTGCCAACCCAAATTACATGGTACCAGGCAACTGGTACTGTATGTGTTTGAATGTTGTTTGAATGGAATTTATTGACATGAAAACTGGACTGAAGTGTTATGGCCACAGTGTTGAAACTCTCACTCCCTTTTTTATTTTTTGTGATGTTATATTCTTGAAAAGGGGGGTTATACTTATCATATACCGCTAGCGCTAGCTATGATTTTAATTGCAGTTGGGAAAATGTTGTTGTCGGATAAAGGGGATACTTGGATTCAAAAATCTGCGAAAGGGGGTACTCAAGCCAAAAAAGATTGAGAACCACTGGAGTAACTAAGTACATTTACTTAAGTACAGTACTAATTTTGAGGCATTTGTACTTGAGTATTTCCAATTTCTTTTACTTATTTTACATCAGTGTGCCAAGGTGCCAGTGTAAGTGTACCAAACGTTCCAATGTACCACGGTGTCAGTGTGCCAAGGGGTAAGTAAGGTTGACATTTTCCACAATAGCTGATTACATAAGATCTCAAATGAGGAAGAAGGCAGGAAGATTGCATCCCTTGATATTAAGAAACGCAGGCTAAGATGGCTCAGTTGTGTGTTGAGGAAGCCCAATGAAAGGTTACCCAAAGCAGCCTTGAGATGGACCCCGAAAGGGAGAAGAACCAAGAGCAGACCAAAGAACACCTAGCGAGGGACAGTGGCAATGGAGTTGAAGGAGAGCCCCTCTCCTACACCTCCTGCCTCCCTGCCATCAGGTGCCGCCACCGCCTGTAGGTATACGTACCCCCTCCCCGCTTGGTGCCAAAGCTAGATGCACCACAGTGGATTCAAGCCCATAACCTCCGCGATGGCACTTTGCCATTGCACATCAAGAGCGCCTTTAGTATGGTACTACAATATATTACACACACACAACTGCTGTTTGAAAGATTGCTGAAATAAATGGATGTTGTGTCACTTTACTCTCTCTTGTGTGTATACGTTGTCATGTACTGTAGCTGATGATTCTGTATACACACATGCATATGCATATACAGTATGAGCACACACACGCATACACACACACCCACACACACACACACACGCACGCACGCACGCACGCACGCACGCACGCACGCACGCTCACCCCGCCAGTAAGTGCTCACGCACGCCAGTAAGTGTGTGCGCGCGCGCGCACACACACTTACTGGCCTTTCCTGTAATTACAGTAATTTGTCAAAAAGCACATGTTGATTTATAGTCCAATTAAAACTACAGTATAAAAGGAGCTGCAGGTCTCAGTATTTGAGTCTGTAGGAGGAGATTAATTAAACACCATTACACACCTGAGAGTGACGTGATCCCACTATGAACCCTGCCATGCACAGAGAACAGAGCACACACACACACACACACACACACACACACACACACACACACACACACACACACACACACACACACACACACACACACACACACACACACACACACACACACACACACACACACACACACACACACACAGGATGACAGGTATATGGGGACAGAGAACCAAAATTAGTTTAGTACGTGAAACGGCACATGCTGGAAGTGTACACTTATTTACAGTCTTATAGGTTCGTCGCTCTGACGTCACTGTGTCTCTGACATGCGTGCCTGTGTGCGCAATGTGTGTGTGTGTGTGTGTCTGTGTCCAGCTGAAGCTCATTGACGCTCGTTAATGTTATATACGTCAAGGCAATTATGTTTCTGCACTCATTTTCGGTTTCGGACAAGAATTTTCCATTTGGTCCTAAAAAACACCACTTATGAATTAATCTGTTAAATGATCGATAAGGTTATCAACTATCAATTAATGAATTTATCGATCATTTGCATCCCTACTCATCAAAATGGCAGGCATACTCAATAAGAATATTGATGGGGGGCTCTGATTAGGTCTGATCTGTAAGTCCAGATTTTGGTCAGACAGAGAGGCATCTCTGCTTTTTATTTTCATTCATGACATAAATTATTAATCGTTAAGTCCATCTAAAAGTAAAACATTTCAGAAAGAGTGGCGTTGAGACAGAGATGGAATGAGAGAATGTGAGGCGTGCATTTGTTTCTCACAGGCAGCCACTTGTCCTTGAACTCAGGTTCTATGCCAACGGGGCCCCCTCTGCTAGGAATTCCACAGGGAGCTCTATGGTACCCTGCTTGAGACTGCCAGTATTTACATAAATCTGCATGTGTCAACCAGGCCTCGCTGCAGTTATTAAGCCTCTATTGAAAGGGTCTAACCTAGAGGTGTCTACTGTTTATAATTAGAACACACAAGTAAAATCACTGAAAAAGCTGTCGCTTCCCCAACCACTTTTATAAGTTCCAGTCAGGATGTAACCCTCATCAACGCATTGATACTGCACTTATTAAGGTTCCCATCCGTGTCAGCAGCTATATGACATGGACTGGTTTGCCTGTGATCACAAAATGTATTCGGTCTACTTCGAGTTTTTTTTTTACTAAATTGTATGTATTTAATTGTTTTGTTTTCACTGCATTTATGGGACCACAATGGAAACAAGCCTCTGGGCTTTCTTGTGACATCCCTTTCACTTAAATGTGCATCTTTGTTTTGTACATATGCTTGTTGTCAATCAATCAATCAATCAATCAATCAATCAATCAATCAATCAACCGTGTTACTGGATCTTAGTGTGGTGTTCAAATCTGACCATAAACACCATAAACAGACTGGAAAACTGAGTTGGGCTCCCTGCCACAGTTCATAACAGCTTCAATTGTTATCGGATCAAAAGTTTAATTATTTCTATATTTTTAAGATGCAAAGGTTGACTTTGTCACGGATGTGGCTATTAGAGAATTCAAGAAGAAAAGCGTGCTTTGCTACATGCTTTTATCTTGAGTAGGTAAGACTACTGTAATGGACTAATGGTCTTCTCTCAGGTCTGTTCTAAAAGCCTATCAGACAGCTCATTCAGAATGCAGTTGTTATAGATCTAACTAGAACTAAGAAAGCTGAACACATTAGCGCAATTACCAGATATTTGCACTGGCTTCCAGAGAACCGCATAATTGATTTTAAAATAAATTGGTGATCATCTTTTCAAATCACCCAACTCCCAGAAGTAAAAAATAAACGACCAAACAAAACTCATATTGAGGTATTTAGTCATTATGTTTAGAACAAACTAAAGGATGATTCATTTTAAATCAAGCAACAACAACATAATTCAGCGTACACCTGTTTCTGGCTTGTGTTTGTATCTTTCTCTTCTGTGTTCTATGTTGCTAAGTGACCTTTATGTCTTTAAAAGCCTGTGTATGCCTTAAAAGGTCACATTGAATTGCATAAATGTACTAAACTAATAAACGTGGCCTTACCTCTATTAGTCATGCTCAGGCACTATTTATGCAGGTTCAACATCAGGTACATTAGGTAACCTTCATCAAAATTGCCTGGAGTCATAACGGAAACATATTGACTTATTCATGCTAATGAAAAGGATTTTGTCTGCCTTCAGCCACAATTAAATTTACTGTACCCTGCTCAAACAGATGAACAGAATGCTTACACACGCACATGCATGCACGCTCACGTACTCGCAGAGACGCACACGGATACACATGAATGTTAACAGTCACAGTTTAAGTACAGTCACCATCCATCCATCCATCCATCCATCTTCAACCACTTATCCACAGTCAGGTCACAGGGGCAGGCATTCTTACAGTAAGATAATGTTTGAGTATCTGCACTTTACTTGAGTATTTGTATAGAGTATGAAATTTAATGCACTTTTGAATTTGAATACACACACACACACACACACACACACACACACACACACACACACACACACACACACACACACACACACACACACACACACACACACACACACACACACACACACACACACACACACACACACACACACACACACACACGTGTTGCAGCATGGCCTGCAATACCGCTGGGTGACCTACCTTCAAGTGGCGCTGTTGAGCAGCCTAAAGGGCCATTCATACTGAGCACTATTTTACTATAACAAGTGGCCACCAAAGGCACCGCTCACTTCACACTGGGTGTGTGTAGACAGAAGTGTTCAGAGACAGTAGTGTTCAGAGATAGCAGTGTTCAGAGACAGTAGTGTTCAGAGATAGCAGTGTTCAGAGACAGTAGTGTTCAGGGTATTCATATAGTACAGTAGTGTTGAGACAGTTGTGTTTAGGGTCTTCATATAGTAGTGTACAGTAGTGTTGAGACAGTAGTGTTTAGGGTCTTCATATAGTAGTGTACAGTAGTGTTGAGACAGTAGTGTTTAGGGTGTTCAGGGTCTAGGACTCACCTTGTAAGAGTGTCTGGTTCTTGTTTACAGGTCCTCTGTACTCCACCTGGTAGCGTTTGACCTGGAAGCCTGGAACACAACTCTGACGACCTTCCTCTGTCTGACCTCCTACATGGACAACCTGAAATCAAATGTATTCAAATTAAATTAATATATTGAGCTAAAAGGTGGCCCACAAACTTTGGAAGGCAGTCATAGCCGGTTGGAATAGAACCTGCAAACATCTTGATTATATGACCCCAGAGATAATGAGTACTGATTTGTGAGAGTTTTGGACAAAATCTGAAGGACTAGTGGCAAAAAGTCTGTTTTGAAGAAAACGTTGAAAATGTAATCTGGCACAAGCGTCATGATCCAAGGAATCAAGGGGGGAGACATATTTTTAAGCGTGAAGTCTGCTGCTGTAGCGCCACCATGAGGAGATGGAGGTACTTCCTTGGCTTAGGGGTTATTTAGGTTTCCCAGCAATCGGGAGCTGCATTCATGATGTGTGTCATTTTGTGCAAAACAGGCCACGCCCACAAACTTGGCTTATTTGGCGAGTTCCATAATGATCCAAGATTAGATTTCGATTTAGAGGCATCTATATTTGTATAAAGCCATACTTGGACTTGGATAATCACAGACAGACACACGGATGGACGGACACACACATACGGATGGACAGGAGCAACAACGTTCTCGGAGACAATAACACACTTACACAAACAAGTCAGAACATATACAGTACAGTACAGTACTACTCACACATGCCTTCTGTCACAAATCACTCCTGACACTTTCCTCCACCAGTTCCACCCTGCCTGCACTCTCTCCTTCACCTCTCTTTGGCACTCTAGAAAAGTTAAATGCCCACCCCATGCTTTCAAACGCCAACCCTACATGCTAACCACCATTCCACAATTATATATCTGTTGTATAATGGATGGGTCCGCTTTTATAATTATAATATTATAATAATCATTTTTATTGAATAAATATATTGCTGACTCAAGTCATTAATGTGCAGACCACAAGTTCAACACTGGGGTTGCATGGCAACTAATACTATCCTCCCTGCCCGTAAAATCCTGCCTTACTTCACGGTCACTGTTCTCTCTGAATAAAGCAGGGACATCATAGACATTAATGCATCCTCATAATGCATTATGCATATGCTGTAATGGATTGTGAAGGGATATACAGTATAATGCATTATAGATATTGGCTTCACAGAAAGTGAAAAGTCCCAGTGAAACTTTGCACTCGTCAAAGTCCCTTCAGATGTGTTATGATTGTTATAAAGCATTATGAGCATCAATGAGTTTTTATTACTATAATTATACAGTGTTATAAGCAGATTATAATACATTATAAGTATGTTTACAATGCATTATAGACATAGGATGCATAGTAAGTGTTACCCAAAAGTTGACAAGTGCTTCTCTTGGAAACATCTGTCACATTTAACCCTTCAGTGTTAAAGGATCAATATTTGTGAAAAGAGGAATTTGAAATATTATATAGGCTATATTTGCCAAAACCAAAGATGCAGAGGGGTCTTATGAAAATGGTGGAACATCTTCGGCCTCAGATTAACAATGCATGCTACAGGCCAAAAAGTAAATCTGTTTCTTTCATTCTGTATGAGGCTACTTTGTATTTGACATCAGGTTCCAGTTTCTCATTTCCTGGTACTGAGAGAGATTTATTCATGTTCAGGCAAATGGATTGGACTCCCATGGCCAAATGGAATATAAAAAGACCCAAATCTCAGTGGTGTCACCGTCGCATTTTACCTTCTCACAGCTCATTTCACAGCACTGTGTTTAAAGAGCAGAAACTAGGAAATTCCAGGAGACCTCTCAGATGAATTAGATGACTATTCACAGACGCCTAAGGCATGTCAATCTCCTCCTGAGACGGCCAGATGCTACAAAGGCACTACCATGGCAATGATAATGGAATCATTATTTTTTGTAAAGAGAAAAACAAATGGGAAGATGGAGAAAGCCAGAGGAGACGGGGGTCCAGTGGTAATAGATTCCTGGCATCAGTCTTCTGTAAGAGATGAGTGGTTTTCAATCAACCAAACGGAACTCGGCTGAAAAGCCTGATTCTACGAAGTTCAAGGAACATGCTGGAATTACTTTAGATATATACTGATTAGATACGTACTGTAGATTTAACGGACCGGATGGACAGAGCAGACGGACAGCTAGATATCGAATCAGACATGTTTCATTTCACCATACATATAAACGGGGAGAAATGTGTGGGGATCCAAAAACAATTCATGTGTTCCCTGTTAGGATATGGGTGTCAATCTGTGCACTTTGCGTGTATTTACTATCGAATGGTCGTTCAGATTGAAAGGGACATTTTGTGTAACAGTCCCAGAAAGTAAACTAGAGAGAATAAAGTTTCAAAATGCACCAGTAG
This sequence comes from Nannobrachium achirus, assembly GCF_963921795.1. Classification (NCBI taxonomy): domain Eukaryota; kingdom Metazoa; phylum Chordata; class Actinopteri; order Myctophiformes; family Myctophidae; genus Nannobrachium; species Nannobrachium achirus. The sequence goes on along the minus strand of NC_137820.1, from coordinate 32,152,823 downwards.
CTTTTATTCACTTTGATATTTTATTTATTTATTACATTTTGATCAATGAACCTTAGTTGGCCATGGCAGTGACAAATGACTCCACAACACAAACAACTTGAAACAAATGGTATCCATATAGACAGGGAGGTCGTACCTTTTCAACTACAGCCAACCAACGCCCACTTAACCTGATTGGTGATGCTATCACGCCTTGGACTACAAAAGAAGGCAAATTGCAACACAATCCAAGTTTGAATGGGTCCAATCAGGGCTCTCTTCTCAGGCTCAAGCCTATCAGTGAAGCGCATCAAACAGTGAGTGATGCACTGGGACAAATGATAGCAGATAAGGGTTGAGATGTCTTTGGCCCCAGATTCAAGAGGTCATTGACAATTGCTATCAGTCTGTGGCAGAGGCTATTGTCGGTCTCTCTGATTCCTGCAGTGCTTGTTAGAAGTAAAGGAATGTGGTCTTCATTTGTCTCTTACACATAGTTTATCTGTCCTTATAGGCTTTCTCCTTTCTCAATGACTGTCATTTATCAAAAGTAACTGCTGCTAAGGGTACCTTCTCCTTGAGTGCTGCACCAGCTCCTACTGGGCCTTGAGCATCACAATCCTCCATATAGTGCTGCTTTAAAGTGTCTCTCTCTCTCCCTCTCCATCCCTCTCCCTCTCCATTTACTGTACTATATCAATTTATCATCTATTCATCCACATGCATGTGTGGGCATGTGCATGTGTAATCTACCATTAAGCTTACAGTATATTCAACATTGTGTAAGTTGAACAGCTTGTATTAGAAAGTTAAGTCATGTCTCTCCACTGGAGGAGGATCTATGAAATAGCAACACCTCTAACTTTGTACTAAATGGATAAGAACAAGAAAATAAAGAGTTCTAAGCGATAAGGTGTCAGGAAAAGGAGTAAAGCACAAAGAAAAAGGTATGCATGCAGCTGCTTGCAGCAGCTATGTATTATTATTTTTAAGAATATCATGTGTAACTAGAAAAGGAGTAAAGATGAAGAGGAGAAAAGCACAACGAAAAAGGTATGCATAAAGCAGCTATGTATTATTATTTTTAAGAATATCATCATAGAAGCAGTGCTCTTCAGAGCACATCGGGTCTCCACCATGTGAGGAATGTTCGTTGTGGGCTTGCATGTTTGGGTATTGAGTGATCATCCAAAAGATGTGTTTCACATACTATAAGCCGACCTCCTGGTGAGCCGATAAAAGGCAGATTATATAGCGCCACCATGAGGTTGATTTGTACATTTTCAAATGGCATTTCTTCCTCAGCCTAGTGGGAATGTGCTTGCAGTTTCACGGCAATCGGACTCTGCGTTAATGATTCTCTCTCTCTCTCTCTCTCTCTCTCTCTCTTTCATTTAATCTCATCTACATTTTCTTGGTAAACATAATGAAACCCAAACATTTTGCACAAATTGTATTAGAGGGAAAATGTGTTTTCTCTACTGCCCTGCTGACTTTCATGGGAAAAAACATCCACTAATAATTATCCAAAAGCAAAACAAGCTGCAAGCATTTCATGTATTGCTTAGCAGAACAGATAAGGATGAGACATCCAATATGAGTCCAGACCAGACACAGAGTGTACAGAGACAATCTACCCCCACTAGTGTGTTGTGTCGTGTCGTGTCGTGTTTGAACATCCTTGTGTTGTTTATTAATGGTTTGTTTCTAGCAGCTGCATTTTAGGCCTTCAACCATGGTAATGTCTTGTTAGACCTCTCTGATGATTTGGTTCTATCCAATTAATCAAATTGTCTTTTTGGATAAAACAACATCCACACACACACACACACACACACACACACACACACACACACACACACACACACACACACACACACACACACACACACACACACACACACACACACACACACACACACACACACACACACACACACACACACACACACACACACACACACACACACACACACACAAATGGGACCATTGTAATTTATTTCATGCAGTGTTATTTTTAATTCCAGAAGCATGCAGGATCAATTAGATATAGCAATGGGTTGGGCAATGTAGATAATTGAATTATGCAGTAGGTATCAAGGCAAAATGATGGAATTGCTATGCAGCTATGCAATGCTTTGCATCTCATATCGAATTTAGTTGCGACCGTCAGGTCGCAGTTACTATCAAAACCTCCACTGGCTGTAAGTGTCTGTCAGTCAGTCACGTCACACGTTTCCCCTACTCATATCTCTGCCACCGTTGCCCCTATCCATGCCAAACTTTGCACAAACACACTCCTTGGCTGCCAAACCACAACCTCCACCCCTCATTTCTCACATGGCCCTCTTCTAGTGCCACCATGAGGCCGATTCTTGCTAAATTCATTTTTGGACACTGCTCCTATACAGATTTTGCCCTAAAATCACGCAAAGCGGCAGCTGCGGCACACAGTATGTCTAGAGTCCTATCATCAACATGGATCTGTCCCATTTAGCGCCACCATCAGGCCGATTTTTTAAAACACATTTTTGGACACTGCTCCTACAGATTTTGCCCTAAAATCACGCAAAGCGGTGTATACATGTGACCTGACGGTCGCTTATCTCCCGATTAGGGAGTCTTACTGGTATACTGAGTTAAAAAAAAAACAAAGTTAAATATTAACAACATGAACTTTAGCATCCCTAATCTGGCATGACAAACAGGTGAACATTCAGTAAAAATGTATGTGATGTTAGTCTAGTGTGACATAAGTCTCGTACATAGGGGACACACAATTTCGTACTACGGACATAGGGACACACACAGCCAGACGTAGGGGCACAAAAACTAGATTAGGCACTTAAAAACATGTGATATATCTGTATCAATAATTATCCATCTTGCAATGCATAGTTATGCATCTCTTTTTTTCCTCTTCTCTTTCTAACGGCAATTATTTCCTCCCCACACACATTTTGTGTGTTGTCACTGCTGTTGTATTCTTCGGACTCACCTGCCAGTGAGGAGCCCCCACCGGAAGGACGTAGATCCCCCGTCCTACTCCTCCCGCCCAACAGTCCCTGCTGACAGGCAGCCTGTAGGAATACGTGCAATGACAGATATCACCCTCCCCGGCCCGCCTCCCCTGAACACGTACACACTGTATAGACCAGGTTTCCCCAATTCGTTTTCGCCAAGGGCCGAATTATGTCTAGGGTACCAAGCCGAGGGCCACAGCATTGCAGGGGGCGACGGTGGCGTTCCCACTACTGCAGCGACAGTTCAGATATGGTCGTTGTCGGGTGAAAATCTTGTATGTCCAAAACCGTTCGTTTTGCATTTATCATTTTAAAAATGATTTAGACTAGTGAAAACAGCTGATCTACAAGCACAACGCCTCGCACCGCGAAGCGTTGTGTGCTTGTAGATCTGCTGTTTTCACTACTTTTGTGAGACGGCCTTGTATGATGAAGCAGGGCTTTACTTTGCGAAAGAACGTACATATTTGGAGATACGAGGTTTCCACCAGACAACGACGATATACTAGTGTTGTTGCTGCTCTTATACCACCATTATTACTGGGGTTGGTGGGGGCCTGACAGTAGCCCCCCCACAGGCCGCAAATGGCCCGCGGGCCGCCTATTGGGGAACCCTGGTATAGACGCTCACACAAAGCCGGATGCACCGCAGTGGATTCGAACTCCCAGCCTCAACTTTACCACTGCGCCACCCAAGCACATCGTTACATCTCTAATGGTGTATTTAAATAGCAATGTGTCCCCATATTTTAACAGAGCATTAAATGTTTCTCCATTCCCTCTCCTGTCCCATTGACCTTCCAGGTGTCCTGGGATGGGATGTTAATGTGCACGTCTGGAAGGCTGCCATGCTGCAGCCTGTGCTCTAATGGATTGATAAAAACAGAATCAATCATGAAAGAAAGCCGAAGTGACGCTTGTTAAACTCTAATGTACAAAACCCACCAGGCGCACCAGCATAAGCGCACGGACGCTGCTTTTTTTCCCCCCGCTTCATGTTAATGAAAGCAGTCGCTCTCACTCTGCTTCTTCCGCTCCGAGAGGAGGGGGAAAAAATGCTTTTCCATATAACGCACGCATTCTCATATAAATACATTGTAAAGGTCCATTCCCACTGGGCCAGATAACAGATAAAAAAATCCCTTTCTCCAGATAAAAAAATCTCTTTCTCCTTTCAAGTGGATGGTAAGATACAGATAAAAATCTGTGACAGATATTTTGTATCTGTATCTTACCATCCACTTGCATGGAGAAAGAGATTTTTTTATCTGGAGAAAGAGATTTTTTTATTTGTTATCTGGCCCAGTGGGAATGGGCCTTAAGTCATGCACAAATGTGCACGGCGCTCACAGTAAAGTGTACTGTAATATGTGCAGACGCTTTTTTCGGTGGGTTCGGTGCATAAGGAATGTCTCTCTACTGCACCAATGGACCTAATCGTCAATGCACTTACTCGTCATTTCCCAACAGCCATGAAAGGCATCAGTGTCCTCATCTCTCCTCCATGCATTAAGAAAGAAGCTCCCGTGATTTAGGGTGAAGGGAGCTGCGGGGGATCAGAGGAAAGACAAGTAAACTGCCAAAGAGCAGGAGTTATTCTTCAGACCCTGCCTACACACAGCAGCAACAGCCCACTAGTCTTCATCACCACATAGTAAGACAAGCCGTACTCTGAATAGAGAGTGGCTCAAACCATGAAGTGCAGCTGTGCTTCTGCCAGTGCCTTTAAATGTTGCTGTAAAATACGGTCTCTGCCGGTGGAAATTGTCCTGCAACCTTAACGAAATTAAGTCAAAGTTGGCTGTGACTTCAAAACACAGTGTGTTTGGCCGGCAGCAGACCTATGTTAATGGACCCAGCTGCCACAAAGCTTGCGATAACGCTGTTTTAAATAAATATATGTCTTAAACTCCATTAGACATCCTCTACTGCTCTGCTTTAATGCCAGATACTACAGTATAACAGCCTCATTGGGAGGACAGACCAATAAAAGGCAATTACTTAGCCCCCGGTACGCACACATACAAAGCAGTGTGACCTTAATGGAGTAGAAGAGAACAGTCTCATTGGGAGGACAGACCAATAAAAGGCGATTACTTAGCCCCCAGTACGCACACATCTTATATTACATTTTAGAACTGCAGCCAGCGGTATTTGAGTGTCACCAACAGACCAAATGCAGCCCTCCAATTGGCTATAACGTCCCCCAGTCCAGGGGATCTTAACGTCCGCCCAGCCAATGGATCTGTAACCCTACACCAGCCCATACAACAAGCCTGCACCAGCCTGCAAGCAGCTGTTGTCACGGTTACGCTCCACCCAGCCCACGCTGCCCACGCCCAGCCCACTCAGCCCACTCAATCTCAGAGGCAGCTGATCCACACAAGAAAGATTTGCGGACAACACCGGAAGTGCGTCCGGCGGTCAAATATGTCCGACCGGAAACGTGCGCTGCGGCACAATAGTTCCGCCACAATAGTTCCCCCCCATTTATTTTATTTTATTTTTTTTTACTTTTTTTTTTATTTTTTTTATTTTTTTTTTAACTAGATGTGAGCGGGCCGAAGGCCCGCGAACCTCTAGTACAGTACAAAGCAGTGTGACCTTATGGAGTAGAGAGCAGAGTTTCCCCTAGGATAGTTTTTTGCAGCAGCAGCACTGAGGCGCACACATTGCTGAGGTGCGCACCAATACCTCAAACTGTAGTGCACAGATCGCTATAGGCTTTAGTGTGTGACTGCCTGTGCTGACACAACCAGAAGGGGTCAGTTTTCCTGCACTGCAGATGAAATGGCTTCAAAATGAACACCTCTGTTGGAATAGAGGAAGCCAACAGTGTTCTTTTCTTTCAGAGTGAGTGAGTCAATTTAAACACACAAACTACATAAAATACAGAGTACAAGGCAGTAAGTTGACCGAAAAGGAGTGGGCTGA